>NC_045614.1:203004830-203314349 GCF_009829155.1 Mustela erminea | reverse complement strand
GTGTCAATCTTTATTTTCAAAACCAATATTTTTATGATTTTATGAATAATTGAATGGAATACAGGTATGTATCTTATGCTTTGACAAATGAGATGTAAACCTAAAATAGAGCAAGTTTATGTTTCCCTAGCATTTGAAAGAAGTATGTTTTCTCTAGTAAGGCTACGGGAAGTGACATAAGTCCATTACACTCCACAGCTTTTCTTTCAATTTGAAGCATGGGTTTGTAAGTTAATACTAATACTATCCCTATTAATTTCCTATTTTAAGGCACTTGTAATTAAATTTTCATCCACTATATATATATATATGTATATATATATATATATATCTTTTAATTTTTTTAATAATTCTAAAAACCCATGGTAAGAAAACATGTAAATGCTCAGAAGCTCAAATATATATTAAATATATAAAATGAATATAGATATTAAGTATATATTCTATAGCATATATTAAATACATATCAAATACATGTATTCAAATATATTATATATACTCACCTAAGTTTCAGAATTGACAGCTAAAATTCCTGGCATTCTCTTTTGATTTCCCATTGTGATTCCAGGTGATCTAATAATTACTAAAATCTCTTGATTGTCTTCATAATTCAATAAACAAGTATTCTTGGAGCACTTAATTTAAGAGCAGCCTCTATACAAGTCAGCATTGTCATGTTATTGGGCAACAACCCAGCTAGATAGATTTTGGAGAAGCAGAACAAAGCAGGGTAAAAAAAAGCAAGATCATCATTTTGCATGTGGCAGGGATGTGAGTTTTTCCTGTTGAGTCACTAACGCAGGTTAACTGGAGCCAGAGTACAGCTGAGGTCAAGAAAACATATCAAACTATCAATTCCTAGGGAAAACGAGGATTGCCATGCTGGCATTAGAAACTCTGAAATCAGATCTAGTATGAAGTAGGTGCAGGAAGCAGGAATTAAGAGTTGAAACGCAGCACATACAAATCAGATCACCAAATTAAAGTCAATATGATGTGCATAGCAATGGCCACAGTTGCCAAACTGTGGAAAGAGCCAAGATGCCTTTCAACAGATGAATGGATAAAGAAGATATGGTCCATATATACAATGGAGTACTATGCCTCCATCAGGAAGGATGAATACCGAACTTTTGTATCAACATGGATAGGACTAGAGGAGATTACGCTGAGTGAAATAAGTCAAGGAGAGAGTCAATCAATCATATGGTTTCACTTACTTGTGGAGCATAAGGAATAACACAGAGGACATGGGGAGATGGAGAGGAGAAGGGAGTTGGGGGAAATCGGAGGGGGAGACAAACCATGAGAGGCTGTGGACTCTGAGAAACAAGCTGAGGCTTTTGGAGGGTGGGGGTTGGGTGGGTTGGGTGGGGAGGGGCTGAAGGGTGGAGGGCTTGGGTGACCCTGGTGGTGGGTATTATGGAGGACATGTACTGCATGGAGCACTGGGTGTGGTGCATAAGCAACAAATTTTGGAACACCAAAATAAATAAATAAATAAAATAATAATAATAAAATAGAACAAAAATTTAAAAAATAAAGTCAATATGGGAGTTTCACAACATCCGATACGTCCTTTGGCTACTACTTCTTCGTTCAGTAAGTATATTTTGAAATTTGTCAGAGGACTCTCCCTGTTACCCTCTTCTGTTACCAAGTAGAGGGGCCTATGTTGTCCAATTCACATGTGTTGGATGGCTCCAAAGGAAACAGCAATGAATATAACAGGCCCTGACTTGTTTTCTATCTTCTGACCAACTTCACAGCTGACTCCAGTCACAATTGGAAGGCCTAAGTTTCTCCTGTCACACACCAGAATACAGGGAATTTCAAATAGTTCAACTTTTAGGACCTAGAAACAGGCACAGTTTCCCTCAAGTATCTCTGTCCTTCAGGCAAATGTAACTGCCTGGGATTAGTTCTTAATTTACCATCATTCCTTAAATTTCTAATGCTTGATGTCAAATGTCTTGATATTCCCTTGGGAATCCAAAAGTTTGTCATTCCACCCAGTATCCTGCTCTCTCGGGAGACTGCATTCCTGCACCGAGGCCCAATCTACACGATGGAAAACCAATGCCTAAGTATGTCATTTTGTTTTTCCTTTCTTTGTGCACCGAGGGACCTAGATCCTGCCTGTTCAAGCCTTATTATTGGCTTTCTTTTTTCTGTTTGGACAGATCTCCCAGAATCCTGGCTTCACGCACACTGAGTGAATTCCTAGATACTGAGACCTGCCCACTGAATTGGTTGACCCACCCAGTTCTGACTTTTCCTGGAATTAAATCCAAAACCTTCTTAAAGGTTAACCCTTTTAAAATGGCTCCACACCTCGATCTTTTACCCTCCCAAACAAGACTCTTGCCAGATTAAGTTTTCCAACCCTCCCCACTCATACCAGCATTTGAAAATTGTGTTTTATTCCCAAGCAAAAGATCTAGTTTATGTTTGGTGTCAAAAAGAAAGAAACACACTCATACACGCACACACATCCATACACACTAATAGACACAGTTCTTTCAGATTTTATTTCTAACAAGTTGTCATAGGCTTAAAGTCTCAATCATTTTCTACAAGAAATTTCTTATTTGCTCATTAAAATAAAAATAACTAATAAATCATAAGTATATAATTTGTTTTTACATATTATATATAATTTATCATATATCCGTATTAATAGTTAATAAATAAATTTATTTCAAATTATTCAAATAAATTATTTTAATGGGTCAAAGTGTCACTTTATCTTAAGAGTGGAAACAAATTCTGTTAGTCTCATCTGAAGCTTACTCTGAGGGTAGCAAGGTCACAGCTTGTGGAGTATTCTGCATCACCAGATACAGCCTCCTTTGAAATCCTTCTGGATTCTTCCCAAGAACTGGCAGAGCAAATCTCAATTCAGCACCAGAAAGCAGGTGATCTTGGCTATTATTAGAATCTTCTCGGGCACCTGGGTGGCTCAGTGGGTTAAGCCGCTGCCTTCGGCTCAGGTCATGATCTCAGGGTCCTGGGATCGAGTCCCGCATTGGGCTCTCTGCTCAGCAGGGAGCCTGCTTCCTCCTCTCTCTCTGCCTGCCTCTCTGCCTACTTGTAATCTCTCTCTGTCAAATAAATAAATAAAATCTTTAAAAAAAAAAAAAAAAAAAAGAATCTTCTCCAGAACTTCTCAACAGGCACTGACCCAAGAAATAAATATATAAATAAATACTCTTTCATTCTTACTTTCTACAGATGCTTTGAGTGAAAACAGAGCACTTTTCTACATCTATTAGGATAATAGAGATTTCTAAAGCAGTTACTACTTGGTAATTTAAAATGCAAGGCCATCATGTACGTAATATAGGTAATAAGATATGTTGTATATTATTTTATTTTATGTAGTATAGCAGGGGTCAGCAAACTTTTTCTGTAAGGGACAGATAGTAAATACTTTAGGTTCTGTAAGTCGTAAGGTATTATGTGCAACTAATCACCAATGCTGTTGTAGAAAGAAAGCATCCGTGGCCAGTATGTAAGCAAATGTGCAAGTTAGTGTTCCAATAAAACTTAATTCACAGAAAAAGAAGTGGTCAGCTCATGAAATGTAGATTATAAAATAATTGATTATATTAAGAAATACATAATTTATGATACAATAAATATTTTTACTAGAAAACATCATTTAAAATGAATATATTGAATGATATATAATTACCTATGAAGAAATGGGAATTCTTCCATTCCAGAAAACATTCTAACTAGCCATAGCATTATGCATTTTGCTAAGTTGCTGTTATTTTCTGGTAGAGTGGTAGAGTGGTAGAATCAATTAAACTCAAAGTACTTTCTTTAAAAATAAAAAAAAAAATAAGCTATTTTATGGAAGATCAGTAAACAATTTGTTACTTTTTTAAACATTTAAATTAACCATGTGATCTAATTAACAAATTAAATAGATGACAATTAAAAGGATTTTTCTAGCTTCAGTGTTTAATGGTCTATTTAACACTTTCATTTGCTTTTCTTCTTTTTAAACAGAGGATAAATTAATTAAACAGCTCAATGGACTGGATATTAACAGGAAACACATCTGTGATCTTCACACAATGCAATTTAATTACCAGTGCAACTTGCGATTTCACATTTCCTTGTTCGGTGGTTCTCAGTTTTCATGGTACATTTATTCCAGTGTTTGTCTTTTATTAGGAGATGTCTCCTAGACAACCCAAGATCAGATTTTATATGCATTCAGTATTAACTCCCAAAGTATTAAATAAAAGGAATTTACGCCTTTTTGGGAATATACAGGCCTGTACCTCATGGATCATGGACACATTAATTTTGCAGAATATCACACAGGTATGATATGTATATCTTTTGTTCATGCATGCTCAGATTACTCCTAGAGTACTCTAACCCTCGCCAATACCTTCAAATATTATATTAAGGAGGCAGAGATAGTTCTCAATGTTAGGGTGTAAGAAAAATTATCAAAATGACTTTCTTTTTAAAAAAAATATAAACTGAAGGTGACTGGTGATTTGGTTAAGTATCTGCTTTCTGTTTAGGTCATGATCCCAGGGCCTTGGGATCAAGCCCAGTATTGCTTTCCATGCTCAGCAGGAGCCTGCTTCTCCCTCCCTTTCCCACTTGTGCTTTCTCTCTTGCTATCTCTGTCACTGTCTCTTTCTCTCTCAAATAAATTTAAAAATCTTAAAAAAATATATAAACTGTGTATTCTTACTAGATCTTCTCAGTGGGAGGGCAATCCACCTTGAGTATCCTTGCTGGTCCCAAACTGTTACCATGTAATTAGTGATCTTTCTCCGATCAAAAGATGTCCATATCACCTAGTCTAGATTTCCTTGGGCGAAAAAGCTGAAAATCAGTTGAAAACCACTGCAAAATTATCTGTTCTGCTTTGGAGAGAAGTTTTATAGAAACAGAATGGAATTTAATATCATGGAAAATGAGGTTAGAGTTTATAACTACTTTTTCTCTCCAAAAATGGTTTCTACTATTTATTTTAAAACATCACACTTTTTAAAAAAAAAAAAAAGTTCTCTCATTCTTTTCACTAGAGCTACAAATATCATGTACATATAGGAATTTTTTTTTTTTTATTTAGGAGATATGAAGAGGAGAGACTCAAATATTCCCACTTCTAATTCTCTGAATTCTTTTCTCTTTGAAAATTACCAATCAGTGATGACCACCAGTCCTCTTTGTCATGAAAACTCAGGACTTGGGGGCTCTGAGAGTATCTAGCTGCTGTTGGACAGTTCTGGTTAACAGGTCACCGTATGTCCCATGGTTGTATGTTCTGTCTCTAACAGGGCTCAGTAGCATTTCAAAAGCTGATTTACTAATGATGTGTACTACCTGTCTGCACATGACATGACCTTAACACTAGGAATTTTCATTGCAAGCCTCTTTTTGGAGTTTGCCAGACTCCACATGAGCTCTTTTTTGTTTTGTTATAAACCACAGACTACATCTCAAATCACAGAGTCTACTAGATCACTTGACATTATGGACAGGACTATTTATAGGGCCCACAAAGTCATATCTTTCTCTGTACCCCACTTACAGCTAGAGACCTTCCACAACACTTAATAAATGGGTTGCAATGTATAGGCAGACTTGAAGAAGTCTACCAGGTTTGTGCTTCTGTTTTAGTGGAAGAAGTTACAAAGCTCCATAACATTGGAAGGGATATCCTAGTTTGCCCCCAGACAACTGGAACCCTTAAAATAATACCCATGTAGTAGGTTTTTTAGTGTTTTAGTTTATTTTAATGTTCTAGTTTATTTATTTATTTTACATCCTCTGGAGCACATATTTCTTACCAAGGCATCTGGAAATGGCATTATTTGCCTATCAGTTCCAGTCAAAATGATGTCATCAAATGTGAACCAATGAGGGATCTGTATAATATCCAGAAGGACCAAGGACTATTGGACTATATATTGTGACCAAGAGCAGACTCAACACACTCTGGGGCAAAACAATGGGTAAACACCATTTATTGTTACATGTGAACTATTATTTTCTAATCCTACTTTCTAATGATTGAAAAATAATGTACTCCCTGGGTCAACAGCCACACCAGAGGTTATTTACCTGCTTTAGTAAAGATGCCCCATATGACACAGAAGCTTTGATTTGAGCTACTATTAATTAAGTTTGTGATAGTAGTTATTGTTCTGGTTGTGAGGAGCATGGGCGAGGGGCTGGTAAGGGGATAGGGAGTTGATGCAGCCCCTGAGGGAGGCAACAGTGTCCTAACATATTTGAGTGTTCCTGAATGGAAAGGAAAGTAGAGTGAGGTTACAACTTTCAACAGAGGAAGAGGGGGACATCTATCAGGCTCAGTAGGTTCCAAGAAATCGGGTAAGTGTCCGGTCCATAAGAACATCTCCATGCTTAGATGCAGGGCCCCACTCTTCCCTTATCAGAGCATTTATTTTGGCATTGATTTGATGAGCTGATGATTCAATCACTTCTGAAGTTCTCTTATCATTGTAAGCCTAGGCTTTAAATCAGTCATTTCTCAAGCTAGAGGGAATGAGGGCTTTTAAAACACTACTACTGAGACCCTCTGACATATTTTTCTGAATCTATGTTTGACCTCCTGGAGCCTCTCATTTTCACCTTTGTAATCAGGAGAAATAGTCATTCAGTACCAGAGTTGTTCTTTTTTTTTTTTTTTTTTTTTTTTTTTTTAGATTTTATTTATTTACTTAACACACAGAGAGACATCACAAGTAGGCAGAGGCAGGCAGAGAGAGAGGAGCAAGCAGGCTCCCTGCCCAGCAGAGAGCCCAATGTGGGGCTCGATCTCAGGATCCTGAGATCATGACCTGAGCTGAAGGCAGAGGCTTTAACGCACTGAGCCACCCAGGCGCCCCAGTACCAGAGTTGTTCTAATAACTCTCTCCCTATCCCTCTCAAATATCAGACACATTGCACAACTAAGTTCTTCATGCCCACCTGCATCCTATTTCAGTTCACTAGGAATGAAAAATTGGCATTTTATTACTACAACATTCCAAGGAATGCTGACAGTTGTGGACACTCAGTGTTGACACAGTCTTCAGTAATGTGGTCCTCACTGTCGCACAGCCAGTGGGAGATTCAACTCCACAAACTCATCCTTAAGGCCTGCTTCCTAAGGTAGTATCTCGAACCAACTCTCTTAGGTTAGATTTTCTAGAAGCAGAGAACAAAACAGAAATTTAAATGCATATACTATATTGATGGATTAGTCTTCAGGAAAAAACTTGTAAGAGAGTGAGAGAAGGAAAATGTAAAGGAAAAGAAAGGGCTCAGCCAGGATGTGTCTCATCCTTAACCTGATCCATTGGGTGGTCTTGAGCAAAAACCACACCACTGAGTGGTCCCACCTTAAGGAAGAGGATCAGAGTTTGTGCATTTACATTATAAGTCTTTGCTATGGGCTGTCCCTGGTGGTGACAGTGGAATATAACCTCTGTTCTTGATTTAATAAATATTTATTAAGCACTTGCTTGTGCCAGCATTATGTACTGATTCTGTCCTATTACAGAGACCTCTATTATATGTAGTCATGTAGCAGAAGTAGTAGATATCTTTGGGCCCAAAGTTATTATGCGTCACCAAAATATGATGAAAATGTTTCCAAAAATAAAGTAAATTTGCAGCTACGGTGAAAATATTCTATGAGGTGATAGATATGTGATATATATTCAGGAGGTCCTATCTCCATAGTACAGAAAATGGAAACATTCAGTCAAATTATGAACACAATATACTTTATAGATTATATACATGGCAGAATACGAACACATTTAAATAAATCAGTGTTCTAATATGTCTCACAGACTGGCTCCAGGAAAAAGCAACTCAAATCCAGACTTGCTGAAAATGATCAACAGGTATGTTTGCAAGGAAGTCAACACTTAGGGTTATTATACTACTTTAGAAAACTATATGTCAAAAGAAATATAAATGTGCTGAATGTTGAAAGAGAGAATGAGTTGTCATTAGAGAGGAATAGAAATTTAACTACATTAGCCAATTTTAGATTAGGAATTTAAACTAAGAAAAAAGGTTGACATAGCATTTCTCTGCATGTAAAAAAAAAAAATGTTTTATCAGTCAGGATTACAGTGCAGAATGCATTATTCCAAAAATCTCAGAGGCTTAAACAACAGAGGATTAGCTCTCAGAAGAGCAAAATGATTAATGGTGACCAGTGGGAGTGGCTGTGTTCTCTGTGGTCACTCGGATTGAGGAAGGATTCATCATCACATTGTGATGTTGTCAGAACACAGGATTTCTATTTCCAGTGATGGAATAGAGCAAGGAAAATCACAGTTGGCTCTTAAGTGCTCTTTTTGGAAAGCGACAAGTGTCACCCTTGGTAATATGCCTATTACCCTATCCCTCAACTCTGTGACCCCAAGTCAATAGTAAAGCACACAGAAAAGCATATTCTAGAAACAGGAGAAAAAAACAGAAATGGCATTCATTAATGAGTTCACAGTAAATATCCCTCAGTTTAAAAATTGTACATGGACTAGCATCCCTACTGTGGTCTCTAATCAGTATTTCCCATTAAACAAAATCAGAGTTTTTTGGAAAATAACTGATTAAGATCCCAGATGAAAAATGCTTAAGAGAGGCCTAGAACATCTTGTCCTACCAGAAAGCAAGGAGACTATCAGAGTGTTCTACGTTTTAAAAGGGCAAAAGAAATGAGTGAAGGTTCCACTGCCAAATTCAGCTTCAATATAATAAAAGCTCCAATGGATTCAAATTCTTCGAGTATGCTAAAATCTGTGAACACCCAGTTGTGTTAGGAGGAAAAAATAATTTATTTATCACATTTGGAGGATGCTCATTGACAAGTTCTATTTTCTACTGATTAATAAATTGAAAAATAAGTATTTAATGTGCCTTTCCCATATTAGTTGTACCTCAGAATTAATAAACAGTTTTGGGAAATCTTCTTTATAAAAATAGCCCAAATTTATAAAAGTGGAAAGATTGGTCGAGTTAGAAAATCACCATTTTAAAAAATTCTAATTAAATAATGTAAGTAGACAGTGATTAACATTGGCTTCTAAGATTCCAAAAAAAAAAAAAAAAAAGACAACCAAACACTATTTGTCACCTGATAGAAGTCACATGACTGCCTATGGAAGGAAGGATTCGTTGTCTGGCTTTTGCTGGGAACAGTGTTCAAAGAGGCCATAAAGAACTAAAGAGGGGCGCCTGGGTAGCTCAGTGGGTTAAAGCCTCTGCCCTCGGCTCAGGTCATGATTCCAGGGTCCTGGGATCAAGCCCCACATCAAGCTCTCTGCTCAGCAGGGAGCCTGCTTCCTCCTCTCTCTCTGCCTGCTTCTCTGCTTACTGTGATCTCCGTCTATCAAATAAATAAATAAAGTCTTTAAAAAAAAAAAAGAACTAATGAAAGCATGAAGATAAGTGAGTTCTATAAATACAAATAGTGACTAAGACGGTCAGTTCAGAATTACTGTTTTTGGAAATATTAAAGGCAGAGAAATGAGACCAGACTTTCTATAATCCATCCAAGAACTAATAAAACGTAAGAAAGTGAACGAAAAGAATAAGAAAAGACACTGCTCAGGAGGTACTTTGAAGTAGAACTACCTACCTGAATCCTGAGTCCCTCATAAATCCACTTCAAATGACTCTTCCTACAGAATAACTTTGCTTTCAGGTTATCTCACAGAGTGCTCGTATTAGTGGAGGTTCTTTTGATCCCTTGTTCACAAGAAATAGAATTCTAAGCCTGACCAAAAACTGAATACATTGGGAAAGCTTAGAACAATTCGTAGGATCATGCAACTGGTAAACCATGCTTTCTGACATTATTGTTACTGCTTCTAATGGACCATTTTTTTTTTTTTTTTCCCAGAAGTAGATTTTAGTATGGAAGGAAAATGAGGGGTGAGTCCACTACTCATGAATGGAGGATGCCATAAAACTGCAAAAACTCTTAAGGGAGGGAAGATGATCAACAGGGAAAATGATGCCCTATTGGTTGAGGCAACATATTCCAAGAGATGGAAAAGTTCAAAATTGTCAAATGTGCCAAAGGTATATCTCAAATTGGCACGACTTTATTTGTCCACTCCATAGAGCTATGCTTGACTTGACAGCATCACATTCACTTGATTCTTGAAGATTTTTAATCACATTTTTTCTAGGTTTCCTATGTGTTACTTTGATTAGGGTCATTTTATAGAAGAGGAGCTGGTCCAGACATACATTTTAGAGATTACAGGTTTGGTTCCAGGCCACTGCAATAAAGCAAATATGCAATAAAATGAGTCAAATGAATTTTTGGTTTCCCAGTACATATTTACAAAAATTATGCTTATGCTATATGTAATCTATTAAATTGTATAAAATAGCATTATATCTAAAAAATGTATGTACTTTAATTAAAAATTACATTGTTGCTGAAGAATGCTAACCATCATCTGAGCTTTCAGTGAGTCATAGTCGCTAATCATGAATCACCATAACACATATAATAATAATGACAAAGTTTGAAATATTGTAAGAATTAGCAAAATGTGACCCAGAGACACAAAGTGAACAAATACTGTTGGAAAAATGGCGCCGATGGGCTTGTTTGATGCAGGGTGGCCCCAAACCTTCCATTTGTAAAAAACAGTGTCTGCAAAATATAATAAAGTGACACACAATAAAAGGAGGTATTCCTGTATCTGCTCCATGAATATATTATAACTTTAAGGTTCAAATGTTGAACTACTCATCCTGAATTCAATAGTTTTCCTGTATAATCAGTGGCCTTTTACTTATAACACTTCATGAATTTGCCATTAGTTACCTTCAACATGGAGATCATGTGAAAGTGTTAATTTTAAGAATGCATACATCCAAGACCTTATACTAGGTCCTATAAGTTTTCTGGAAAGCATAAAGGAAGTAGTATGGGGCATGTAGTTTGTTCAGTGGGTTAAGCATCTGTCTTCAACTCAGGTCATGATCTTGGGGTCTTGGAATCAAGCCCCACATCGGGCTCCCTGCTCAGCAGAGTCTGCTTCTCGCCCTCTCTCTGACTCTCCTCTGCACTGTTCTCGCTCTCAAAAAAGAAAAAAAGAGAAAGAGTATGTACTCTTAAAATACTTCACTTCGGGAGATAATTTATCCCTCTTATACAAAAGGATTATAATGTCCAAGATAAAAAAAAAAGTGCACAAATACAGATAGAAAGATGTTCGAGAAAAAGAGTCACAAAACCTGTGAGGAGGACAGCCGTATCCAATAATTTGTCATTGGCTTTTCAAAGGTTGCAATGGAGAGTTTCTCAGAAGGCTCACTGAGACTGGAGCGTTCCTGAGAGGTAGAATTGTTTAGATGTACCAAAGCTCCCTGTGTAACCTCAAAGGAGTGCCTTCACTGGATTCCAAACTCCAGGGAATTAAAAAAAAAAAAAAAGAAAAAAACCAGCAAAATGAGCTTCTTGCACCCAGGGAACTTACTAGTTTACACACAGACAGGGCATAGTCTAACTGAAATTATGAGACAGAAGTAGTCAAATAGCAGGAAAATAAAAATGTATGTGTTTTATTCATCAGAGAGTGATCATCGCGAGTTGGAAGGGGTGTGAAGGCGATACAGGGAAGGGTTGTTTAAACTGGATGTTGATAACAGGGTAGCTGTTTCATAGATATTTAATAAGGAGAGCAAAGGAAATGAACTTTTTAAAAATGTACTTTACAATCTTTGACGACGGAAAAGTAATGTAATTGCTCTGAGTCTCCATTTCCTGTCCCATAGACAAAACGTTTAAAGCGTGGCTTGGCCCAGGTTCCAAAGCACAGAGCCTGATGTGACATTTACGCACTAAGGCTTTGGGGTATGGGGGTGAAGGATGGGAGGGACAATGTCAGGGCAAGTGTAAGAGACAAAGGAAGGCAAGGCAGAAAAGAAGGACATGAGTAAAAGGTGGGGTGTTGTTGAACTGGCCACAGCTTTAGAAGAAAAACACATGGTTAGACAAGAAGTCTCTCCAGGGAGATCAGACCTGATTTCAGTACAGTAACCCAGCTACTTCCAATTTCTGGTCTCTCCTCCTAAAACGTTGCCCCCAAGAGGTGCTAACGTCTCCCACACTTTCAGGTTCTCAATCCCAGTGCCTCTGGACTGCCACTGGGGAACCCCAGAGTTAAAAGACTGGTGGTGTTAACCTGATGTCTTGCCCAGAGTTGAGACTGATGTCGAAGGCTTTCACTGATTTTCAGATTCTGCAACCACATGGGTCTCTTCCTATGAAATCCCAGAGTGTCCAATACTTCATTGGTGGAGATGATTCAATAATTACAGAAAAACCTATTAATTTCCATTGGAACCATTCCAGCGAATAACGAGAGTTCACTATACTTTTCTCCCCTATAGTAATTCTGAGTTCCACAAAGTCAAGAAGTGAAATATGAAATTGTGTGCTAAAAAAAAAGAAAAAGAAAAAGAAAAGGATGTGCTACAGAAGCAAATCGGACCTTCATCCTGAATTACATAGACAACCCTTATTGCCAACAGCTGGGCTGCTCTGGGTTCACTGTGCAGCCCCACATTCTCCTATATATGAAGTACCAGAAGTGGCTAATACATAGAGATGATTCTCTTGTATCTGCTACACATATTTGCAGAGAAACATGATCTATTGTGCTCCTTCAAAAAAACAAACAAACAAACAAACAAAAAGCAAAACAAAGCTATATTTAGATGAAAAAGATTTTTGACAATGTTTTTTGCTTCCTAATCCTGCCCTAAACAGTCTTTATGGCTTCACGTAAAATCCTCAATTCTAGGACATCCCCTAAAGCCAGTCCATTTAAAGATTAAGTGGTAAAAACAGAAAGTAAATCCATAAAATATGGCTAATGGCCTCCTTGTTCTCTCGGTTGCTTTTGGAAATGCACACAAATAATTTATGTAATAGGCCATGCCTCTTCATGTCAGGGAAGGGATAGCATGACTACCAAAGACTCTCACACCTGTTTGCTTAATTTACTTACTCGTTGGTGGATGAACAGAAGTGGAGAAAATAGTCAGCACTGTTGTGGATATGTATGAATTGTTCCCTTGAGTTGTGCAGTGCTCAACCTGGGCATCCCTTAGGACAGCCTTGGGAAGACCGTTCACAAGTCCCAGGGGGCAACATTATTATTATTTTTTTTATCACTTCAAATTTTTTTTAAAAAATAATTTTTTATAAATATATAATGTATTATTAGCCCAGGGGTATAGGTCTGTGAATCTCCAGGTTTACACACTTCACAGCACTCACCATAGCACATACCCTCCCCAATGTCCATAATCCCACCACCCTCTCCCAACCCCCCTGCCTCCAGCAACCCTCAGTTTGTTTTGTGAGATTAAGAGTCACTTATGGTTTGCCTCCCTCCCGAGCCCATCTTGTTTCATTTATTCTTCTCCTACCCCGTAAACTCCCCAAGTTGCATCTCAACTTCGTCATATCAAGGAGATCATGTGATAGTTGTCTTTCTCCGATTGACTTATTTCACTAAGCATAATACCCTGTAGTTCCATCCACATCATTGCAAATGACAAGATTTCATTTCTTTTGATGGCTGCATAGTATTCCATTGTATATACATACCACATCTTCTTTATCCATTCATCTGTTGATGGACATCTAGGTTTTTTCCATAGTTTGGCTATTGTGGACATTGCTGCTATAAACATTCGGGTGCACGTGCCCCTTTGGATCACTATGTTTGTGTCTTTAGTGTAAATACCCCGTAGTGCATTTGTTGGGTTGTAAGGTAGCTCTATTTTCAACTTTTTGAGGAACCTTCATGCTGTTCTCCAGAGTGGTTGCACCAGCTTGCATTCCCATCAACAGTGTAGGAGGGTTCCCCTTTCTCTGCTTCCTTGCCAGCATCTGTCATTTCCTGAATTGTTAATTTTAGCCATTCTGACTGATGTGATTTGGTACTCTCATTGTGGTTTTGATTTGTATTTCTCTGATGCCGAGTGATGTAAAGCACTTTTTCATGTGTCTGTTGGCCATCTGGATGTCTTCTTTGCAGAAATGTCTGTTCATGTCCTCTGTCCATTTCTTGATGGATTATTTATTCTTTGGGTGTTGAGTTTGCTAAGCTCTTTATAGATTTTGGATACTAGCCCTTTATCCAATTTGTCATTTGCAAATATCTTCTCCCATTCTGTCAGTTGTCTTTTGGCTTTGTTAACTGTTTCCTTTGCTGGGGAGTAACATTATTTCTATGTGAGAGGTTACTCTGCAAGTGAAGTGATTGGTATCCAGAAACATCTGGTGATATGTCCAAGAAAAAGTGAGAGAATAGAAAATATCCCAGATCTTCTGACTCATCTGGCAGCATTATCTTGTGAATAAACCCTCAGAGGAAGGGAAAATTTAATGAAGTATCACATATTAGAATGATATGCAATGATAGGTATTAGCATAAATGACTGACTAAAATATGACCTTGAACAAAAAATGATTCTGTCTCACGCTGCACTAAACGCTCAGTCCAGACACCACTAGGATCATGCCTCCTTCCTCACCTCAGAGCAGAAACTTTGGAGAAGAGGGAATGTTCCGTGTTTATTTTTCAACTCTGCTTTTGCTCTATCACAACTTTATATCCCTGACCCTCAGGCTTTAGTGCACACATTAGAGTGTTTTGTTAAGGTCAGGATTTAACATCAATTCAAATGACAGGAATATGAAGGAATTAACAAACCACTGGACAGAAGAAAGGAAGAGAGAAGGTAACGTAGTCCAATTTGCTCAGTAAAATGGCCCTCTCATTAAAGCATTTACCATAGGAGAGTTTGAAGCCATTAATACAAGTAATAATCAGAAAAGCAGTTAAGAGTAGCTATTAATAATTTAAAGCCCACATAGATCGAATGCTCATTTATTACCTGGCATGGAGCTGAGGGTTTTACATACATTATTTCATTAGTCCTTTTGAGAAACTGGTGAGATGGAAACCATTACCACTCTTTAATAAGTGAGAAGCTGAAACAAAAAGTTGTGTGTGTATGTTGGGTGGGGGTGGGAGGGGTCATTTTGATTCAATCCACCTTTACCGAATATCGGCTGTAATACACAGCAACTTTATGTTCACTGCTGTGGGGGACAAAGATAAATGAGACATGGTTCACAGCTTGAGTGATTTGCAGTCTAGGGGAATAAAGAGGCACGGGCATAATTGTGGATCTGCAGATTTAATTTATTCCCATTCTCACAATCTCCCATTATTACAGAAATTGGATGATCTGAATATAAAACTAAATGAACTGTAGTTATGCCTGATGAAGTTAAAGGAATGAGTAAAATTAATGAACTCGCTAAAGGCAAGTTTTAAAGAAAATTCCACTGGTGCTTCAAATAAAAACGTATTAATAATTACCCTTTACAAAAGAGAAAGAAATGGGGGAAAAAAAGGTAAAAATTAAGATGCTAATTTCTTTTAAAGTAGTCTTCTATTCCATTATCCAAGCAGAGTTCTTAAACAAATGGAAACAGACATAAAGAGGGATTTTAAAACACATTAGCTTTAGAAAAACCAGGATAGTCACCACACAGACATATCATATATCCTTTAAAAGGTGTGCATTTAAGAAGCGGATGGCTGATTATGATCACGGAGCAACATTGTTTGAATGACTTGACACTAAATCTCAAAGCAAAGACTGCAGAAAGTGATGACTCCAGAGTGAACGTGTATTCTTTGGGAACTCTTGGAGCCCCACGGCTGCCAGCTTAGAGTCGTAAGTGAAGGACATTACAGAGTTCTCAAATATCTTGGAAACTCTTGGCATGGTGGGCTCAGGGCACTTACAACTCCTCGACAGTCAGATAAGAGCCCATCCAATGTGAATCGATCATCAGCAGTCCCCACAATCTTGTTCCATGACCTCATGGCTCTTGATATTTACAAGGATGACAAAACGTTACTTCATTTTAAATCAGATTATTTTAAAACCCTTCTACTATTTTGGGAAAAAAGCAAAGCCTGTTGGTAGACAAAATGGAGAACTCTGAAATGAGGTTGCGATATGATTGCTGAGTAGCGGGATAGTTTTCCCTTTATTGGAGAAAACATTCGCAGATTGACTGATTGCTTGGGTTAATATATGCCGCCACAGCTACATTTTGTATTCAATTAGCTTGACTAATTAAAATATATATGCTTTCAGGGCCGCCCGAGTTGCTCAACCAGTTCATCATCTTCTCTGGGCTAGGTCAGGATCCCAGGGTACTGGAATCCAGCCCCCCATCCCAGACTCCCTTCTCAGCAGGGAGTCTGCTTCTCCCTCTCTCTTTGCCCCTCCCCCATTCGTGCGAGCAGGGGCGCTTTCTCTCTCTCTCTTTCTCAAATAAATCAATAATCTTTAAAAAATAAAATAAAATATATATGTTTTCTTTACATAAGCTTAAACATAACTGAGTAGGTGATGTTTATTATAGTTTTTGGCAAGTAACATGAGTGGCAGTCACTGTTTCAGACCAGTGGTTCTCAAAGTGTGCTTTCTGGACCAGTGATCACTTGGGAATTTCTTAGAAATGACCATGTCTCACCCCAGACCTACTATATCAGAAACTCTGGGGATTGCATTAGGGATCTTTCTAACATGTCTATAGGTGATTTAGATGAGTGCTAAAGTTTAGGAACCACTGTTAATGCTCTCCAAGCCCAGAAAATGTAATCCGATTCATATAACTGGCTTATACAGGATCATCAAATGGTTAGACCATTGGCTTCCTGGAACCTCGGGACCCAGGTAAAAGCACTCACGTTCATATTTGTAAATCTGTATGCTGGTCAAACATAATTATAGACTTAACTTGACCCACTGACCCTTAGTTTGCAACTTCGGTTTTAAAGGAGTAGGTATTTAACAACACGCATTTAGAAAACATTTACAGTTTAAGACAGGTTTACCACAATTTATAGGAAAATAAACTCATCATCCTGGCACACACCTTGGAAGCTTATCTCATACCTCAAAACTTTCCAAATGGTTGACGCCCAACTGTTACTTAAACTGGTTACATAGTCCGATGACCATAAAGAAATAAATGAAATTATGGCTCCCACAGATCAATAACCATAGGCATGCGTGTGCTGGGTCCATTCAGGACAGGTTAGACAGTTTTTAGAGCTCAGTGGAAAAAGGGGGGGGGGGAAGCATGGTCCATTGTCCCATCAAATTCGACTTATAAAACACAAGGTCAAGGAAAAAATCATTAAGAATTTCAAGATGTCAGCAGGATGGTACCTTTCTGAGCATGGAACCTCGTGTGACAGTTGGGGTTACACACCTACGAAGCCATCCCTCCTTTCAGGGAACTCTCTTTTGCCTCCTGTGGATACTACTTGCCTATATTGCCTGAAAATGCCAGGTAAAATCTAGGAAAAGATTTGTAGGAAGAGCAACTAAAGCACAACAATTTTACACTATAGGATAAATGATGCAATTGGTTGAAACTTGAAAAAGATTCCAAAAATAATACTGAGCATTAAGCATATATAATCCATCTTAACATATACTTCCAATAAGACTTGTTCTTAATTATATCTATATGTAGACTGCCTTAGGTTGAAAATTTCCTAAGGACAGGATCTTTGCTATTCTTAATCATTTCTGTGACATGATTGATATTAACCTGTAACACATGATACTGAGAATGGTATTTAATAACCAAATTTTCCAAATGAGGAAATTAAATACTTGGAAGCCTATACAAATGTTTTCAGGTCACTCAGATGCCAAAAACATTATGAATAGAGTCAATGCATCTTCCAGATTTCCTAAATTACTCCCAAAATATGACTTCTGGGAAAAATTAAAAATGTCAAGGGACATTTTTAGGCAGAATAGGCACTTGCCTACTTAACGTGATTTAGGATATTTCTAAAAAGCCTTCCTTTTATCTCAACATGACACATAGCTCCTGTTGCCTGAAATTTTTTTCAGTGTAAAAACATTAACTTGATCAAGGCATCACACTGTCAACAAACACATGCTTCTGACTTCTTAGTGTGTCAGGGCAAAACACTATTTCAGAATTGAGCAAACAGCTGATTTCACAATAGCATCTCGTGGCTTTTAGAACAAAATCCAAACATCTCATGATGGATTAAGCACATTTTTCAAAGTAGGGCCCTCCCTACGTTTCTACCCCATTTCACATCATTCTACCACTTGTGGACCATTCTCTGGACACACTGTCCCAGGACAGGTAGGTAGAGTTTTGTTTTCCCTGAATGTGCCCAACTGGCTTTTATTTGACCTTTAAGCCTAAGCAGAAAAATATCTCTGAGAGGCTTTCTCTGACTTTCCTATTTAATATGCTCTCTCCATCACCCACCCGCTGCCACAGGCACCAACCCGAATCACTGATCTTCATGTTAAATCACCATGGTTACCTTCTTAGCAATCACCGCAATCAGCAATCCTCTCTCATTTTCATTTGGCTATGTATTTATTTAGGTGTCTTCCCTCTGGATATAAACTCCTTTAAGGCAGTAGCCTACTGTCTTGTGTATCTCCATATCTTTAATGATTCTAATAGCATCTGGGCCAGAGTAGACAGTGTATAAATAATGACAGGTGTTGAGTAAAATAGAGAAGAAAAAAAAAATTATTTGAATGGCTCTTTGGAAGGTCAGTTAGTGAAAAGACATAGGTGTAAGAGGAGTCATGGGGGAAAAAACAAAACAAAACAAACAAACAAAACCCTGGAGGCAAGAAAACTAGGTAAAACCTGAAGTTATGTTGCTAAAGGAGGGATGATCTAGACATGGACCTTACATAACAAAGTCTTGGTATGGCAAACAGACAGATAGATGCCAGGGTCTTAGGAAAGAAGGAACACCAGAAAGGAAAATTGAGGGGGAATTAAAATGTCTTCTCACAATATTTTCATGGGTGTAGTTTTATTAAAACCTGACAGTATTTATGAGAAAGCATCATGAAATACTTCCTCATTCTAAGAATGCTGGCAATTGGCTTTCTCATGAATGTATGAAAATCAAGCAACACCTAGTCTGAAGACTGGAAATCTGAACGTCTCATGTGTTGACTGTGGTTAGTAAATGAACAATAAAATTGAGTTTTCTTTGAGGCTCACAGATCTAGAAAGCATAGCATGGACAGTTTAGGTTTGTGGCTATTTTCAGAAAACACTTCATCAAGGTTTAAGTTTCAAAGCCAAAATCTACCTTCATCTACTCCTTTATGCTCCATTGTGACTTTTTTAGAGTTAGCTTTTGAGAAGTTATCCTTGTTTAGTCACAACTTGGAGGAATTTTATTTTTAGTTTTGACCTAAATCAAATAATGTCAAACCAGAGCTTTTTTGTAGCTGGGAGGGGGTAGGGAGCAAAATTTTCCCTATTTTAAGCAACTTGAACTCTATCTGCACTCAGAAAAACAAGACTCTCAATAACCTGAACATGCAAACTTCAAAACTTGGCAGTGTGAGACCGTCTGATGGAAGAAAGAAGAAACCAAAGCCAAATCCAGTGAAAAACCATCTCGTACTTTAGAAGTCACCCAGATTTAAATAGCATGCCTTGATGTGAGATGAAGCATAATTTCCTCTATTACAAAAAAAATGTTATCTCCTTGTAGAATGGTTCAATGAGAGGTAGTGCAGCTAGAAGGTTTGGTTTAGGGTGACATAGCTATGACCATACAAATCAGAATGCTAGGTTTATGATGCCCAGTGATACTCCCCAGGAAACAGTCTCTAATTACCTTCCCTGTTACCCTCTGCCATGAGTAATAGGTGACAATCCAGATATCATCCTGATGTTGACTTTTAATTCTAAAGTCTGATGTCAACTTTCAGAATCCTTAAAATCATCACTACATTGATTGGTATTTGGAAAGAGCTACCCAAAATATTATGAACATTGTTATCACAGGGTTGGGACTTGTTCCACAAAGGAGTGGCTGAGTTTTTTACTCCTCTTTGTTTTTATAGCAGTTTATAAATTAATACCCTGCATTCAAAACTGGAAGCAGCAAAAGAGTGAAGATAATTTATAGTTACACATGATGAGAGTTTCCCTCCTCACTAGCTGAGAACTAACAGGGTATGGCAATTTGTCGAACTGAATTGGAGACTGCTTAAGAAATATCTTATAATCAACAGGAGAGAATATTCCCTCACTAATCAATTGTAGACTTAGTTGTGAGTCTCTATAAATTAATCCCAGACCATTATGATTGTAAGATGATTATGAAGTCAGATCAGCATTAAGTAAAAAATTGCTATGTGAATTTACATAGAATTGAAGCCTAGGGACACCTCAGTGTCTCAGTCTGTTAATCATCTTCCTTCAGCTTGGGTCATGATCCTGGGGTCCTGGGATCGAGTGCCACATTGAGGTCTTTGCTCAGCAGAGAGCCTGATTCTCCCTCTGTCTGCTGCTCCCCCTGTTTGTGCTCTCTTTCTCTCTCTGACAAATGAATAAATAAAATCTTTAAAATAATAATAATAGTAATAAAAGAAGCCTAGATTTTTTTTTTTTTTAAGTAAGCTCTATGCCCAACAGGGGGCTTGAACCCATGACCTGGGTTGCTCAAGAGTCACATGTTCTACCAACTGAGCCAACCAGGTGTCCCTAGAAGCCTAAATTTCTTGATCTGAAAATGAAAAGATAAAAATCCCAATATCTTAGAATTTTGAAAAATAATGAAAGAATCAAGGTTATGACGTGCTTAATATAGGTTCTAGTACTCCACAGGATACTTGCACACCAATGAGGATAGAAGTAAACATGACCAGAGTAATACAGGTGGTGGCAGAGGTAATGTTAGTAATAGTAAAACAATTTCATACTGTTAATGAGAATATATCATGTAATTACAAAATAGCCTGGATTTTCTTTAAAGATGAACTATATCCAAAATCTCTCTTATTATTGAATATTTCAGCGATGTCATTTGACAAGTGAATTCATACATTATAAAGACATTTTAGGTGCTTTTTATTATTCTGGTCTGTGGATCATATCTCACTAAAAGACTGCTGCTTATGTGATTCTTGGGGGAGAACTTCATGAGATATTATGTTAGTCAAACAGTTTCTAGAAAAAAAGAATAAGAAAGAAGTAAAAGATGTATCATCTCCTGTTAGAGATATAAAGATGAGTAAAATATTTCCTGCTATCAAGAAACATTCAGTTTGTAGGGTAGAGGGTGAAAAAGAAATAGAAAAAAGTGCAGATCAACATGTGTCTTAAAAAAGTAACATGAACTGAAAGTTGCTGGGAGAGGGGGATGGTGTAATTGGGTGATGGGCATTAAGGAGGACACTGTGTTATATGCAGCTGATGGATTCTTGAACACTACATCTAAGACTAATGGTGTACTATATGTTGGGTAATTGAATGTAAATTTAAAAAAAACACAATATATAGTAGGGTTAAAAGGAGGAAAACATACTTATATCAGTGGAGTTAAGAAAGAATTCATGAAGGAGTAGAGTGTGAAATGGATTTTGAAAGACCGATCAAGGAAAGAGAAATAGCACGACATGACGGGGGACAGTCCTCCACAAGTCTCTGACATTTCTGCCGGTCTTATGGGCACCGGCTGCCTTTGTTCCAGATCATTTTTTATAGCAGGTGAATATGCAGACAGCTTTGGGAGCCACAGTCTCTCTCTCACAGTCTCTCTCTCTCTCTCTCTTTGGGAGCAGCAGAAGGCAGGTTGGTTGGTTCTCCAGTAAAATAAAGGTAATGTCTCCCTCTGGGACAAAGGTCAGACAGTTATGCTTGCAGCCAGTTATCAATGATCTGGTTGTCCTAAAATTGGAGTTCTTCAGGTGTGATGCAAACCCACTGTGTGCACACCATTCTCCTGGGTCTCTCAAGTCACCTCAATGGGTACAAAGGAGAACCAATCTGAACATGTTGCACCATGAGTAATAAAGCCCTTTGTCTTTCTCTAGTCTCTGGAGTCATATTTCTAGAAGCTAAACACTACCTAACAACTGAATCAGCACCTTAGATTTTCAGTGTTGTGTTTTTTAATACTACCATACCAATTCTAGTATCAATATCTGAATTAATTAGGATAAGCTAAATTACCCAGCAATAGCAAACACTACACAATCTAACTCGATATTTGAATAGTTTATATCTTATTCATAGAAAGCTGTCCAAAAACAAACTCTGCATACTGAATAAAACAGAACAGAAAGACAAATTTATTGCAAGGGTTTTTATCTGCAAGTCAGAAAACTCAAGGCCATGGGAGCAAAGAATTCCGAGTTGCTTTCAGACTAAGGGATTTTTATGGGATAAATTTGGGAGCTATTTGGCTTCTTAGATGATTGGTCGCCTGCTGGTTTTCTCTCTCATTTGCATTAGGATAGCTGAGACAAGGGAACAAGAAAGTCCAGAGATGGCGTGAAGAGATTTGGCATTTGGGGATTGCCTGCCATCTTCTGCTGATCTCTGAGAAGAGTGTAAATTCCTGTTAGGGGAGCTTAAGTTTCTTTCTACTTCATGCGCCTGTGTTGAGTATCTTCATTTTGTCCCTGTCTAAGGGATTCAGTTTTGGTTTGTTTCTCTAAGGCTAACTGTGGGTCACAGCAACTATCCAAGAGAACTCATCCTTATTTGGTGACACAGAAATTAAGGCTGCTGAGGTCTTGTGGCAACCCTATTGCAAGAACACTTCACAATTTCCCAGAGAATGGCGGGGTCTCACCTGGGCAATCAAATGTCTCTTCCTTAAACTCACACAAACATCTATGAACATACAAGATTATATCTGATATAAGAACAAATGAAGATTTTTAAATAATATTATAAGCTTTAGGTTGCATTATTTCTTTCTACATTCTACATGTATAGTCCTAAATAGTGTTTGTAACAGTGACAATTCAAATGTACTTTGAAGATATCACTTAATACTAAATGTTATTTAAAATCCTTTTTCAAGCCATATTTACTAAAAGAATAAATTTATAAAGTAGTTTTGTGTGTAGCAAAACAGATGTTTATTGGGTAAAACAAAAATAAATCAGAAATTATCCATCATATTCTACTCAAACGCTAATTTAACCATCAGAAACATTTTAAAGCTATCCTGAATGTGAAATCAAAATTCTCTAGCACTAATAGAAATGGATGACAAACATTTTATTTATTTTTTTAATTTAATTTTATTTTATTTTTTCAGTGTTCCCAGATTCATTGTTTATGGACCACACCCAGTGCTCCATGCAATACAGACATTTTAATGTAGCAAGTAGAAGGGAACCTTCTAACATTCTGACAAAAGGGAGGGGGGTGCAGGAATGCATGGAATGAAAGGGGAGGCAGTTTTTGATGGTCCGTCTCCACCAGACCCAGCAGTTGCTTGAGCAGTTACTAGAGGAAACTGGCAGATACATTACACTTCTTTCTTTGCAAGAGATTAGAAAATCGTAACAAAGACATAACTGCCAGCAGCTGCCAAAGTCTTTATTTCTGAAGATGTCTTAATCAGACTCTCTTTCATGATTGGTGCTCCTTATTGTCAGTTTTTCTTAAGCCACATTGATTCAGCATGACTCTGAGACTCTGTCTGTGCCTGTGGTATGTTGGGAAAAATTTGAGGGAAATGCAAATATTCTTTCTGCTTTGATTGGGAAGCCATTCAGCCAACAGTCACAAAGCACATATAATGACTACAACTGTTCATATCTGCAGTCTCCAATACCTTCAGAAAGGATCTTTTCATTTTCGTGCTTTTTAAAACGAATATCATGATGATATTGCCCACTACTATACGTGGAATATTACCCCTTGCCATAAGAGGGTAATGAGGATAGAGTGTAAAGATGTTTGTGAAAGTCACTAGCTATACTGATATTGCTAATCACTTTGTAAGTGCATGGTAATAATGATTACATAATCAACCATGTGATTCTTTTTTTATTTTTTAAAGTTTGTATTTATTTGACAGAGAGAGACACAAAAAGAGAGGGAATACAAGCAGGAGGAGTGGGAGAGGGTAAAGCAGGCTTCCCACTGAGCAGGGAGCCTGATGCAGGGCTTGATACCAGGACCCTGGGATCAGGACCTGAGCCGAAGGCAGACACTTAAGGACTTAGCCACCCAGGTGCCCCAGTGATTCATTTTTTAAGGTAAATGAGTTAGCCATACAGCAGTGATTGTGGGGAGATCTGACACAAATCAAGAGAAATTTAGGAGTTATATAACTTTTCTTTTCTTTTTGCTTCTTTTGGTGTTCTGTTACAGACTAGGAATATAGTTCCTATCTTATAGATAGTATTATATCATTTATCATTCTTTTATAGGTTTTAACTTCAAATGTTAGTGAACATCGAAATATTTATGCTCTTTTAAGTATCATGCCATTAAAGAAGGGAAAATGGGAATACGCTTTAATGTGAGGTTTATCATAGGCCCGAGTAACCAAATCTAATGTTAGCAAAATCTTCGTTCAGTAATATATTCAATTATATATTACTTAAAGAAAAGTCAGTTTTAAAACATGCTAATTGACATATCTGCCATGATTAGAGCAAAACACATTTTTTGTTTATTTTAGGTGATTTTAATATGCCCTTCCTTCCATCAGAAATGTTCTCCCTTCATAACAATGCATATCAAATATACTAAAAAAAAAAGTAACACAATTCTAAAAAGATTATATGATTCATAAAACTAAATAATTAAAAACATTTAAAAACAAGCAAAAACAACACACAAAAGAATGCATATATAACTTATGAAAGATTTAGACAGATAGAATTGTAGGATTCCCATTTTGAGGGACATCTACTCAGCACTTTTTTCCTTTCCAGAAATTGCTTCTCTTCTTCATGTCTCACTAACTTTGCACCCACGCAGATGGTTTCATGTGAGCTCTGATACATTCTATTAATTCCCTATTTCTTTCACCATAAATGGATTTGTTTAGTGATCATTACCCAACACAGAATGGACAGTCTTTTCCAAGATTCCATGCCTAGACACAGTTGATAGATCAAGGGTGAATGTCGTCAGACTTTGTTGAGAATATTTAGGAGCTGTAGTAAATAGATTTCATCTCCTCCTGTGTGGTTAAAGTTTAGATAGTCAAAGCTCCAGAGCTGTTGACTGGCTTGTTTTATGCAGAAAGATGGTCAGCTGTGAGAAAACACAGCGAAACAAAAGACCTAGAAAAAATGGTGGAATCTTGAGTCAAGTCCAGATTCCTGATTTCCTCAAGTGTACCTCAAGCTACAAAAATAGTTTTCAACAAATTCAGGGAAGGAATAAATTAACACTTAATTCTTGATCTAAAAAATATTAAAACATGACTTCATTTTTAATAATGCACCCAGTATTTGTTTCTGTAGAGGTAAGAGCAATGTATCTATCTTTACATAGGTGTGATTTTTCTACTACTTTGCCATTAGTTATAGTTTTGGGTCAAAAGAATCTGTTATGTTTTCAGTGGATATGTCAAGACTGAGTATTTTATTGTTGTCGAGAAAAGAACTTTGAAACATCATCTGATATAACCAATGCAATACTAAAACCACAGTGAGGCAAATTTCATTTCATATTGATAAATTTATTCATGGAATTTTATTTAACTCATACCCTGACTTAACAGTGAAAAGAAATAGAGAAAAATGATCATTATCCCCAATTGGTATAATAATAATAGTAGTAATAGTGATTTTTCTAAAACCTAGTACTTAGTAACCAAGCCCTGGAGAAATGAGACTGTAACCTACTTTTTAAAAAAATTTTATTTATTTATTTGGCAAACAGAAATCACAGTAAGCAGAGAGGCAGGCAGAGAGAGAGGAGGAAGTAGGCTCTCCACTGAGCAGAGAGCCCGATGCGGGGCTCCATCCTAAGACCCTGGGATCATGACCTGAGCCAAAGGCTGAGGCTTTACCCACTGAGCCATCCAGGTGCCTCTGTAACATATTTTTAATCAGAGAATTTATAAGCCTAAATTGGCAGTAGAATTTTAAAAAATCATTTTCTAATGCAGAGGGAAAGGTGTCTTAATATCTTTTTTTTTAAGGTTTTATTTATTTATTTGACAGAGAGAGAGATCACAAATAAGCAGAGGCAGGCAGAGAGAGAGGGGGAAGCAGGCTCCCCACTGAGCAGAGAGCCTGATGTGGAGCTCAATCCCAGGACCCTGAGATCATGACCTGAGCTGAAGGCAGAGGCTTAACCTACTGAGCCACCCAGGAACCCCTGTTTTAATTTCTTTTTATTTAATTTATTTAAATTAAATAAATTTAATTTTTAATTCAAAATTTTTCTGCTCTCCCACTTTGACAAGCTAATCCATTATGCTACAGACACTGTCAGTCTTGTTGTATTGCCATTTTCATCATTTCACTTCTTCATAACAGTCAATTCTATGTGAACATGAGTTAATTACCTCCAACCAATACAGGCATCTGCACAGTTCGGTCTCCACTTATCCAGCTCTTGAATGGATGGTCCTGTGGGTTGAACTGTGTCCCCCAGGGGCCTTTCTAGATATTAAAGATGTTATTCACAGACTTCAGTAGTATCTGTTGTAAGGTGTGCAATTGCTTTCCTGTTTATTCATTAGAAGTTAATGTGTCTTTTATCTGAAGATACTTTTAAGGTTCACTTTATCATTGTATTTACTAATTTGATAAAAAGGTGGGATGTTTTTTTCCTTCCTTCCTTCCTGCTTTCTTTGGCTTGCTTACTTGCTTGTTTCCTTTCTTCCTTTCTGTGTGCAAAGAACATATGTGTATATATGTACACAGAAAAAGTCTTCAAGCTTGTATATTAATATCTTTTTCTTTTATCTATGTGCATGTATGTTCTCCTGCCTATTCATTGATTCTTGGAAATGTGAGTTGGTAGAGTTTTCATCAAATTTAGGAAACTTTGGTCATTATTTCTTCAAATATCTTTCTGGCTCCCTCCCCTTTCAGAACTTCCACTACACAGCTGATAAACCACTTAATACTGTCCCGGAAGTGGCTAAGGTTCGATTTATTTATTTATTTATTTTTAGACTTTTCTCTTTGTGTTTCATCTGGATAGTTTTTTTTTTTTTAAACTATTTCCATTTTTAAATATCTGCTTCTCTCTTCTCCTTCCCTCTCTTATTATCTTTATGTTCTCCTTTAAAAACTGGAGTATTTGAATATGGTTATAAAAGTTATTTTGACATGCTTGACTATAAATTACATCATCTCTAACACAGTTTTAAAATGTGGGTTTTATTATTAAGCAGATGTCACAAGCCCAATAGACCAGAAGACTATTGCCATGGGGAGGATAGAGTTATATTCACAATCTCAAGAGGAAGGGGCACGCCATTGCAGGAGGGGTCACACAGGGTCCATCAGAAGGCAGAGGGAGTAAAAAGAAATGTGGGCTAGGGTCTTCAATGTGGCTCCCGTAGACAGAAATGGGAAAAGCAGAGTAAGCAGGGTTTTGAGACTAAGTAATCTGAGCAATTTCAGCAAACTCTACGGCCTAGGAGTTTTCTCCAGTTGTTGGCACCTGGACCTCAGGTAATTAGGACAGGGGACAAGTGAACCTGAGTGAGAAAGCTGGATAAAGTAGTTGGTTGTGGTGTAGGCCTCTGGATTGTTTGGCTTTCATGTGAAAGGCAGGCTTATAGTAAATTCCTTTACTATCCCTAGGAATTGGCTGACCCTGACAGGGATTCCAAAATGCCAAACCATCAAATACAGAAACATGAAAACATCTATTTATATTGATTTATCTCCTTATTATGGGTAATGTTTTCTTGCTCCCTAGAATGTTTCATAATTTTTTATTGAATGTTGAGTATTGAGAATTTAGATTGCTGAGTGTCCAGAGTGTTTTGTTGTGATTCTTTAATGACTGTGGGCTTTTATTTTGGTGGGCAGTTAAGTTACTTGCTTATTAGCATTATCTTTTTTCATATGTGTTTTTAAGCTTTGCTAGAATGAGTCTAAAAAGACTTTACTCCAATGAGACTTAAGCCCTACTACCAAGGCAAAAATTTACTTTTCTTTATGAGATCATTTTTTCTCTTTACTAATGAAAATCATGTATGCTATACTATAAAGAACTATCCCAGAATGGTGCAATAACACATGAAAAATGGGAGACCCACACTACTTTCTCAGAAAACTGTTCAGTGGAATTGTGAACCAACAATAGCTCATGAAAAGTGAAATACTATACAATGTTTTGACCAACAATAAAATAAGAAAGTAGGAGATTTGAATTACAATGGATTCAGAATAGTAGCACCTAGAACAGTTGGTAGGGCTTTACAAGGTGTACATGCTTTAGAATTTGAACATCCATTATATTCCACTAGCTTGTTATTATACCAAGTTATAGAAATACAAAGATAAAGGAAGGGCACCTGAGTGGCTCAGGAGGTTAAGTGACCAATTCTTGGTTTCAGCTCAGGTTGTGATCTTAGGGTAGTGTGATCAAGCCTCACATCAGGCTCCACATTCAGTGTGGAATCTGCTGGAGAGTCCCTTTCCCCTCCCTCGCACCCCCCCTTGCTCTCTCTCTCTGTCTCTCTCAAATAAATAAATATAGATAAATAAATAAATAAATAAATGAAACATTCCTGGCTACAAGAAACTTAAAACATCTTTTGAGGTACAAAGACACATAAATAATGCTGTTGGAAATATAAATTTTCCATGCTGTGACAACTGTAGATATGTAAGTCAGTCATTAGGCATCCGGATACTTCCCAAGAGGAAGTTGCATAAACTGAGGCCAGATGCTTATTAAAATTCAGTCAGATAAAGATGTAAGAGGATTGAGAAAGGGGTTAGAAGTAATTTATAGCAGAGAAAGCAGCAGGTGTAAAAACTTAGAGACACCAGTGGAATGAATAGTATAGTAATACATGTAGTGTAGGAGTTTTGGCACTACTGGAACATGGCGGTCAGAAAGAATATTATGTGACTAACTAGAATGGCTGGGGCCAGATGATAGATGACTTGCAACATAATATGAGTGAGTTTGTATCTTAACCTAAGAGTAATGGAATTCCTCAAATACTTTTCAAAAGTGCGGTGCCATGGAGATGGGAAGAAGCATGGTGAGCTCTACAGATGTGAAGCTCATGAAAGCCATCTGAGATGGTGGCCCATGCTGATATTTGAAGGATAAATAGAAGATCTATTGCATTTATTAGTTTTTTAAGGGCTGCTCACAGTTTTAACACCAGTCTCTTTATAGCATATTTCAAACTATGGCTAAGTGAGCAAGCTATAGTTAACATTAAGAAAAGACATTCCTTTGGAAAAAAATTAACAAGGCAAGAAACAGTAAAATGTTGGAGAGGATGTGTAGAAAGGGTAACCCTCTTAAACTGTTGGTGAGAATGCAAGTTGGTGGAGCTACTTTGGAAAACAGTGTGGAGACTCCTCAAAAAGTTAAAAACAGAGCTACCTCATAACTTGGCAATTGCACCTCCAGGTGTTTACCCCAAAGATACAGATGTAGTGAGAAGAAGAGGCATATACACCCCAGCATTCATAGAAGCAATGGCCATAGTAACTAAACTGTGGAAAGAACCAAGATGCCCTTCAACAGACTAATGGATAAAGAAGATGTGGTCCATTATACAATGGAGTATTACTCAGCCATCAGAAAGGATCACTACCCACCTGTTACATCAACATAGATAGGACTGAAGGTGATCATGCTGAATGAAGTAAGTCAAGCATAGAAAGACAATTATCCTAAGGTTTCACTTATTTGTGGAACACAAGGAATAGCATGAAGGACATTAGGAGAAGGAAGGGCAGAATGAAGGGGGGCAGAAATCGGAGGTGGAGACGAACCATGAGAGTTTGTTCCCAAGAAAAAACGGAGGGTTTTAGAGGGGAGTGGGTGGGGGATGAGTTGGCATGGTGATGGGTATTAAGGAGGGCATGTATTGCATGGAGCACTGGCTGTTATATGTAAACAATGAATCTTGGAACACTACATCAAAAATTAATGATATACTGTGTGGTAACTAACATAACATAATAAAAAATAATTTGAAAAGAAATAAAAGGCATTCCTTTATATTTTTACTTTTGTCATCCTGTCGCAGGCTGCTGTCACATAGAGAAATAGGACAAACCCTGCCCTTGTGTTGTCTTAACCCTGGCTAGTGCCTCAGTGGGGAATGAACCAAGTATGAGAACAATGCAGGGAGAAAATGCGGTTATATCTCTATGAAAGGCTGAAATTGAGAACTGAAATGTAGATGATCCAAGAAGAGTTAGAACTTCTTAGAAAATAAGATATCTGGTCCAGACCTCAGTGTAGAAGTTGGCAAGCAGGAGAGGGGAGGGCCGACTAGTTCTGACCTACAGGCAATGCCTAAGGAATGGATGCTGTAACAGGACCAGGATGACAGGACCACAAAGAAGAAGATTGTCAACTTAGTATCTAATACTCAATCTTCCATACTCGAAATCAGGCCTCCAAAAGATCTATAGACATCAAAGGCAAGGGATAGTGAATGAGAAAGTGAACAAATGTGAGAACAAACAGGCCACTAGCTTTCAAACAATGATTTTAGATTATATTCCCCAAAGATTTTGTTTCATCGTGATATTTGACAAAAGAAGAGGGTGTAGCCCTTTTAGTATATTTGCTAGTCTTTACACTATCAACAAAGAGGGTCGAAGCATCAACTTTGTACTGTGCTTGAAGGTCCCATTTTATCACTGTTTTGCATGTCATCAGTTTTTGCTAGAAAGATGCCAAGATGTCATAAATCAACTAGCTAGAAAATTAAACAATACAAAATTCAATAAAGACACCAGGCGAATGTGTGGTATTATAAGCCAAGTCACTTTGACCAAAGATCAAATTATAATTTTTGTCTTAGCGAAAAAAAAGAGCAGTTGAAAAGTTACTATGCATTTTATTTCTCTCAAAATTATTCTTAAAATAAAGCCTACATATTATTTACATTGGGTATCTGTTGCAGCATGCCTCTGCAAATGTCAATTAAATACACATGAAAAAAGTACGTTGTTCAGTACTGAAATAAGGTTAAAATGAGGACACCTGAGTCAGGCTGCTTGGGTTCTATTCATTCTCCATAATGCATAGTTCCAGAACCTTCACTTCTTTTTCTTATTTATCTTATATGTAAAATCTGAATAATAATAATATGCACTTTACATAATTTTTTCATATACAATTTTTGAAGTTATAACTAATTGAAGCAATTCATATACTATGTTAATCTATAGTAAGTACACCATTGTCATTACCTATTATTTCTGCTGCTGCTACTCCTTTCTAACTAATACTATTACTGCCATGCTAAGTGTGGAATTCACTCTCTTCCTTTTTGGAATGCTGGAAGACATTTGCTTTTCTCCAGCTTTCCAGAACCTTCTCAATCTCCACTTTTTCATTCAAATCTTGATCAAATCACATATAATTTATTCTAAACACAAGACTATAATTTAAAACATCCTACATGTTTGCTTATCCAGTGTTCATTTATCTTGAATTTAAATTATGTTCATTCCTATCTCTTTCCTCCTGTAGATCATTCAGACCAGATAGTTTACGAGAAAAAAATGAGGGTTTATTTGTTTTTCTTTTTTCCATCAGTGTTGCGTTACTGAACACAGAGAGCTTATCTTTCTCGTCATCATATTGTGGTAATGGGAGAAAACTATGGTTTGTATGACTCTGCTCAATTGAGGATATTTTTCTCCTATAACTATCTCAATGTATTAATTTTATAACATTCTTTGTCATCCATATTCTGTAACTTTTCCTTTAAAATAGTACCAAAGATTTATATTTTTGCCACATACCAAATGCTAGTGAGCTTGGTAATTTTTTTTACATGTATTATTGATTTTGTTTTCACAAAAACCTGAAGTATTGGTAAAATTATGTCCTCTACTACTTAGATGGGAAACTGAAGCATTGAGAGCTTGAGTAACTTGATGGTTGGTATTCCTCAGAGAGTCAGTACTGTAGATAGATTCAAAGTCAGGTGGTTTAGCTCCAAACTTCATTACTGTTCACTACTTCACTACTATGTCGTTTTCTTTCCATTACTTAATTGTGGAGATATCATTTTAAAGTCTTTGTCACCTTTATTCAGTCTTGATAACATCTGTGATTACAGTTAGAATTATATTATTTTTAAGTTTATCTCTTCTCTTAAAACATATTTTTCATAATTTCAAGCTATGGGATTACTTTATCTGAACATTTTAAAACCTGTCTCCCAAAACATGGTAGCTCACAATGCACCACTCCTTTCTTCTTCATGATAACAAACCGAAAAATGGCAGAGTCTCGTCTCCTCAAGTTTCTGCCATCCGTGTCTGTCCAGTGTAGAAAAATTCATGGCTGAGTTAATGGGGAAGTAACTAATCTCACCAGCAAGGAAAAACAGTGGCCAAAAGAGAGTGAAAACAGGAAACGAAAACAGAAAATTTTGAGGTAGAGTAAAATGAATTCTAAGAGAAGAAACCGCAAGGGAGGAAAGGAATTCGAATGGATTTTCAAAGTGTGTGGGAAAGGTCAGTAAAACTCATAATAACTAAGCAATCATAGGATTGGGGTATTTGACCAAGACAGCAGAAGTGACACATAAAATAATTGTGAGGCTGGGTTTTCTCTCCTAATTGGATTTTCTCCCAGGACACAACAATTGGTGGTGTAATCTAACTCCACATTGTTGTAGAATACCCATTATCAAATTGTTAAAGGTAACAAAGGACTAGATTGCCTTATGCTTTCTGCCAAACCATTATATTTTTCCTTCTTTTTTTTTCATATTTTCATTTATTGACAATTCTATCATCTGCAGATCAAATGATTTTGAGATTAGAGCAAGAGACCAAATATATGCTTTTGACCAGGGAGAGAAAATTGATGGTTACCAGAGGGGAGAACGGTGGAAGGATGGGTGAAATAGGTGATAGTGATTAAGGAGGGCACTTGGCTTGTTGTTTTTGTTGTTGTTGTTATTGTTTAATTTATTAATTTAATTTATTTATTTTAGAGAGATAGAGAGAGAGTGTGTGTACTTGAGCAGGGGGAGGGGCAGAAGGAAAGGGAGAGAGAGAATCCTCAAGCAAACTCTCCAGAGTGTGAATCCCAATGCAGGGTTTCAGCCCAGGACCTTGAGATCATGACCTTAGTTGAAATCAAGAGTGAAACACTTGGGCACCTGGATGGCTCAGTGGGTTAAGCCTTTGCCTTCAGCTCAGGTCATGATGTCAAGGTCCTAGGATCAAGCCCTGCATTGAGCTCTCTGCTTGGCCGGGAGCCTGCTTCCCCCGTCTCTTTCTCTGCCTACCTCTCTGCCTACTTGTGATCTCTCTCTGTCAAATAAATGAATAAAACCTTAAAAAAAAAAAAAAAGACTGAGACACTTAACCAACTAGGGTCATCCAGACACCCCAAAGAGGACACTTGTGATGAGCACTGAGTGACATATAGAATTCTTGAATCACCATATTATACAGCTAATATAACATAACAAAACACTGTATAACTAATATAACTAACATAACTAACGAATTAAAATAAAAACTTAAAAATAAATAATGAAAATAAATTTAAAAATAAAAATATGCTTTTGAAAATTACATTTATTCCAAAGTTATTGATACTCAAAATTCAATTTACTGCAGTGTTGAAGGACCTTCCCAAATGTCTATTTATGCAATTCCATGATCCCAAAAAGGAATATAACAAGGTGAGTATGATTGAGGTTTCCTATTTCCCCCTCGGGTGATGGTTATAGAACACTAGACTGTGATCTTTAAAAGTAAGAAATAAATAATTTGTATACAGCATTTTCTTATTGTCCTGTCCTACAATTAATAAAACTATATGTTAAAGGGTCAGAGTTCTCAAAAAGGATTAAAACCTTTGGAAGGAAAGTCCAGAAGTTCTCATGTGTTTTTAAAGCTCTGCTCACAAGTAGAAGGTCAATGCAAAGTCATATACATAAAGGTGCATGGGGTCTACAAACAGAGACCTCCTACAAAGGAAGTCCAGTAGTTTTCCACTTGAACTGGAATCCTGGTAGAGGCAAACAGGAAACAAACAAGCAAATAAAGGGCAAAGAAGAAAGACATAAACTTTTGAGGATTGAACTCTGAACTTCAAAGAAAACAGTTTTAAAAGCCTAACTTATTTAAGAGAATGATTAAGAAAAAATGGAATGCAGTCATAAAACACAGTATTATTTTAAAAATATACAGAGACATTGAAAATAATTTATTGCTTTTGAATCTCCCCAAATCACTTGATATTTATAATAAAAAATAAGAATTATGGTTGTTTTCTAAGAAAAATTACCCAACTGCACTCTCCAGTCTTATGCAATTCCTCTTTCTGTTTTACCACTTCCCATAAATCCACAGGTATTCCAGTGCACATGCTTTTTAAATGTGACTCTGTTTTGAAATCACAGGTGGTCTTGCCAGTTAAGATAGCAACAAAGGAAAAAAATAGCCTAAAAATCTAATATAGTACTCTAAAATCTAATATGGGATGTATTATAAAGTGAACTCAGTTTTCCAGTTGACACAATTACTTATCCAAGCTAACACAGTGCTAGTAAATAGAAATGTAGAAAGACATCAGTCTATGCATCGGTTAAATCATCATCATCACTATCATTGGGGTCATAATCATCAGTCTGGAAGGAAAGTGGGAAACAGACTTCTTCATCAGTTTTCCTTATTCATGACAAACCAGAGTGGAAAAGTAGAAGTTTAGTTTTCTAGGGTTATAAGCAGTTGTCCAATATTTGTGAATATCTCAAATGGAGATGTTGTCCTTTTTCAAGTCCATTTTTAATAACTAATAAGTGGTTTTACTGATAGCCAGATACAAACAAGATTTCAAAACAGAATTATTCAACAAAAGCACTGAAGGGGAAAGAATATATATAAATATATAATATGTAATATAGAAATATAAAATATAAATATAACATATATATTATAAAATGTATAAAATATATATTGTATGTTATATAAAAATATTATATATATATGTGTGTGTGTATATATATATATATATATATATATATGTGAAATCTAGCCACTGATTTCAAATCCAGCTGGATACTGAAATCTCAGGGTGGAATTTTTAAGAATTCATATGCCCAGATCGCAATCCTAGAGAATTTATTTAAGTAGGTGTTGAGTGAAGATTTCCCTGGGTGGTTCTATTGAAATAGTAACACTTGGAAAGTTGGAAATTCAAATTTCCAGGCACCATGCCAGATCTACCAAACCAGGTAGTGGGCTTCAGTAATTTGTAGTTTAAAAAGCCCCCCAGGTGATCCTTGTACATGCTAAAGTTTGAGGATCGGCATACCACCCTATCTTGAGAGCTCCCTGAACTTGAAAAGATGAAATAAAAACAAAGGAAATATCAATCCAAACAGTTTTCTATCATTTTTCACCTTAGCTAACCATGTTTTTTTATTTTATTTTATTACAGATGGTGTATATAAGTACCTATGTTTTAGCAGCTGTGGGGTAATCTCCTGGACAAAAAGAAATTCCCAATTAGCTAAAAATTAGTTTTCAGGAGCTGATATTTGTTTAGTAGTTTGCAGTGATGTGTTAGATGATAATAATTTATTTTCTTACATTGTTATCTGGGCTACTGAAATGCCTCATTTAAAATGCCCCCAAGGGTGGCTCAGTCAGTTGATCATCCAGCTCTTGATTATGGCTCAGGTCATGATCTCAGAGTCCTGGGATTGAGCTCTGTATCTGCTTGAGATTCTGTCCTTCTCCTTCTGTCCACCTCCCCCGCCACCCACCCAACTCACAGATGTTCTGTCTCTCTCTCTCTCATATAAATAAATAAAATCTTAAAAAAAAAAATCCTCTATGGCCATACCCAGCTATCAGGCTATCCCAATACACTCCAATAGTACCCACTTTGTTTGCCTGCTGTCTATGACAGCTGTTGAGTGACAAAGTTGAGTAGTGTGACAAGAACCATATGGTCCACAAGGCCAGTATATTTATTATCTGGCCCTTTTGAGAAGAAGTGTCCTGACCCTACCAAACCCAACATATTCAAGAACAAACTGTATAATTACATTTTCATACTTTTCTTCATAGGAGAAAAACAAAAGTACATTCCTAGCCTAGAGTAAATTGGTACAAGGTTTGGATTCCAGGAGAATGAGATTAAATTCCCCACGTAAGATCCTGGCTATTTATAACAAACCTGGGTGGATTCTATTGACCATGCCCGTTCTATTTTAATGACATGAGTCATTTATGCACCGAAGGTTGGTGGTCAGATCACCATTCCTAACAGGATAGTTGTTTTGATAAAAAGCAGGCATTTCCCTCTCAAGAAACTACTCTGCCTTTCCAAAACACAGTTTCCAGCATCACCAAACTGTGTTGATCCTACTATTAAAGAATACCTTAATTTTACAAATAGGCAGGGTGTATTTGATATATATCTGGTTCCACATCCTCCTAAGACCTCACAAATATGTCAACAAAGGATTTTTCCCCCAAAACAAAAGTCATATGCCTACATAAATAAAAAGAATGAAGGAGGATTAAACAGCAACAAAATGTAATTAAGTTGGAAGACCTAGGGGCAAATGCTAACTGAATTAGCAGAGATGGAAAGCGGACTCATAAGCAGGCAGTGGGAAATCCTTCCACAGCCTGGGCACTGGAAAGCTGCAGAAACTGAAGGCTCCGGACTGGTTGAAGAGGTCAGGAGGCACTTTTCACCTGGGATTTTATTTCGATTTATCTACCATTATAGGAACATAGTGTTTATTATTTATTTTTCTTTTATTTTGTTTTTAAATATTTTATTTACTTATTAATGTATTTGATAGAGAGAGAAATAGAGAAGAAACATGGGGAGCAGCAGAGGGAGAGGGAGAAGCAGGCTCCCCACTGAGCAAGATGCCCGAAGTTGGGTGCTATCCCTAGGATCATGACCGAAACTCAAGGCAGATGCTTAACCAACTGATCCCACCCAGGTGCCCCTACTTGTTTTGAAATATATGATTTATAGACTTCAACAAATGTTTGTGTGGATTATAGAAGATGTTCTACCCATATTTCTGATAGTTATTTCTAGATCTATGCTTTTGTAAGTTTTGCAGATAACAAAATAAGTATTTCTAATAAAAACCAGAGAAACAACATTCACTTAAAATTCTGGGACCACACAGCATCATCTTTTGGCTATGTTATACATTTTTTTAAAAAATAAATCTATAACTGCGAATAAACAAAACATGTCATTTCAATGGCTTAATGTAATAGAAATGTACTCCATCTCAAATAGTATACCCATGCATGTGTTCCTGGGATTGTAGACATCTGCCCTATATTCTTATTAGGTAGCAAGCTGATTTCGGTTCTGCATTTCTACTTGCTGCCTCTCCTGGTTATCCTTTGCATGAAAACCAGATGATGGAATAGAGAAGAAAACGTGAACCTTTACACCAGAAGTGACCACACATGCTTATTTCTGCTCACATTCCATTGGTGAGAATTAGTCATATGGCCCTACCAAAATGCGAGGGAGACTGAGAAGAAATCAAATCCCAGGTAAGAAGCCGCCTCCTATTAAGAATTCAATCTCCAGGGTAGGAAACTACAGTCCTGGGCCAATTCCAATCTGCTACCTATCTTTGCATGGCCTACAAGCTAAAAATGAATTTTACATTTTAAAACAGTTGTCAAATATGCAGCTATATTATGTTCTCAATTTTACCTGCTGGCCTACAAAGCATCAAATATTTGCCATTTGGAATTTGACGGAACAATTTGCTGACTTCTGCCTACACTATGGGGAAAACACCTGACGGGTTTTTCAACCCTTCTAGCCTACAAATTTTTACATGTAGACTTCTTCCCACACAGGGAAGACTTATACCTTTCTCTGAGAGAACCACCATCCAGTGCGGGCATTTGGCTCCAAGTCTAGGACCTCTCCCCTCCAGACCATATAGGGCTCCTCATGATCCAGGAAATCCTTAAGCACAAGTTATCACCCCACCTCTACTCGCATCCCCATGGTCAATATACAATGAGGATTCAGGGATGGCACAAGACTCATCATCTTCCAGGACAAGGCAAACCAAGAGACTCAAGAGCAACATACACAGAAACCATAGTGAACCACCTGTAGGTATGAATGTCCCAGCACTGGAAGCTTTTCCTTAAGTAGAGTCTGAGGAATGCTTTCGTCCATTGTTCTCTGCAGCCCTTGGCTCTGACTTGTAGAAGCTTCCTAACATTATTTTCCATGGCCACATCTGAAGTAGGTATTTGCAAGTATGCCTTCCTAGTGGGCTTCTCATATTTCCTAGCTCACTTCTTCCTCATGCAATTTTTGGAACCCAAGTGATATTTAAAGGCTCCAAAACTCAAAGATGTCTTTCATTTGTGCTCATAGGATTTTTGTAATATAGTTGCCTCCAAAGGACTGAAGGCATCAGAATTAAGGTTACCAGATGAAATGTGGGATACCCAGTTAAATTTGAACTTCAGATAAACAAGAAATAACATTTTAGCATAAGTATGCCACCAGAGATGTTTTCTGTAAATATAATATACAATATGTGAGACATTCTTATATAAAATATTATATTTGTTTATCCAAAATTCAAATTTAACCGGGTGTTGTGTTTTTTTATTTGTTAAATCTGGCAATCCTACCCTGAACTCTGTGTGTCCATGTTTAATCCTACCCTGAACTCTGTGTGTCCATGTATAATAATACCCAAAGTTTATTCTAGATTTTATCATCAAACCTGATTCGTGCCTTGGTTTCTTAGGTCCAAACATTCTCCTTTCAATTCTGTGGTGGCTACATTGCCATTCTGCCAATAGGCTAGAGATAAAGATCTACCATTAATGATCTTTGAGTCTTAATGGGTCCTTGAAACTGAGAACTTTTTAGGCTTTATCTGTTTCCCGTTGGGTAACGAGGCTTTTCTAATCCTGAGAGGCCCCAAATTCCTGCATGATTTTTATTATCTTCTATGTATGCTCTCAATCAGGCTAATTATTACCAGAGCTCATCTGTTTCTTTGTAATAATTTCCTAAATTCAGTGAATGATAATCAATATAAACAATTCATATCTAACTTTTTCCCACTTTTTTCCCCTACAGGCTTAGTAAACAAGTAGTTAATGTTTCAACACATTACAGGCAATATCTTATTCAGTGTTTTCCACTACAGAATGTGATTCTATGACATAAGTTTTCTCTTTAATTGCTGCGTGGTTAACTCATCCAAAAAAAAAAAACCAGACAAACAAACAAAAAACAGACCATAAAGTAAGTTATTGTCTCTTACTTTCAGGAGTAAATATAAAAACAGTGTAAACATGTAAAATTTTCTCAGGAAACGAAGTTTGACTTGTCCACATAGAAAAAAATAGTTAAATAATACATTAAAATCATCCCATTTGATAGGCTTGATTTCTTATTTTCAGTTTGTACTATATGTAAAGACTAGAGCTAAGATTTTATCAGAGATGTGTGGGTATCTGATGTGTAGAACATCTCTTCATATTAAACAGTTTCAATATTAAGGAGCCTGAGAGATTCCAGATTTTGCAAGCTTTCTGGTCTTGAGTTCCAGGATGTGTACAAAACATGGTGAATACAACAATATCATGAAAATCACTTTTTAAAAATTTAAATGGGCTTACAAAGTCCACATAACCAGTATGCAAACAATTTGAAAGCACAGAAATCAGAATCCATGATACATTTAAATTTCCCTCAGATGTAATGCAATTTAATTGTAATTAATCCTTAAGGCTTCCCAGAAGAGTGATAGCAAACTCTCTTGCTAAATGGGAAGAAACATCCGGGGAAGACATAAAGAGGAAAATTCCAGGATTTAAAATTTAAATTGAAAAAAAAATCTGCTGGCTTTCTTGCATAAATGGACTTTGATTGTCTCACAGTAATTAAAGCATTCATCTCATGCTTCTTTCCAGTCTTGTTAATGAGTGTATCCACTTCCCATCATCTGTTTCCTTTTTACATCCCTAGCCATCACATCCATATATCTGACCTGACCCTTAGATGTATGTGTCAGATCTGTGGTCATAAAATACTTTCCCTGTGGCTTCAGCCATCCTCCCTGCATAGGGAAGAAACCCACAATTTAGGTCCATGTAAAATAATCCCTAGTGAGCAGGGCTATTTGGCTCAAAATCTCTGCAATCCACAAGAACAGATTAACAAAAACAACAGAGCAAGCTGTTGACAAGGTCCTCTTTACATGCTACAGATTTTATTCCAGAAAATTTTAAGAAAACATTACTTTGTGCAGGACATTGTTTAAGCCAGTGAAAGTAACAGAGTGAGATGTTTTCTCTGAGCTAAGAGGAAACTGACCCAGAAGTGAACTACAGCAAGAAGCTTGATTTGGCGCTTAGGAAAGAAACTTCTGACCACTCAGTCAGAATCCATCTTTTCACGGCCGGATTTAAAAAATAAGGATCATAAGAGTTACACAGGTGCTGCTGGTGGGCTAATTATAGGTGCCAAGTCAAATGAGTCTTTTCTGGCATAAAGTCAGTTCAACTTTATGACACTTTGACTCAGTTATAAAAATACATCCATCCATTAGCCAGAATGTTATGCAAAATGTGCAACTTAGTACTGTACACAGCTTAATTTATCTGAAGTTGACCAGCCAATTTGACAGCTTCCCAGATTAGGTAACAATAATATTGCCCAGAGATCCACAGATGAACCTGCTTTTCATAAAACTGCCACCAAACTAAATGAAGGTTTCTCAACCTCAGCACCACTGACATTTATAGACCCGATCATTCTTTGCTGTGAGGAGCTCTAGTGTGGATTATGGGGTATTTAGCAACATCCTGTGCTCTACTCAGTAGATGCCAGTAGCATGCCCCCAGTTATGGCAATCAAAAAATGACTCCAGATATTACTAAACATGTAGTTCCTTGTGACTACACAAGTCATAAGTTCATGGTGTTGGCCCTTACAAGAGTTCACCCCATTCTTCAACAATACAATGCTAACAACACACATCGATATGGCTTATAGCTCATAGTAGCCGAGCTCACAGGTGTTGACATCCCCCGTGCTTCCCCCACATATATGTTAGTGACTTTCACCACCACCATCCAAACCATTTATCCACATTCTGTCTTGTTTACCATCGTCTCAGGTACTCCTCTCTTAACCTGCTCTCTCATTTCTTCATTCATGTGGTCCCTCGAACAGAACAAGAGCCTCTTACTTAACAGTTAGTTCCTCTTCAACCAAGATTCTGATGCAGATACTCCACCCAATACCAAACAGCTGGGCTATCTTGGGCAATTTCTTATCCCCACTTCCTGTCCACCCTCACCTCCCACAAAGGCGATGTGCATCCTTACACCTCTACCCCAGCCTTGCCTCAGAAGCTTCCAAAACAATTCATCCCAATTAGCCTAATGAACACAATTCCATTAAGGTGACTTGTTCATTTTGACCAAAAGCTAATATTTATTGAGCTTTTTCTACTGCGGTAGACTTCAGTGCTTGAAGTAATATTACATCCGCATTTTGCAGATAAAGAAATCAAGGTTCTTAAAGATGTAAAATGAAATCTAAAGGTTGCCCAAAATCACACAGTAAAACTTAGTATTTGAAGCCATGTCTATTTAACTCCAAAATCTTTGATTTTAACCATTATCTCTTCTCTACCTAACTTTTATCCCCATCATGGAATGAATTTTGCATGATTCCCTCCCATTGCATCCATTAGGTGTGAAGATGCATTTCAAAAGCAGAGGAACACCATTAAAATATCCTTAGCATACTATCTGTGAATGTATTCAACAGGAAGGAAACATTGTGCCAAACAAGTCTGACATTGATGTCCTGATACTTTATCATTTCTCAAAATAGAAAACATAACAAACAAAAAAGGAATCTCAAAATTGGTTTTTTTTGAAGATACGATCTTTCTTCAACACAAAAAATGAATTTGTTTTCATTTCACAATTGATCAGCTTTAATAGCTGATTTCCAAGTATGTTATAATGAACTCACCCAGAAATATAAAAGTAATTTTAGAAGTAAAAAATATTGGATAACTTGAGTAACCAAAATTCCTAAGATGAGATTTCCCATTTATTTGATTTAAAATATTATTTTCTTCTATATTTTCAATCAAATCTCTTACTGTTCTCAGTGACTTTAACCTCAAAAGTCTTTTACGTTATCCAATGAGACCCTTTTGAGATATATACGTATCAACTTTCAGCTAAAATTTATGAGTCCCCTGTTTCTATGTGAATGGTGTTTAAGAAGTCCATTCAGATGAAATAAATTTCTATATGCCAGGCTCCTATGCCATCAGCCATTTGTGGTAAATGCCGACCACTAAATTTAGCCATTGTAAAACAATCCCACAAGAAGAGAAGGGAAAATGTACAATAACGTAATAATGAACATCTTTGTATTTTTCGCATGTATTGAATCTGCACAACCATCTGTAGGTCACAGGCCCCACATGGGAACAAAACTACATGGTCCAAGAATGTGTGAGAAAGTAAAGCCATTCAGCAACCAATGTCAGAAGAATCATTTGTTTCCTGCATATGGCCATTCCACAGTCTTGAGCACTTGGAGAAAGTCTAAGAGGGATAGAAATTCTTTTGTCAATTGAAACTGCTAAAATGTGAGGAGTCTACGGGCATTTGATGGAAAGAAGTCAGTTCATAGATCTCTTCAATAGTACAAAATGCATAGTGATATGTACAGAAATTAAATTTGGGAGACTACTGATGGCACAGTACAACATGATCTTTGGATAAATGATTACAAATAATGAAAATCCAGTCATATGAATATCATCATCCATATGGTTAAGACTCACGAAAACAGAAAAAAGGCAAAAAACAAAATGACCAAAAGCTATTTATTATCTTTTTAAATACTCAAAGAGTTTGAATACTGAGGAAAAATTCCGTATCAGTTTCATGATAGGTGTGTTAAACCAGTCAGCCATTTTTCCTGTGAATTTTATCTACTTCTATTTTCCAGAAATTGTTAAAATCTCCCTCTGAACCAACTTTCCACTTCTTCAACGTATTAACTTCATTTTAGATGATGTAACTCTGCTTCTACTAAAGTCATAAAAAGAAAAGGCTTTTCTCTCATCTTCCCTCCTTTTGCAGTGAAATTTCTACAAAGAGTACTTGGATTATCATTAAAAAAAAACAAAAAACAAAAAACAACCTTCCATTTTCTCCTTAACCAACTGAAATTAACTGAAATGTGGCTTTGGCTCCATTTCTTGTGTATCAAATTCTTTTTCAGTTCATAATTTTTTTTTGTTTGACCTTTACATTCCTCATCAATGGTCAATCACAAATTCTTTAGCAGCAGTTCCCTCAAGTTAAAACCCTGGCTCTGATACCTACTTTCTGTGTGATCTTAGATTACTTAACATCATGGAGCCTCAACTAAGAGAGTTAATAGTAAACTATGAGGGTTTTGTGGAGATTCAGTGAAACAGTGTGGGCAATATAAAATTGAAATAATTACTAATGGTGTTAATATTATTAAATAGATCATTAATAACCATTATTATTGAGACACATTTGTTCCTCAGTTTTTAGGTGAATAAACCTTCCTGTTTTGTTTCCTTCTTCTCTGGTTGTTTCTTCAGAGTCTCCTTTGTTGTTTCCTCTTGAAATAGTGCCGTGTTCCAGGACTCTGACCTGAAGCATTTTCTTTCTTCCACGTCCACACTCTCCCTGGCCTCATGTACCTCCTAAATGGCTCAACCACTCCTTAATGCTATTGGCTTTCACAATATGCCAGCCCCAGTCTTTCTTCTGAGGTCTGGATCTACATATTGCACAGAGTAAGAGGATCTCCACCTCAGTGTCCAGAGGCTCCTTAAACTCAACACAGACAGGACTGAGCATAGCCTCCTACTGCCACTCAAGAGAGGGTGAGTGTTGTCCTTAGTCACTATTACAGAAAATGGCAGCCTCATTTCTCTGGTCTGATCACCCCAAACAGAAATATAGTCTGGAAGAGGAAGAGAACTCCAGGACTCTTTTCTCTCCCTGAAAGCCTTAAACTTTTACACTTAACCAGGCTGCTCATTTCCCCTTTTCACATGTCTCATCCCTTCTTCTAGTCATGCTGCTTGAGGTCAGCCCATCAACCTTGCCCAGACGACTGGAAGTCCCCTCACCTGTCTCACTGTCTCTAGTCCAATTCCCATCCAGTCTTCCTCCCTATTACTACCAGACTTACTTTTCTAAAACCCACATGAGGGTGCCTGGGTGGCTCAGTGGGTTAAGCCGCTGCCTTCGGCTCAGGTCATGATCTCAGGGTCCTGGGATCGAGTCCCGCATCGGGCTCTCTGCTCAGCAGGGAGCCTGCTTCCTCCTCTCTCTCTCTCTCTCTGCCTGCCTCTCTGCCTACTTGTGATCTCTGTCAAATAAATAAATAAAATCTTTTAAAAAAAAACCCACATGAGATCACATAATTGACATTTTTAAAAAGGTTTAGATATCTTGTCATCCACACGGGATGGTGTAACAAGGAAAGCCATTTCTGGCGTGGGCACTCTTAATCTGTCCTCTTATTTCTTCTCACCTTCACAGCTCAAAGATGATCTTCACTGTGAAACTGACTAATCTTCATAGGCTCTGAACCGCTCCTGTGTCCTATATCTTCCCGCTAACATTAAAGTGGCTAAGAGGCTTCAGAATCTTGGCTACAAGGCTTATCAGATATTTGCCTTTAAATGTTACTTAATCTCTCTGTATCTTAGTTCTCTTTTGTAAAAATGATATAATGACAGCATCTATTTATACATACATTCTGGTACCAATTCCCGTGTGTGTAAGGGATGGTTCATCACACCCAAAAGTGATTCTTGAGTTATTATCTGGCTGGTCTGTAATTCAAATCCGTTCTGACACTATACCTGGGGATAGAATCAGATCTCACCACAAGTTAAGGGTTCATTCCTACAGAATTGTCCCCCTTTACTTCAGATAATAGTCACAAGTCTGGTGCTTCTGACCAACCAGCTATAAATCAGAGGTTCCCAGGACCCCATCTTCAGATCTGATTAGTTAGCTAGAGTGGCTTACAGAACTCAAAGAAACATTTTACTTACCACATTCCCAGTTTATTATAAAAGGATACAGTCAGGAATAGCTATATGGAAGAGATGCATGAGACAAGGTATGGGGGGAGGCACGTGGGTGGCTCAGTTGGCTGGATGTCTGCCTTTGGCTCAGGTCATGATCCCGGGGTCCTGGGATTGAGTCCCACATCAGGCTCCCTGTTCAGTGGGGAGTCTGCTTCTCCTTCTCCCTCTGCTGCTCTGCCTGATTGTACACTTGCTCTCTCAGTCAAATAAACAAAAATAAAACCTTAAAAACAAATAAACAAACAAACTTAAGGTATAGGGGAGGGGTACAAAGCTTCGATGCTCTCTTCAGGCACAATACTCTCCCTGAACCTCTATGTGTTCACCAATCCATAAGATCTCTGAACACTGTCCTTCTGGGTGTCTAGGGAGGTTTCATTATATAACCACAATGGATTAAATCATTAGTCCCTAGGTATTGATTCAACCTCTAACTCTGGGGGTAGATCTGGGGGTGGAAGGGAGGTGAGGTGAGGGGGTAGGGGTGGGATTGAACATTCCAATCTTGTAATCACATGGTTGGTTCCTTTGTCAACCAGCCTCCATCCTTAGGTGATTCCCAAATTAACCTCATTAATGTATTAAAAAACATTTGAAGTCTTCTCATCATTTAAAACTTTCCAAGGGTTTTGGAAGCTCTGTACCAAAACCTGCATTGAAGGCCAAATAAATATTTCTTATTTTAAGTTACAATATTGCAATCTCATAAAATCCTTCCTAGATTCAAGCAATAATCTATGTGAAAATAATTAGCACAGTGTATAGCACTTAATAAGAATTCATCAAATAAATGTTGATTGATTGTGATGATTATCATAATGGTTTGCATACATATCTTCCCATTAGAAAATTATTTATATATCCTCGGCAGATGGCACACTGGCACATAATAGTGACTCAAATGTTTATTGAGTATATGACTGAGTGGATGGGTATATAAATCAATATGTGAATCAACAAATTCTGTATTGACAAGTAGAAATCAAGTATTTGATTGGTATCCAATAGGTCTTTCATACACTTCATCACTGACTGCTTAGACTTATTTAAGCTCCAGTGTTTATCCAGTTCTCCTGCCTCTCTGACACAAACAAAGAACATAAAAATCAAAAAAAGATGACCACCACCCTTCTCTCACCTAGGAATATGGTGATAGAATGAGAATCTAATGAAGACCCACCAAATGTCAAGGATCTTACTTTGAAAATCTGTGTTAGTCAATATTCTCCAAAGAAAGAGCTCTCTGTATATATATTTGCATACAATGATTTATTTATTTATTTTAACAAATTTATTTCGTAAATGTTTAAGTAATTTGTTCATGACATTATGGAGTTTGGCAAGTCCAAAATCTGCATGGTAGGCTGGCAGGCTCGAGACCCAGGGAAAAACCCATGGTGTGATTGAAGTCTAAATGTGGTCTCCTTTCAGACACTCAGAAGGACTATGTTAGGAGGACTTTATGGCCCCCATGTTACAGATTAGAACATTCAAATGGAGAGTAATCTCAAAGCCACTTAGCAGTTAAGATGGAATTCAGTCCCTCATCTCCCTGATTACCAAACACAGTCACTGTCCATTAAACCACACAGCAATTCTCCAGTGATTTCCAAAGTGTCCTGAAAGAAAAAATATAAGCAAATAACTTTACAAATGTAAAGAGACTGTGAGCTAATTATCCTTTTCTTCTTGTTGTTTTTGTTTTTCCTAAAAGAATGACTATAAAGAGCAAGATATTTCTGTCATATTAACTCCTTTGTGGGACTTTAGAAAACAAGGACAGGCAAAGGAAATTGTAATTTCTCTGAAAACAAATGGAAGACATGAAACCAATGTCTCTGTGGTTTTGACTTACAAGTTATAAAAAATAAAATACAATATAATTCTGACCAAGAACCTCCTCACTTTTGCTCATCTGTCTCCTGAGACATCTTTTAGCTTAATATCCTAAAGAAATCTATTCTTGAACTCCAGAAAACGTCTAGGAGAAATAATATATGAAACCTTTGGGACCGTGAAAATTTTAGTAGCTCCGTTACAGATCATGGTCCCATGGTGATAGATGACAGAGATGAGGCAAACCCATTGGCAGAAGAAGTTGAAGAGAAGTACAAGATCATAAAGGTCTCTGTGTGAGCATTGTGCCCTAGGCTAGCCTTACTTGTATTTTCCAGTCACTAACAAATTATGCAGCTTATTTGCACCAACTTTCGATAACAACTTCAAACTACATTTGGCAAGCACAATTTGGTTGTATTCTCTAAGTGCCTTTTAGCCAAGTCACATGTTTCAGTCACTACCAGACCTTCTATATGATTTGGATGTGGGGATTTAGCAGAATATTGTGACTTATCTTTTACATAGAATTATTCATCTACACTTAAGATATTCTTGTCTCTTTTTTTAAAAAATTCAAGTATAACTAATATGCAGTATTACATTAGTTTCGGATGTACAATATGTTGATTCACGATTCTGTACATTACTCAGTGCTAATCATGATAAATACATTCTTAATCCCCTTCACCTATTTCACCCTTCCTCCCACCCACCACCCCTCTGGCCACTAACTACCAGTTTGCTTTCTGGATTTAAGAGTCTGTTATTTTGTTTTTTTCTCTTTATTTCTTTGTTCATTTGTTTTGTTTCTTAAATTTCACATATGAGTAAAATCATATAGTATTTGTTTTACTCTGACTGACTTATTTCACTTAGCATTATGCCCTCTATCTATGTCTATCCCTGTTGCTGCAAACGGACGTTCTTTTCTATTTCTGTATATATTTTGTATCCCTGATAGCTGAGGGCACAGAGGTTTATTCTTCCAGTCAGTTGAAGTTCTTTCGGAAGTCGCTCACATCTTTGTTGATTTGGAGGAGTGATTGTGTAAGGTTTAATCAGTGAGACGTACAGTAGAATTCAGGCTACTAAAGCTAATAGAGAACCAGAAACAACGGCCTATATTAAATGATTAGTCTTTCTATGAAGGGGACCCAATATGTGACCCCAAAATGTGCCACTTTGTCATGTAGGTTATTTTGAGTTGAAGGCAATCAAGACTCAGCAGACTCAGGAAAAACTTACCACTCCCTCAAGTACCTAAAAGAATTTAGATAGGGAGTCTGGCTCAAAGAGAGAATTATTACCAGAGATAAATTTTATCTGAATGACCTCTTTATATGGCAGACAAATGTCTAATTACCAAGCATCTGTTCTTCTTATTGTCTTGTGAATTACCCTCCTCTCCTTTGAAGCCCCAGTCTCCTATCCCACTCTAACTATGGCGTATAAACTTCAATTAGGGCTTGTCCTTGGGTCTCACATTCTTATGGGAATCCCATACATATATAATTAAATTTGTTATTCTGCTGCTTACCTGTCTTACACCCATTTACCAGCCAAAGAATGTAGAAGAGTAAAGAAAAAAATTTTCCTCCCCTACACTGGCAAACTCTTCTTTCTTGCTATTAAGTGAGTTTCAGAGTTCGGGCTGTTCATCACTCAACATGATGAAGACTAGAGTTTGCAAAATAACTGAAATAAGCATGAAGGTACAGAAGAGAATGATAAAAACACACAACAAGAACATAGCTGCACGTAGCAACTTTCAGCCACAATTTAGAAATTTGTGCTGAAAGTGGAAAACTGGAAGGACATTAACCTAAACTCCTTTCTTATTTCCAGAAACCCAGAAGAACACATATTTAGATTGTAGCTGACTGGAGGAAAACTGAGGGGGGTGGGGTGGAATACAAGCAGGAGGAGTGGGAGAGGGAAAAGCAGGCTTCCTGCTCAGCAGGTTTCCTGCTGAGCAGGAAGCCTGATGTGGAGCTGGATCCCAGGACCCTAGGATCATGACCTGAGCTGAAGGCAGACACTTAATGACTGAGCCACCAGGCACCCTAGACTGGTTTTGTATCACTATTGAAATAATGAGTTCAACACTTCATCTGAGTGAAGTTATTTGTTTAGTTAACCAGCTTTGGATGTCTGTTATAATGAACAAAATGCACATACCACCTCCTCATCATAGTTTCACAGCAACAGCTCTGGTAGTCTGTCACCAAACTGAATGATGAAATAGCAAAATCACAAGGGAAGCAATTTTTAGGGAGTAACTCTAACTTCCTGGAGTTATCTCGACTCTTTTCTCAACAGTTGTCCTTAAAGTGTTAGCTAGGTCTCAATGAAGTAAGTAAAATGATTCTTGGTTTTGACTAATAGAGATTTTAGGGCTTAACAGGTTTATTCTTTAAAGTAATCATGTCATAGGACAAGTTCAATAAAATAATATATATATTATATATATATGATCTATAAGCACTCTACAGGTCAGGAGACTAAATTCTGAGAATAAAAATGACTAAGATTTTCAAAAATAAGATTCTATTTCAAGATGTGGCAATGCAGCAGCTATTTCTCTTTAAAGAGATTGGGGACTACAAGCAGAGGGTCCCAGATTCTGAGAAATGCCCTCTGGGGTGCAGCTACACTCCTTTTTAGTTATGTTTCCTACTCAAGGAGTGACAACAATCCATTTCAAAATATTTTAGAATATTTTTAGTTTAAAAATATAGAACAATTTTTATGCTGTCGTCATAAATCTCTTCACAGAAGTAAGTATCTATTGATCAATGATGTGATACTACACAAATGCTAGGTGCAAAGGAATTCAAGGCAAAGTAAGGGTGACAATGTCTCGCTCCCTAGAAGATTGGGCAGAGAAGGTATATCTTCCAAAAGTACATCCTAGGGAAAGAGCTTGATAAGTGTGATGGTGTATTTACTCTTAAACACAAGCTCCTCAGTTTCCCTTTAGGAGTATTGAATAAATACGGATGGTTGGTTGGATGGATGGATGGATGGATGGATGCACTGATAGATATTCAAATGTATATTATCATTCAAAACATTACCATATGAAGTTACATATATTTTCATAATGATGCTCACCACATACTTGGAATTTCTGGGGGCGAATTGCCCCCTCAAACAAATTTATTAGCCACAAATCATACTTTCTGTTCATAAGTATAGCTTTTAACCAAGTAATAAATAAATAAATAAATAGCATCCAAATTAATTATGAATTTAGCTTATCAAGCATCAGTTCAGCTGAATAGTAAGCAAAATGCAAATCCTTTCTGAAAAACAAAATATCTGCTGGTTGAGACTGTTCAATAGTGATGTGAAAGGTGATACCAAAATGGAATTTCATGTATTTTGTAATAGTATTTTAGCAGTGGCAGAAATCTCAGAGATGAGCCATGAGAGACTGTGGACTCTAAGAAACAAACAGGTTTTGGAGGGGAGGGGGATGGAAGGTTGGGTGAGCCTGGTGGTGGGTATTATGGAGGGCACATATTGCATGGAGCACTGGGTGTGGTGCATAAATAATGAATTCTGGAACATTGAAAAGAAATTTAAAAAATAAAAATAAAAATAAAAATACACCAGAGATAGTAAATATATATATATATATATCTCAAAATAATTATTCTGAAAAAAATCATCATTTGTTTAGAGTAGTCATTATAGTGTCAGGATTAAAAGTACATGTAGAACATTGGGCAAATTATTGTATACATTGTGGCTTAATTTCATCATCAAAGAAGTGAAAATAATTATACTTACATCTTGTTTTATCCCATGAGACTACTGAATGTGGAAATATATGTTAGTGGGTTATGAAAATGCCTCACACAACGCATTCAGGAATGTTCCCTATTATTTGGAAGTAGGTGCCTTATATTAGTCCTACTTTGCAGAGACCATATACCAAAATTTGTTCAAAGTATAAACTCTGTGAAAGTTCCTTTAGGATACATTCAGTTATTGAAAATGTGTAAACAAAATTGAAAAGATGCTTTGGATCCCATCAGCCAAAGTTTGGGAGCCAAATCTGAGGATGGAGCTTTGTATCACCACGTCGGGACTGTTTGATTTTGCATACACTATCATGTGTTAAAAATTGAACTTTGTCTTTAGATTGTGACTGATATAATTGTCTGTATTCTCTAACAATGCAGTGCTCTTGCACATATGCACACGTGTTATTAATCAATTATATTTATTTATGCACATTGTCATTCTTTAAAATTCTAAGAGTTCTACAAGACTAATTGTGAGAAATAAATTAAATGCTTAATATTTTCCAGAGGCATGCATATTAAGCTCCTTCAATGGATAATTTTTATGTTCACATTCATGATGGTTAATTTTATGTGTCAACTTAACTAGGTCACAGGATGCTAGAATATTTGGTTTAACATTATTTCTGGGTGTGTCTGTGAGGCTGTTTCTGGATGAGATTAGCATTTAAATCAGTGGACTGAGTAAAATGAATTGCTCTCCCTAACGTGGGTAGAATAATCATCCAATACTTTGAAAACCTGAATAGAACAAGACGGTGGAGGAGGGAAAATGTATTTTCTGCCCGACTGGTTGAGCTGGGATATAGTCTTCTCCTTCCCTCACACTGAAATATACACCATCCAAGCTCCTGGTTCTCAAGTCTACAGACTTGGACTAGAACTACACCATCAACTTTCTTCAATTTCCAGCTCTTCTGGAACTTCTCAGCTTCCATAATCATGTGAACCAATTCCTTATATATATCTTTCATCAATCTCATATTGTATTTTGTTTTATTTCTTTAATATTAAATCTTACATATATAAGATTTATAAAATTTCTTTGGTGAACCCTGATTATTATAAGCTTCTGTGTTCCTGGAGAGCATGTTCAAGGGCTAAGCTTTAGACATTTTCCATTGACTTTCTTTCTGTGAAAAAGAAAGATTGAGTTAGTCCATATACATCCACCCCCATAAGCCCAACACACTCATACACACAAACGTCACTCTGCCCATTAATCCGTAATAGTTATAATGTAATTTTGTTTAGAACAATGATCAGTGTTAATGATCCTAAGATGAGCAATGTGGACAATAATTATTTTTTTTTCCTTCCTGCAAAACATTTGTCTTTTCCTGAACTTTATATTTCCTTTGCTTTGTTTTTGTTTAGCTTACTATCCTCTTATCTTTGAGTTATTTCCAGATGCTGTACCAAGCACATAAATCTCTTTTTATGGTACATTTAAACACATGAAGTATCCTAAAAATTTAATCTTAAAAAAAAATTCTTTCTTCACTCATTCTGTTGTGCTCCAAAGTACAAAGCAGTTGATCTAGGCCTCCTGGAAAGCTGTAGTCTTTGGACTTCTTTCCCACATTCTGGGAATTCCTGTTGCCTCCTTCCTGGGCTGAATCCTATGGGTTCTTGTTTTCTGGTTTCCTCCCTGAATTCAGTGGAACTGCCTCTTGAAAATGTTGCGTGGTTATGGAAGATAATACTTTTTGAGTTCTTTCATATGTTAAATTATCTTATTCCTAACCTCACACTGGATATTTGTCTTGGGTAATATAAATGTTTGGCTGTAGATCATTTCTATAAAAAAGTTTTGGAAGTATTTCTCTGGTGTCCTCTGGTTTTTGATATTCTCCTTAGAAATTTGATCGCATGCTGATATTTCAACCTTTGCATAACGCTTTCTACCTGGAAGTTTCTAGATTTTCTTTGCCTAACCTGCTCTAAAATTTTGCAAGTATACTTCTTGGTCTAGGCCTATTTTCACTCACTGTGTAGAATACTTAGCTCCTTTAATTAAGAAACCCCTATTCTTAAGAGCTAAAATTATTTTAAATATATCTGTCCTTGATCATTTCCTTCTGCCTATTTTTTCCATTTTCTTATTCTGAAACTCCTATTCTTGGGATGTTGGAAGACTTAAATTGATCCATCTATTTTTTAATCTCTTTATCTTATTTCATTTCTCTGTCTTTTTGCTCTGATTTCTGGGTTTCTTCAATCTCATCTTCCAAATTTTCAATGGAGTTTTTAATTTCTGTCAACATATTTTTAACTTTCAAATGTTCTTTTGTATTTTCTGAAATACTTCATAGTATACAACTTTTTGGTCTATGCTTTGATCATCCCTCAGAAGAACAACCATATTCCAAGATTTTCTTTGGCTTATATATTACTCAATATATTACTCATTTTTATTAAATTGTATTGCTATCATCTCCTATCCTTTTCTATTTGTCTTTGTGGGTTTTTTGTTTTTCAATTAATGTATTTCCCTGCCATTTCTTTAAGGGTCTGAAGGGAACTCTAAGTCAAATTCTGCATTCATTCCTCCATATTTAACCAATGCCCATATGCCAGTCTCAAAAGTCTTTCTCCAGCTCTCATGCCCCAAAGCATGCCTCCCTTTGCAAACACTTAAAAAAACAAAACAAAACAAAAAGATGTTTTTGCTTATTTGAGAGTGAGTGAGGGGAGGGGAAAAGGGAGAGGGAGAATTAGACTCCACTGAGCAGGGACTCCTACATGACCCTGAGTCATGACCTGAGCAAAATCAAGGGTCAGACACTAAACCGACTGAGCCCTGTATGTTCTATGCCAGCTCTGTCTAATAGATGCTCAAAGTAAGCCACAAAAGCAAACGATATATCTAGTCAAATCTTCTAGAAACCACATTAAAAGTAAAAAGACCCATACAATTAATTTTAGCAGAAAATGCTATTTAATTCAATGTATCCAAGATATTATTTTAACATGTAATCAATATGAATTGATTGAGACCTTTTACATTTTTTTTCATACTAAATCTTTAGAATTTCATGTGTATTTTACATTTATACTGCCTTTCAACATGGACCAACCACATTTCAAGGTTTTGGGGTTTTTTTAAGTTTTTTTTTATTTATTTGACAGACAGAGATCACAAGTAGGCAGAGAGGCAGGCAGAGAGAGGGGGAAGCAAGCTCCCTGCTGAGCAGAGAGCCCGATGTGGGACTAGATCCCAGGACCCTGAGATCATGACCTGAGCCAAAGGCAGAGACGTTAACCCACCAAGCCACCCCGGCGCCCCAACATTTCAAGTTTTTAATACACATGTAACTAGTGGGTACCATATTGGACACCATAGCTCTAGGCACTTGCAACACAAAATCTAGTAAGTATGGCACCAGCCCCCAAATAGCTTATGGCCAAATAAGTCAGACACAGGAATGTGGGGTGGGGGGGGAAGAAAGAAAGAAAGGAAAAGAAAAGAAAGGAAAACAAAAGAAAGGAAAAGAAAAGAAAAAAGAAAAGAGCACTGTCTGACAACTGCAGTGATAAAAGTTTGTCCATTTAAAAAAATTAAAAAAAAAAAAAGCTTCTAAATAAGATTGCAGTTCCAGGAAAACATTGTTGAGGAAGGGCTGCTTACTTGGTATACTAAAAGTAAGTTCACATTATTAAAGAGTACATGCAGGGCACAATGCTGGAGAGTTAATCAGTGACAGATTTTGTCAGCATTGCAGGCTAGCCTAAAGGAAATTTAACTTGAAATTAGAAGGAAAAAAATAAATACTTTTAAACTGGAAATATTGTGATCAGATTTGTGTTGGTGAAAATATTCAAGTTGTATGGTGGATACTAGATGGGAAAAGAGCCAGATTGGAAGTAAAGAGATGAGATAAGAATGTGGGGCTGTTAGCCAGGCACAGGATGGGATGAATGAGCCAACAGCAGCAGATGTTGGAGGAAAGGAAGGTGGAACAGACTGGAAACCCTGGAACAAGGCAGACTCACAGCTTCGTGACTTGTTAGGTGAGATCAGCAGATAGAAGCAAGAGGAAGTGAGTGGGAGACACTATTACGACCCTTCATTTCTGATGTTGGGAGTGGGGAAGAGGTTTTCATACACCAAAATATGAATGGCAGGAGCAAGAGCAATAGTTTGAGGTTAACAATAATATGGTGCTTTGGCCGTATGATTTTTGGTTGTAAATTCCACTAGAAACACCCATTCAGTAGCTACATGTGGGTCTGGGGCTCAGCAGAAATATGGAGAGATAGGTATGACAATATATACACATACAAGAATTTTCAGTGACCTAAAGTAAGTTAAGATCTCAGACACAAAGTGGATGTTTTTAAAAGAATGAAAAGTGGAATGAAGTGAAAAGACACTGTATGAGAGTCATTTTAATGCAAACACTAAACATATATGTGCAACAAGATAGAAATGAAACACTTTACCAAAGACTTGCCTGTATATTTTACTTGGCAAGACGTTAAATTTTCCATGCTGACAATATAGTAGATAAGTTTCTTAAATAAACTCAGGAGACAGCCAAAGCACTATTATTAAATTTTCTGAAAAGATGATTTAAAAGCTATTTGTACAGTTCACCAACATATGTTCAAAGTGAGACCACATAGCTGAATGAGGGGAAGGTTTGTTTGCACCGGTCACCTTATGTGAAGTTTGTGTCGCTCTGTGTTGTGTTGACTTTTTTTTTTTTTTTTTTTAGATTTTACTTACTATTTGAGAGAGAGAGTGAACAAGCAGGGGTTGGGGAGCAGCAGAAGGTGAGAGAGTAGCAGACTTCCCACTGAGCAGGGATCCCAATGCGGGACTTGATCTCGGGACCTTGAGATCATGACCTGAGCTGAAGGAAGAACCTTAACTGACTGAGGCTCTCAGGCACCCCTGTGCTTTGTTTACTTTTAACAATTTAACACTAAATGAGAGGGTATCTTCCTCCTGAGAACAAATCCATAGTGTCTTCTCCAGGATCATTCTCCAGCTTTCCACTTAGAGTTAGCCTCAGACTCCACAGATGAAGGGTTCAGTCCCACAAGGCAGACCCCGACTTTAGCAGCTCAGTTGCAAGGCCCGTGACTCCCATACTTCAGACTGGCCAGCTATAATTCGAGGGATCTCATGATGCCTTCTTCAGGTTCGACAGCACTAGAGCAGCTGACAAAACTCAGAAAAGCCTTTTATTTACCATTATAGTAGTTTGCCCCTTAACCACAGTTTTGATTTTCACAGTTTCAGTTACCTGAGGTCAACAGCATTCCAGAAGCAGATGGCCCTTCTTCTGATTTATGTCAGAAGGTCAACAATAGCCTAACGAACTATGTCACAAGGTCTGTGTCATTCCCCTCACTTTATCTCATCATGTAGCTATGTTATCTCATATCAAGAAGGAGGGGTATAGTACAATAAGATATTTTGAGAGACAGTGTCCACATTCATCTAACTTTTGTTCCGGTACACGTTTATAAGTGTTCTACTTTATTGTATTATCAATTAGTGTTACTAATCTGTTGCCATGCCTAATTTATAAATTAAACCTTATCATAGGCATGTATGTATAGGAAAAATATATAGGGTTTAGTACTATCAATGGTTTCAGACATCCACTGGGGGTACTGGAATATATACCCAATGAATAAGGAGGGCACTACTGTACTGGTTTATTATAAAGGATACCACTCAGGGATATCCAAATGGAAGATATTAGCACAGGGAAAGGTATGGGTGCAAGGGCTTGGAGATCCAGTGTCCTTTCCAGGAAGACCACCCTCCCAGTATCCTGATATATTCACCAACTTAGAAGCTCTCCAAACCTCATTTTCTGGGGTGTTCTGGGAGTTTCATTACATAGATATAATTAATTAAATCACTGTTCAGTGGTATTGAACTCAATATCTATCCCTTTTCCCTTCCCTGGAAGTTGTGTGGTAGCGCTACAATATTCAGCCCTCTAATCACATGGTTGGTTCCTTGGTCAATGATCCTGAAGCTCTCCAGGAGCACCCCAAGGGCCATCTCAATACTTAAATTCAGGTATGGTTGAAAGGTATGGGCTTATGAAGAATAACAGAAAGATGCTCCTCTCACCATTGTCACTCAGGAAATTCCTAGGGTTTTAGAAGCTCTGTAGGAGGAACCAAAGACCGAATAAATATTTCTTATCACAGTTCCCCTCAGTTCTCTCCAGAGCATTCTTCAGCCTTTTGTTACCTTACAAAGTTCAACACCGTGATAATCTCCCTTCAGAGGGAACAATATTAAATCTGAAAGCATTTAGAATAGTTTGCTCTACTAGATTATGTGAGACATTTTAACATCACTTCCATTACTTTCATTACGTATTTGAAGTTAAAGCAATAGCAACAGTAACAAACATCAATTGAACATGTACCATGTGTGAGGGGCATGAAGGTGCCACATAAATGCCTCACACCATTTAGATTGTTTAATTTCTCTCATAAACAAGCCAGTCATATAGGGGCTGTTTTGATGCCCATGTGCATTTATTTTGCTTCTTGTTCTCCGATCCTTTCTTCCCCTTCCCACTCCTCTGTGTTGGGTAGAAGAGCAGCATTTCCCAAGCACTGCTGCCTGGGTTTCTGGCTGGGTTCAACCCGTGAGAGGCACTGGAGATCAGAGCATGGAAGGAAAGCGAAGTGAAACGATTTCTCTCTGGAGCCTTAGGCTGCTGCAACCTCCTTTCAAAAAGGCAGCTCTTGCTGGATGCAACCAGCGGCACCTTCCACGGAGTGGTTCCCCATCTACCCAGGACCTGAAGCAACCCAGAGATTAGCACAGCAGAAAGCCACCAACCCTCCAGGGACAGAAGGCCAATAGGAGGCAGCATTCCCAAAAGTCAGAGTGTGAAAGAGGCTCCAATTGTCGCCTGAACCACCTCCATTTTGACTTTAGTCTGTTTCTTCTAACTGATTAAATTCTTCTTTCCAGCTGATCTCTTAACTCTGGCAAAAGCCCCCTCAGACAAAGCATTTCCTGAAGGGGACCCAAACTACTCCCTCAAGGAACAACTGCCCTGACCCAGGCGAGACCCTTCGTGACTGACCCCAAGACAACTACCAATCTGACCTTTACTGCCCAGATGCACATACCCACCTACTTTCATTTCATATTTTTCTTAGATTAACCCAGAAGTATTTTCAACACTTCAGAGAGAGATTTCAGGACAGTAGTCCACAGTCTTCCATGCGTTGGCCTCACTGAAATAAATCCCTTCCCTATTTTGCTGCCAATCATCTCTGCCTTTAGATTTTGTCCACGGTGAGTAGCTGAACCTGGTCTGTTTGGGACACCTGGAGCAGGTGCTCTTGGAGTCTTTGGGCTCCAGTTACAAATATTTCTGCTTTCCTAACCGAACAGTGATATATATGGAATAAAAGGCTTATATGCTTACTTAATATTCAAGAGAAAGGAGGATAATGCTTTAGAAATTAGAGAGCCTAAAGCTAATAATCTCCCATGGCTAGAAAGTGATTGAACTAGGGTTTGATCTCAAGTAAACAGATGCAGGATTCTATACTCTTATACTGATGTGTACTAAGCTCGAAACTATACTGTGGGTAAGGACAAATTCCCCTCTATCCCTCTACCCCTATAGTAAAAAGACAGATTAACGGTGAAAAATAGAACTGGATTAACAGTACCCCTCTTATATATGGGAGATTTGCAAGAAAGCTGAGTAACTTCTTGAAATGGCCCCAAGCCACCACCTTAGACATCACCTTCAGCTTAAGACAAAAGAAGAGATTGGGGGGAGGGTAGAGCCCAGTTATGAGAGGTTACCAGTAAAAGCACAGTTAACAAAGCTAAGGTTGTTATGAAGATGTACATCATTGCCTTCTCCACTGGTAAGAGTTTCTAGAGATTTGGAGCCATTCTTCTCTTCCTGGTACAAAGAGGTAGACACTCTTCCACGTGGAGATTTTCCTTATACGTGCCAATGTCTTTTACAAAAGGGTAACTTCTACTCTGTCCAGAGCGTCTTCTACAGTCTGCAGTTTCTTAAAAATAACCAACTGAGAATAAACTTTATGCCAAAGAGGCATATTTTGGGGTAACGTCATTTGCTCCTACATAATACTAATTGAAATTAAGTGATATAACAGAATACACTAGACTATGCTGGACTAAACTCTGAAGGGATGATCACACCTCACATTCATGCATCACTTCTTATATGTCAGACATTGTTCCAAGACTTTATATGTATAGATTTACTTAATCCTCATTATAGCCATATGAGGTAAGTACTATTATTAGCCTCTTTTTACTATTTTTTTTTTTACAGCAGTTAAGAATGGACATTACATTTCAAGTTGAAAAAAGTACTTTCATACATATTTTCTCTCTCTCTTTTGACTGGTTATAACCTCTCATTCTGCATTCATCATATGGTGCTATATTAGTTTTCCATTGCTAATATAACAAATGACCACAAATGTAGTGGCTTGAAACAACACATATTTATTATCCTCTAGTTCTGTAAGTCAGATATCTGACGCGGGCCTCCCTGGGCTAACATCGGGCTGTTGGCAAGACTGCATTCCTCCTGGAGGCCCTTGTATAGTATCTGTTTAGTCTTTACAGCATCTGAAGTAGAAGGTTCATGTCCCCTTTCCTCCATCTTCAAAGCCAGCAACAGCATTTCAAAATCCTTTCACTCTGATTCACTTCGAATCTCTTCTGCCTCCCTTTTCCACTTCTTAGGGCCTTTGTGAAGACATTGGTCCCTTCTGGAAAATCCAGGATAATCTCTCTATTTTAAGGTCAGCTGATTACATCCTTAATTCCATCTGTAATCTTAACTTTCCTTTGTCAATAATATAATGTATTCACAGGTCCCAAAGATTTTAACTTGAACATTTGGAAAGGGAGGAGGCATTATGCTATTTACCACAGGTGTCTTATATTTTTTTATGATAGGCTGATTATTTCCCTGCTGGATTCTGGGCTCTTCACAAGCACATCTTAGATGTCTCTGATTTCCTTATAGTCCTTTGCACAAAACAGACAATCAGTAAAAGTGAAGTACCTACTTCCTTAATTGATACTGGTCTACCGAGAACTTGCTCTGTGTTGTATGGTAAGAAACGCCAACACAACACATGGAAAACTTGGGGTAAATTGTGTTTCTCTTATTTGTTCTCTACAGATCAGTCATCAATGTATGTAGACTATAAGCTAGTGAGTATCTTGAACTATTGCTGAAGTGGATGAGCAAGACATTAGTATCAGCCCATAAAATCATAGAGACGTGAAGAAGAGCCAATAAATGATGCCGAGCTGTAGATGACATTGCAAAATGGCAGCTGCTTCCATGTGACCTGAGTTGGACTGCAGTCTGGAAGAATTTTAGTAACATATTTTCTGAGATTTCTCTCCATGGATGTGCTCAGAAATGGGGCCTTCCCATCTCTCAGCCCCACAGCTGAGAGGTTGAACAATCTGTTTTAGTTCTTTCAGGTACAAGCAAGTTTGTGAACGCTTTTAGGACAAGAGTTATCTGAGGTATGATGCAATAGTTTGTATTTGAGGAATCTATATTTCCGTATCTCTCATATGCAGTATAATGCATACAGTAGGTTTGTCACTCTGAAGAAGAATTAGAAAATCGAATATGACAGCAGAGGGTTATCTAAACCATGTGGAAAGAAAGAGAAAGGAAGTGAAAGAAACAAAGGAAGCTGGACTTTGGATTCACAAAGTCAACAGGCAAACCAAAGGCCTGTTGGGAAACTCTCAGAACTTTCATGCCCAAGTTGTAAGAGCATGAAATTAGCTTAGAAATGACAACATGTGAGGTAAGAGGGAATAAATGGGGTGAAAACTAGCTACCTCCTTTCTGTGTGGTGTGATGTATGCCAGGCTGAAGAGGAGAGTTCACTGTGCTTGGCTTCTTTGTTGCCTCATGGGATGTGAACCTAGGGAAAGCCTGACAGCATCCATCGTCTTAACATGGTACACTAGTGATATTGGAAAGACTTTAGCCACCTGGTCCAAAGTCTCCACATTACAGATGAGAAAGTCTAGAGAGCTTATATTCTTGCCAACACTTACGTAGCCTGTCTGTGAGAGAGGCAGGCAAAATACCCTGTGTCCTTAATCTTAGAGCTCCTTTGGCTACTTTCTATTCTGAAATCAGTTTTAGGTATGTAAAAAACTGCCAACTTTATTTATAAACTAGTTTCTAGAAGTACCACTCCAGGTTTTAAGCACTTAACTGGTGAAAGGGAAATCGTCAAAACACAAGATCCTTTGGGATAAAAAGGACATGAATATAATACCAGAGCAAAGTGTTGCTTTAAATGCAAAGAACACACTTGCTTAAACTAGTGATTATCCCTCCTTGCTAGAGTGTTTATAGATCTGGTTTTGTCTTATGGGCTGATCTGTCCTTTTTTAGTTCTAAACTTAAAAGCAGAAGAATCACTGCCTTCACGTAGCTTTTAAACAATTAGGAACAAAAAGAGGAAAATCAATCATTACAAAAGACGGTCTATTTTATCGGCAAATGTGTTCTGTAACTTTTGCCACCATATCTCTGGCACTTTATTTCATCCTAGGCTCCATGGACCCTGATTGCTGCTAAGTTGCCCCAAGAATAGAACTTCCTTCATGTTAATCCAACTGTATTTGGCTCTTATTCTTGGCATTGGTTCCTGGAACGCAATGAACTTGGACCTTCTTTGAGGTATCTGATGTTGAGAATAGAATGTGACACCTTTGGGTTAGAATTTATCCAAACTGTTGGGTCCCAAGGGGGTAAATGACATCACTTTCCTATTTCTGAAGATTTGACAACTGGTCACTCATATATGATGGTGAAGGGGAACATACATCTTTTTCCCACATACATCTCAGAACTGGCACCTATAAAGCATTTTGTTTAATTGAGCTTTGGTTGGTCTTGGACAGTACATGGCTGAATGAATGAGACCATTTGTCTGGTTAAGGTGAAAATCCTAGGCATAAATTTGTAATTCTGACTTCTTGAAAATATATTAACCATTTTCCCTTAAGTCATCTAATTGTTGCCACCTATATAAGTAATAGTATTATAATAAGGGATCCACATCCACTAGAAAAATAAACCTTTAAGGCTTGCAAAGTGGAAGGCTATAATGAGCTGTGGTTCTTGGTGATCTGGTTTAACTTTCAAAACAATAGTAGGCCACACCTCTGAACTTATTTTTAGGTGGGTAATAATTATCTTTTTGCTTTCATCCACTGCCTCTGTTGGCTTTACCTACAGCTGAAAATATTCTTCATCGATACAGAGTATAAGTAATAAATAAACGTGATATAATTTTGGGTCTTATATTTATAAATAATTTTTTTAAAGATTTTATTTATTTATTTGACAGACAGAGATCACAAGTAGGCAGAGAGGCAGGCAGAGAGAGAGAAGGAAGCAGGCTCCCCGCTGAGCAGAGACCCGATGGGGAACTCGATCCCATGACCCTGAGATCATAACCTGAGCCGAAGGCAGCGGCTTAACCCGCTGAGCCACCCAGGCACCCATAAATAATTATTTTATATTTAAAAATTTGACTTGTATTATTCTTATTTTCTGGCATAGATATATTTAAGCAATAATTTCTATTATACTAAGAAATAATTTCTCTTTTTAATTTTCTTAAACAACTTAAGACAGTCTTCATATCCTTGAGAAAATATTGAGTTAAAATATTTAGGTGAAAAAGACACTAATACGATGGAATTAAGCATTTGTTGAAAAAGCTAAATGTGCAGTGACTATTCACTCTTTTATCTTTTTATGGTGCTCTCAGACCCATGAGACAGATCTTCTTTTTCACCATTCACCTAAGTTCATAGAACTGTCTACTATAATTCACTTTTCTGGTATGTCATGTAAGATTTTCAAACCTCTAATTTACCCTGAAGTAAACTAGTAGGGATTCCAGAAGAAGAGAACAAAGACATGAAGAGAGAAAATTGTTGAAGAAATAATTCAAGAATCCATTCACAATTGAAGGGTGCAAAACTTCTGTCTTAAAATTCCTGCTCAATGCCCAGTAAAAGACATTTTTTAAAAATCCACACTGAATCACAATAGCATAAAATTGTATAGCATAAGAGGCTAAAATGAAATTTCTAATACCTTACCCTGTGGGAGTGCACAGGTCTCACTCAAGGGAAAATCAGTCAAAAGTTCACTGGATGTTAGAAGACAATGAGAGAATGTCTTGGAAATTGAAGGGAAACTCGTTGCTAAGCAATGTATGGAACTATGACTATTCACAAATCATCTAAATCTCTTCTCTTTCTTGGCATGTTGTAGGATTTGCACTTTTATCTTTAATACTAAATGGGTTGTTGGCACTTGCTTTGGTTGATTAAATATGAGTAGAAGTCACGTATAGTACTTCTAGGTGGAAGATGCATGATGTGTCATACTCCCTTTAGTCTACCTGGATAAGTATATTCATGTGACTTCCTTAGACAGTAAAATATAAATGGAAGTAAGTATGTCATTTCCAGTGGCTTTTTTTCAGAGATAATGTATGATATTACCATTTCTCTGCCTTCATCATTGCAGAAGCATTTGTTGAGATGGAGCCCCACTGGATTGGGACTCTGACTATAATGAGCTGAACTCCTTTCCAATCTGCACTGGACATGGAGCTTGAGTAAAAAAAAAAAAGATTTTATGCTAAATCACTGAGGTTTGGAGGCTCTTTGTCCAAGCAGCATGATCTAACTTTTCTAAGCTGATAAAACCAGGTCATCTCTAACCAGGCAAATTATCACTGAAGAATGAAGTATGATAAGACATTTTCAAAGAGGCAAATAATCAGAAAGCTTACTCCTATTTTTTTAAGTTTAATTCCAGTATAGTCGATATACAATGTTATATCAGTTTCAGCTGAACCCAATATAGTGATTCAACAATTTGATATATTATTCTGTGCTCTTCCTAATAGAGCACTCTTAAACCCCTCACCTATTTCACACACTCCCCCACTCACTTCCCCTCTGCTAACCATTGGTTTGCTCTCTACAGTTAAGAGTCTGTTTTCTGGTTTGTCTCTTTTTCTCCTTTGTTCATTTGTTTTGCTTCTTAAATTCCACATTTGAGTAAAATCATGATATTTGTCTTTCTCTGATTGACTCATTTCACTTAGCATTATACTTTCTAGATCCATAGATGTTGTTGCAAATGACAATATTGTACTCTTTTTTATAGCTAATATTCCACTGTATACACATACTACATCTTCTTTATCTATTCACCTATCGATGGGCACTTGAGCTGCTTCCATATCTTGGCTATTATAAATAGGGCCGCAATAAACATAGGGATACACCTATTTTTTCAAATTAGTGTTTTTGTATTCTTGGGACAAATACTCAATAGTGATATTATTGGATCATATGGTAGTTCTAGTTTTGATTTTTTGAGAAAGCTCCATACTGTTTTCCACAGTGGATACACCAATTTGCATTCCTACCAACAGTGCACAAAAGTATCTTTTTCTCTACACCCTCACTAATATGTGTTGTTTCTCGTGTTTTTTGATGTTAGCCATTTTGACAGGTATAAGGTGATGTCTCACTGTGGCTTTGATTTGCATGTATGTGATGATGAGTGATGTTGAGCATCTCTTCATGTGTCTGTTGGCCATCTGTATGTCTTCTTTGAAGAAGTGTCTGTTCACATCTTCTGTCCATTTTCAAGTGAGTTATTTGTTCTTTTTTTTTGGAGTTGAATTGTATAAATTCTGTAAGTATTTTTGATACTAAACCTTTATCAGATGCATCATTTGCAAATAATCTTCGTCCATTCAGTCAGTGATCTTTTAGTTTTGTTGATTACTTTCTTTTCTGTGCATAAACTTTTTATTTTCACATAGCTCCAATAGCTTATTTTCATTTTTGTTTCCTTTGCCTCAAGAGGCATATCTAGAAAAATGTTGCCATGGCCAATGTCAGAAAAGTTCTGCCCCATGCTTTCTTCGGGGATTTTTATGGTTTCAGATCTCACATTTAGGTCCTTAATCTATTTTGAATTTATTTTTGTGTGTGGTGTTAATAAAGTGGTTCAGTTTTGGGGCACCTGGGTGGCTCAGTGGGTTAAAGCCTCTGCCTTCAGATCAGGTCATGATCTCAGGGTCCTGGGATTGAGCCCCGCATCAGGCTCTCTTTTGAGCAGGGAGCCTACTTCCTCCTCTCTCTCTGTCTGCTTGTGATCTCCGTCTGTCAAATAAATAAGTAAAATATATTATTTTTTTAATTTTAAAAAAAGAAAGTGGTGCAGTTTTATTATTTTGTGTGTAGCTATCCCATTTCCCAACACTACTGAAGAGAGTATCTTTTTCCCATTGAGTATTCTTTCTTCCTTTGTTGAAGATTAATTGGCCATGAGAATGTGGGCTTATTTCTGGGATCTCTATTCTGCTCTATTGATGTATATGTCTATTTTTGTGTCAGTACTATAGTATACTAAGACTCCCAACCCTCCCATAACTTTTTCAACAAAACCTACTTATAAAATCTTTCCCCCAGCTCAAAACATTTTGACCTTTCGCATCAGGAGTTTGGGAAGTTGATTGGCTTTGGTTTCTAGATAGATTATAAATGTTAATAATCTTGAGAATTTAAAGGAAAAGTTTGGTTAATGGAATATGGTATCAGGAAGAAGAGAGATGAGAATGGGGGAAATAATATTCCTATCTTAAACTGAGATGTGGAAAATTAGTAGGAAAAAAAAAAATAAAAGCTTATAGTACTTAAAAAACTAACTACTTAAGGAACAAAAAATAATAACAAAGCTTTCCACATCCAGAGGATGAGATCCAAGACAAGTAAGGTTTTTTAACTAAATCATAGGCTTTCATACTGGGAAACCGATAGATTCTGGATCTGAATAAATGGAAAGACCAAATAAGAGGTATATAGTAAAAAAATCACATTGGAAAATAAAAATACAAACCATTAAGAAGGTTTTCTTTGTCGTGTGAGGCTGTCATTGGTTGGAAGGAGGAATAAGGCCCCTGCTTTTATTCATACTTTTCTGTGTTATTGGATAACTAAACTTGCATATGTGTGTATTTGATAAAGCATAACTATAGAAAACAGGCATCAATACTTGCTGAATGAATGAATATAAATTATTGCATGATTATGATTATATAAAGTAATCTAAATAAATGAGAGAAATCTCATCTTTTTAGAGGCAAACCATTAGGAGTCAAAAAAAATTTATTTTATTTATTTTTTAAAGATTTTATTTATTTATTTGACAGAGACACAGCAAGAGAGGGAACACAAGCAGGGGGACTAGGAGAGGGAAAGCAGGTTTCCCATCAAGCAGGAAGCCCCATGTGGGGCTGGATCCCAAGACACTGAGATCACAACCTGAGCCGAAGGCAGACGCTTAACAACTGAGCCACCCAGGCACTCCTGGAGTCAAAACATTTAAAAAACAAACAAACAAACAAAAAACTAGCCAATAAGAGTAAGAACGGTTATTTCATTTATATGTAAAAATCTATTCAAACACATTAGGCAAAGACTAACATGAACAATAATGAACAATAATAAATCTACACAAAAACATGTGTGAGAATTCCACAGGATCATTAAATGCATTAACAATATCATATCTTTGAATTTAAAGTTGAGTCTCCAGACATTCGGAGTCATCTAATCAAATTCCAGAGATAATTGAGAACACATGGTAGTATGGAATGTGCTGGTCTAAAGTCCTCATTGGTCGCACAACTCTGTGTTTCTCATCTTCTAGAAATTCTGATGAACTGCTGGATGATGGGCCTAATGGAGGTGGGGGAGTTGGGACTGGCAAGAAAAACATGCAAAGAAGGAAATAGAGCAGCATCTAAGTAATGAATATGGTTCCAAGATTTACTGATAGATCCTGATCCATCAACTAGAAAACTCTTTTAAAAGTATCAAACTGCTTTCTGGAGAAATAAAATTCCATTGTTTCTGTAATACCTGCCCCCCCTTTTTAGAGATTTATTTGTTTATTTCAGAGAGAGGATGAGAAAGAGGGGCAGAGGGAAAGAGGGAATCTCAAGCAGAGTCCATGCAGAGCATGAAGCCCAATGTGGGTCTTGATGCACAATCTTGAGATCAGGACCTGAGTCAAAACCAAGAGTCAGACGCTTAACTGACTGTGCCACCACAACACCCCTTCCCTGCCCTTTCTAACCAACACTGCATCCCAAAGCGTTTTCTTATTGAACCATTTTCTTGATAATGAAAATTGGAAATGATAATTATGAGAGACACACAGGGAATATATTCATTTGACAAAATCATGTGTCTTACCCTAGGTATGGAAAAAAAAATGGAATGTGTAAATAATCTCACAGCATGGGCAATAATATTTGTGAGGCCACTACCTTCCCAGCAAGGGGTGGTGTGGGAAGTCCATCAGTCACAAACTTTCTCAACACATGGCAGTTGGTTCTTACACAGCCAAACAAAAGTAGACTCTGGCGCAGTTGATCATCGGTCCTCAGAGGACCATCCCAGAACAGTATCTTCAAAACAATGCAAAATACTGATGATGCTCTATATTCCATAAAAATTTATTTTTATTAAGATTAGGTTTTCCTTTTTCCTCAAACCAAAACAAGTCATAAATCTCCTAATAGTGTTTATATTCATGGGAAATGTTGGCTATTGTCACTGAAACAAGGAGAATCTGTTTCCCATAGAAGACTGGCAATATAGTCCAAAAAAATAACTTAACTCACAGGATTGCAAGAGGTAAGATTCATGTTAGGAAGGGCGGAAATAAAGAACTTCCTGAAAGCTCTCTGAAGCACTTAAAGGACTGTCTTATTCTTCTTTTGTATCTTCAGCAGTACCAACAAGAGTGTTGAATTCATAAAATTGCTCAAAAAGCACTTCACTGAATGAGATCCATTTAAAAAAATATGGTTAATCTAATTATGTGGTTAATATTAGGTAGAATTAATATGTTATCAATGTTATGCTATTTTATGAATACAATTACATGTTAATATAGTGCATATTTTAACATGTTTGCAATTATATATAAAATTTCCGGTCAGCAAAAATATGCTAATCAGTCCTGTGCCTTTTTCTACATAATAAAGTTTCAAGCAGCATCCTTACTGATGTGAAGCATTCAGTGATGTAACTGTCTGGATATATAACTATGTCATAAACTTATGACTCTTCTGTGAGTTATTTCTAATTTAATGTATCAGAACGTATGTCCTCTTCCCATACAGCTGAGATTTCTCCCCCACAGGAGGTGAATGTGAGAATTTGAGTGTCAACTGAATGCAGTAGCCAAAGAACTAATCATGATGTGATTTCACCTGAAAGGCAGAGCTGAGACCAGAACTCTCAGGACAGCCTTAGAGAAAAGCTCTAGCGTTGGGGTTTTTCTTTTATTCTAGCATAAATCAAAAATGACTGAGCATTGTATTGCAATTTCCCCCAAACTGAATTTATCTTGGAATGGAGACAAAACAAGAACGACTTAGAAACTGAAAGACAGTTTCCATTATATTCCGAAGATATGCAAACATTCTCTTCAGAATGAGACTGAAAATTCTCTGTGCCTTCTTCACTATCTTTAGGGAGCTACCTCCCAGAAATGACTTGCTACTGCATGGAAAATAACCAAAATGGATTATCCCCATAGAACAAAGAAGCAACATTATAAACTCAAGTGACAAGCAACCAGATCTCATGAGAGAGCGAATTCCTTTAAAGGAACTTTCAAAATCCTTTTGTTCTAGGTTTATCAGCATGGGGGAACTTAATTTCATGAAGCTTTAAAAAGGAGGAAAATTGTGGCACACACTCTACTAAATTCAGATCTTAATCCTTCTAAATTGCTCTGTCGTGGTTAGAAAGATCTGCTTACAACCGTCATTGTGCAAGAGTAAACACAAGGGCTCTCACATCCTTCTTTGTGCTTCAGATCTGCCAGACATCATTCATGTCTCATTTTACAGGCAAACCTTAGTACCACCACAAGCTTCTTGAAAAAACCAACCCTAACGCGAGGCGCATGTACAAATCTTTGCATGTCTGGGTTTCCCTATAAGGGCATTGGATTTTATTCCCATCACAATCCTTGTTTATAGCTCACTGAATTTATAGCCATCCTCTTAAACATTTGCAGTCGCCCTTTTCCCTCTCTTTTCTAAGGAAAAGCACCACTCTATAGGACATAAAGCAGGTATTTTCCCTTATTAAACCTTAAAGGGAGATGTTCTCCTGTGTTTTTACCACTGCAGTAAGCAAACATAAGACTTCAATGCTGTCAAGAGAATTAGGAAGAGGGACTTGACAGTAGACCTTTAATATTTCTGGAAATTTCCATTACCTGTAAGTCAGGAAAACAGGGTTGTAAAGCCACAACTTTTATTAATTCTCTGGGCAGCTGACACAAGATCTCTTCACTTTCTTTGTGTTTTATAGAAACACAGACTCTTTTAGAGTCAGGAAGAACCTTAGAGTTTCATCCAAAACACACTTCCATTCTACAGAGAGTGTCCCATAACCCAAGTCACTAATTCAACCCCTATAGGGGAAGAGTTGGAACTTCTCTCCTGATCTTCTCATTTCACAAGGCACTTACCACTCTCTCCACGCTGTTATGACCCAGTTTCCTCAGCCAAGGCTTAATGATAGGTTTCTCATCACAAGTGCCTTATAAGGATCACACAAAATATTTGACCAGGAAGTATATTGAAAAAAATATCAAGTGTAACCCAAATGTAACGTATTCTTTATTTTAAAGTTAAACAATGACCGTAAGTTCAAACAGTCTCTTTATAGGTAATTTTAGGTTTTTACAACAATGCCTTACTATCAAGAAACAGGTTATCTTTCATGTTCTTGTCATGTTTTCTCATTGACAAATATATGATCTGTATATGGATTACTATGAACTCAGTTGTATCCCCCCTGCCCTATTCATATATTGAAGCTCTAACTCCCAATGTGGCCGTATTTGGAGACTGAGTCTTAAGGGAGTAAGTAATTAAGATTAAATAAATTCATAAGTGTAGAACCCAAATCCAGTAGGACAGGCAACCTTATAAGAAGAGGAAGATTCTCTCTCTCTCTCTTTCCCTCTCTCTTTCCTCGCCTTCTCTCTCTCTCCATGCACATACACAATGGAGAGGCCATGTGATCACACAGCAAGAAACTAAATAGGCTGAATCTTGATCTTTGACTTCTACCTTTCAGAACTGTGAGAAAATACATTTCCCTTGCTTAAGCCGCGGTATTCTGTTACAGCAGAAGCTAAAACACTACTTCAAAGAAATATAGAAAAAAATAACTTAAGAAACATTACAGTGGAAAATACAGACTTTAAGCTGAAAACAACTTGGAAGTATCTACAAAGTTAGGAGGGCACGTTTGTTTTTCATAGTTCCATCCCATATCACTTCCTGACTCTCTGGTTTTTTAAAGGTTGCCAATATGACCCAGTGACAATAACAAAAACAACAATCCAATCGTTCTTATCATCATGATTATATTCAACAGAAAAATGTGGCATGCTTTATTCCAGAGCAGTAAAAAATGTTGTTGTGCTGTTGTTCTTACTGCTAAAAATATAGCAGTCTAGGGGAGGTGGGGAGGGAGAGAGGCTCATTTGTTTTCCATCAGGAAAAACAAGAATATCCTTAAAGAGAAAAATTATCTTTTGCTAGTTGCTTCCTCCCTCTGGTGAACTCAGGACAGGTTTCTAACTGAAACTGATGACAGGACACCTATATATAATTTCTCTCACCCAGCACCAAGTCTTTTAACAGATGAAACAGCCTGAGTAGTAATTATGTTCAAGACATTTTTTTTCCTCTTCCTTTCAAGCTTTTAGTTTCAAGTATATACATTTTTCCCCCAATACTACTTTTCTCTTTTCGTTGCCAGAAAATCCAAACTCTTTTTCAAAGATTAGATTATCAGCCAGTGACTTTTCTTTGTTAAAAGAGAAGTCTTTCTAACAAGGAGGTGCCTTTCAAGGTAAAACAAGATGCTTAAAACATTGGGTCTTAAGGCCTAGAAATCAGCAAACTTTATAATGTTAAGCAAACTTGCAAACTCTTTCTCTACAGATTTTGGTACTAATTTCAATTTTTCTTCCTGAAAAAAAAAAAAAAGAGAGAGGGGGAAGGATAAGATACCCTCTAATCCTATGTCTCCCCAAAAAACAATGGTATCAATAGCAGGGTTCCCTATTTTAAGATGTTAGAGTTCTTTACCATGTCATTTATTGAGGAAAACAATTAGAAAATATTTTGTGCATCAGATAAATTAGAAAACTTTCATGTTCCTACTCCACTGATTGAGCTCTTGATTATTTTTACCAGTTTAAATTATGAAGAAAATCTAAAACAAAAGTTAAAAAAAAAAAGTCTGGTCAATTTAGAATTTCCTCAGTAGCTTTCTTCATGTATTTATTGTAACCACAAAAACATTAAAGGATCAAGAAGCATGTGTTATTAAAATAATACATGTCATAAAAACATTCCTTCTATACTGTTTATTGCTTTGTGTAGACTTGATTTGGAAAAGAATCATTGAGCACTAAGCGAAAGTAAATGAGGGAACGTGGCATTCATGCCAATCGTCTTTGCCCACTTCTAACAAAGGAGTTTCTTTCAAAGTTCTCAGAAAAGCAGAGATGCCTCCTACAGTGGGGTCTCACCAACTGTCATGGCTTTGATATGATGCATGACTCTTTCTTTCCAGCCCAGGTCAACATGCTTGGTTCCCAGGACCCCTGGGAAACTGCTGCTGCGCCACCACAGTTCCAAAGTCATCCCTTTGCTCACACCTCAGGATCCCCTTCTTGCATCCCTCCCTTGAAAACAACCTAAGACCTTGCACTCTTCCTGAATCACCATTCCCTAAACCACTGCCTATGGTCATTTGAACTTCCAGCGCCATGTCTCCCTGGTCCACCTATTCCTTGATTCTTCTTCCTCAAGATCTCTCTCCTCAACTTTAGTGCTGTTTTCTAGACTCAGCCTCTATTTCATTGTCTCAGTGAAGTCCACAACTGTCTCCAGCCCTCCCTCAATTCCAAACTTCAGTGCCTTTCCATCTTCATCTCTGGGAGAACTTTCTCTCATTCTTTCAAGTTCTCTCTTTTCTTGTAAAACCATGAGAAGCCCATGTCTTTCCACTCTCTAATCCTACCTTCTGGTCTTCTTAGTCCTTTGGGATCAGGAACATGCCTTTCTGTTCTTCTCTGGCATTCCTAGATTCTGCTTTTGAATTCTGAAAGAACTTCTTCTGTGTTTTTTTCTGTTGTTTTCTGTTGTTTCTGTGTTTCTCTGTTGTTTTTCTGTCTCCTCTTAATTTTCACTTTTATTTTCTTATGCACTAATTCTCCTTTAAAAGTAAGTTCATGTAAGCCAGAGATATGTAATTTAAAGTATGATAAAAATATAAGAATAGGTTTTTTTTAAAGTATAGTACAAATTATAATTGTGTGAAGTCTGAGACATACCAGCATGCTGAAAATTATATTGAATTTGGAGTCAAAGACATTGGTCCATAAAGGACTTGTTTGTATTTGCTGTTTGAGGCCAGACAAGTTACTTAACTTTCAGCTTAGATTTTCTGTGGACAATAACAATAAGACTTCTTTAGTCTTAGTTGCTTCTGTGTCCTATCTCAGAGAAGAAGCCTGGGCCTGTATTTATTTCCTAGGATCCCTTTCTCAAAGTGATACCTACTTCCTGTCTGACAATGGCAGGCATTCATAGTTTACTGTTTGAAGCTAGCATTTGGGGAGTGTCAGGTTAGATTTTGAGGCCAGTATACACAGGGGGTGCTTGCCTCATATACACCAGTATGTTCTAAGTTCTGATTAGAAGGCACTCACCAGCCCACGAAGCATGACAACTAGTCACTACTGTCAAGTTTAGATCTATTTCTAGGTGAGACAGTTGGGATCACTTGCCTGCTGCCTTGAATTCTGGGGTCATATAACTAGTGGCCAGTGTTTATGGGTGATGGGTGAAAATGGCTTTTAGAAGATCCAACAGGCATTTGCTTTTTTTTTTTCTTTTCTTCTTTTCTCTACCACAACCAACAATGTTCCAGATGGTAGAGTCAAAGACCCTGAGTGAAAATGGGAATCTCACTGACGATTTAGTATGAGTGAGGAATAAAGTTCTATGTTTCATTTTTAAAAAATTTTTCCAGCTTTATTGAGGTATAATTGACAAAAGTATGTATGTTTAGGATATACAATGTGATGATTTAGTAGAAGTAGACCTTGTAAAATTATTATCATAATCAAATTAACTAACATATCTATTACTTCACATAGTCACCTTTGTGTGTGTGTGTGTGTGTGTGTGTGTAGTGATGAGAACTCCTAAGATCTACTTCTCAGCAAATTTCAAGTGTGCTATATAGTATTATTAATTATAGTACCATGCTGTACATTGGATTCCCAGAATTTATCTTAAAACTGGGTGTTTGCCCAATATCTCACCATTTCCACCATCATTAAGCACCTGGAAGCCAATATTTTACTATCTGGTTGCATTAGATTGACAATTCCCAAATCTGGAAAAAATTAGATATTTATGTTATAGAAAACCAGAGAAATTTTGAGACCCTGGCCACCAGTCATAGTTGAGGATGAGATAACATATGGAGAACCATTAGATGAAGTGAAATAAGCAACCAGGAGATAGATAGATAGATAGATAGATAGATAGATAGATAGATAGATATAACTTGTAGACAAGAAATAGAACTCTTTTCTGGAGAAAGATACACTTAGCAAAACAGCCTATCCAGATTATGCTATAGGGAAATCCAGTTTCCAATCACGTTGTGACAGCACCACACCTAAACATGAGTTTAAATTTTTTAAAGAAATAGAAATAATGCATGAAGTACAAAAGAACGTTCAAGAAACAAAAAAAATGTGGTGGAGTTCCACAGACAGGAATGGAATAGACAGACTTGGAATAAGAGAGGATGCTATAAAATTAATGGAAATAGGCAAAAACAACAAATAGTTCTGAAAATAAAAATAAAAAATACAATAGCAGAAATAGACATTTCAATAGGAGTTGAAGATCAAGTTTTTAAGAGAAAATGACTTACAATGTGAATTATCCACTTTAACTCTCAATCAAGAATGAAGGCACAACAAAGAAATTTGGTAAAACAAGTTCTCAAAAACTAAATCCCTTCCCTATGCTCACTTTTTACACATCTACAAATGTGCCTTCTGCTAGTCAGGGAAAGAAACCCAGAGAAGAAAGACACAGAACCCAAGAAGCAGAGGACCCAACAATAACAACAAAGGAGGGAAGCACTAAGACCACAATGAAGGCAAACCTCAAGTTAACAACTGTCCCACAGGCCCAAGTGCAGGCCATTTTGATTGCAGCAGGAAGATAGTAGGCTTCAGGAGACCAATCCTTAGAGAAAAAGTATTAAAAAAAAAAGTCTCTGGGATATTTTTTAATATAGTATTTGAAGATCTGACCTCCTAGCACAAGAATTTGGGGATAAATTATTGGCAGTCACATGCAAAACTAGACAAGAAAAGTAAAGAAAAAGAAATAAAGAAAATATAGCCATGAATGAGCTGATAAAAGCACTTGGGTAAGCAAACATTATGATCATTAATTTTTGACTTTTCAAATTCCGATACAATTGTGGTAAGATGAGAAGTGGGGTTAGGGATGTGTGTGTTTAGAAGACAAAGGGGATTACAGAAGCTATTTTTCAAAACAGTAAATCAGTAGTACTACCTTATTGAAAACTCAAGTAATAGCGGTACAGCATGTTGTATAGAACTATGGAGGACAATAATAAAAGAAATATTAAAACATATGAAGATAACTTCCTCTAGGAAATGAGAATCAAGTTTGCAGCAGAGATAGTCTTTTCTTTATTTTTTTTTGTAACTTTCAGAATTTTCTTTAGTTATAAACAGTAGAAAATAATTTGACTTTTGACATTATGCACATTTTTAAAATTAGATTAAAGTATATATATTTTTAAAAGGCCCTGAGAGGGAATGGACATGACCTGTTCCAACCCAGAAAGAAGCCTCTAGGGAAGGTAGTTAGCAGGGAGAAGACTGAAGGGGGAGAGCCAGAGACACAGAACTGGACCAGGATGAGCAGTGTCTTGAAGGACATGATGAAAGTGTAGGAATTGACCTTAACATTAAGGAGATGACTACTTAGGTTCTCAAAAAAAAAAAAAAAAAAAAAGGAGGTATATTTATTATTATTTCAACCAATAGAAGTATTTATCAATCATCTTAGAAAATCTCAAAAATAACTGAAAGCTAGATGCTCTTTAGGAGAGTGTTTGAGAATTTTATCTGGGTCTTAAAACTCACAAACAAAAAAAAAAAAAGGAGAGGGAAAAAAAAGAAAAGATGGTACATTTAAACATTAGGATTCTAATTTCTGTTCAGCTGCAATAGTCTGTCTAATGTAAGTTGACCAAGTAAGCATGTTCATGAAAAATGAGACTTGAGTAAAGTATGTATCTTTCTAGTTCTGGACCCCATAGAGATTATAATTTTTTTTTTTTAAGTAAGTAATACTTTTCTTCAGGGAGTGATTATTACCTGTAAATTTTGATGAACACTTTAACTTCACTCCAACCCAAACAACATTTATTTCTTGACTGATGTTTCACCTCCCTTCCTGGATTTAGATTTTGATTCCCTGTTTTCAAAATAGTCTCTGAGTATCCTAGAGCTGGAACTGACAGAAGATGACTGGTCTAATCCCATCGTTTCTCAGCTGAGGTCCACATAGGAAAAGTGACTTGCCAAAGGCTATCTATCAAGTTAGTGGCAAAACATGAACCTAACTCTTTCCTTAGTTCAGATCTCTCTCCAAAATATCAACTCAGGACTATTCCATTTGCTAGGCAGTGCAGTCACATTATCAGTCGCCCAGTAGTTTTCCAAAGACATATAACAATGTTTGAGACCTGAAGTGGGTAATACTGACTTAGGAGTGTGCCTGGGTGTTTCAGCTAGCTAAGTGTCTGGCTCAGGTCATGATCTCAGGGTTCTGTGTTCAAGCCTCACATTGTGCTCAGAGTGGAGTCTGCTAGAGATTCTCTCTGCACCCCTTCTGTCTAAAATAAGTAAATCTTAAAAAAAAAAAAAAAAAAAAACTTACCAACTTAAAAATATTTTTTAAAAAATACAAAACTGAAATCCATAAATACATCATAAATAACTAGACAACATTAATTTATGTCAACTACCAGTTACAACATGATTTTTAGTTTTATATAGTTATATGTTAATTTTATTACATGCATTACATGATAATATGTTATTTTTATATAACATCTGATCCTTCTTTTATATAAGTAAATTAAAAAATGATTTTTCTAACAAAAATACTAATAAAAATATTCATCTATACACACACAATTTTTCCAGGTTGAGAGTGCACTGGTTAGTTAAAATCTGATCCATTTCAAGCTTTGATTTGCCTCTATATAAAAATCTCCGATAATTAAAAGTCACCAAGTTTGTGTTTTCTTGCCTTCATTATCTGGATTCTCACCTCTAAACTAGTTTATTAGGCATACAAACCACATGATCTCTAAGTTTTCTTGTGGCTCTAAATTCCCGTAATTCTTATGATGCTATCCCTCAGAAGATGAGTCCTTAAGAAAAGAAAAAAAAAAAATTTGCTGAATTCCTTTAGAGGACACAGGACTGAGTTGGGTCAAATACTCCCCGTGCGTACTGTTTCTGATGTCCTGAGTTCCTTCCTCTTTATTGCCTCATGCGTTTGCTGATGTCAGGGCTTTGACTGTGGATCATAAGCTGCCACTGCCACAGATTTTTCCAGATGTTGACATATTAGGCAAATATATTCTTTGTGGGAGCAGTTACTGCTGTGGGAAGAGAAATCTTGGAAGTACATTCCAGTTGCAGCCTGATTTAATTGAGGTAGTAAACATCATGGGAACAATGGTTGACATTGGCCAGGCTCCACCATAAGGAGGTACACAGAGTCACAAGAGAACCAGAGGGGAAGTGCCGAAAATAAGGCAAAACATATGAAGCAGTGAGAGGAGGAGGAGGAAGAGAGAATGCCAAGAAAACCAGACACATAAACAAGTGAGTAATGCTTTTCATTGGTTGTTCAAGTGTGAGTGAGTGTGTGTGTGTGTGTGTGTGTGTGTGTGTGTGTGTGAAAAGCTCAGAGAACAAATTGTGGAATAAAAGATTCTACAAGTTATTTTCTTTGAGTCTGATAAGATGCTTGTCTTTCAATCCACTTTTAAGAGGGTTAATTTACACAAGGTAAAAATTACAAAAGCATTTACATAATGAAATCCCAACATTTTCACTAAGTTAATCTTATGGGCGATGAGGTGAAAGGTTTTTTTTGTCCCATTAAAGAGCTTCCTTTGCTCTTAACGCAACAATAAATTGATCAAGTGGCTGTGTAGGGTTTAATGCCTACATTTTCCCTCCACAATTAATAAAATCTTTCACAAGTTAACAATTTTTGAAGAACATGAGCAAAGTTTTTTTTCTACTTCTCTATTTTCAAAAATCTCAGTATCTACTAAAATTCTTTATATATTCTTATAATCAATGTTATCAAAGCCCTATTTTTTCCTATGCTTCAGTGCTTTTATATCAAGCTATTCAGTAGTCTCAAAACCCCATATCTTATTGAAATTATCCAGATATTATGAAGCAATACTATTCATACAAAGAGTTTGACAGTCCCTCTGTCCTATCTATTCAAATCTCCCTAATTTCTCATGTTCCATCTTTCCTGTGTTGCTATATATAAATACTTCAACTAACAGATGGCAAATGGAAGCACCAATGGGCACAGAAATCAATCCAAAGGCTTTTAAGCATAAAATGTCCCTGAGGCAAGCAGCAGAAGGAAAAAGAAAAGGAAGCTTGAATGTTTTCAAAAGGAAGAAAGGACTGAATGTCCTTTCTTGTAGTTTGGAGAATCATGCGATAAATTAGGCGAATGAAATTGACCAACTGAGAATGAACTCATTTTATAGTTGGAATCACATTAAAAGTAGTATTGGGCTTTTGAGTACCCACTGTGGTAAAAACTAAGTGATAGACTTGTCTTGAATGCTATTACGTTTCACTGAAATGGGAGTAATACATTGCTCTACCTTTCAGGATTTCTGAGTTCCTATGTTAAAGTCTTCTAGGCCCTGGGCTTTCAACGTTTTTGGTATGACTTTACTCAGTTTATGGAGTCTTCACAACTGTTAAGGTTGTTAAGTAATATAATTGGTAATATAATCCTAAAACATAACCATTCCCTGATCTTTTTTTTTCCCTCAATATTCATTCATCTCAGATGACTCTCTCCTTAATATATAACTATGAAGATATTAAGGTAAAACAGTTCATACAAGAAAGAAGGAAGAAAGGAAGAAAGGAAGAAAGGAAGAAAGGAAGAAAGGAAGAAAGAAAGAAAGAAAGAAAGAAAGAAAGAAAGAAAGAAAGAAAAAGGTAGTTCATACCAATGTATTTTAAACAGTTTCAAGTGTTCTTCATGCTGGACATAATGGCTGTTGAAGGAGAAAAATGCTCTGTTCCTTTAATAGCTAAGAATCCAATTCAATCTTTCCAGAGACTTTAAAATTTTAATTGTAACCTACATGTCACATTATTTTTAAAAAAGCTAATTCTTCAATTATATCTTCACTATATAATCTTGGAGAGGAAAAAAAAAAAAAAGAAAACTCTACTAAGAACAACATATGAACAGAAGCAAGTGTCTATGTAATGAGAAAAGCCTAGCTGGCCTTTGATATTGATTTGCACTTACTCTATGTTGTAGCTCTTTACTGCCTTTTTTTTTTTTTTAATGTTACTTTAACTTTTTTTTTTTCATATTCAGATTGTATCCTCTAAAACTACAAAGAAGTTTTGATAACAAATGCATTACCTTCTAGAAGGTTACAAACAACCACAGGCTAATGTTTTGGCAGTGGTGCACAGTGGGGATCCTTGGGCTCCAGGTCAGAATCCTGGCTTAACTAGATCTCAGTAAGAGGGGGGATTAAAAAAGAGAAGCAGCCCAATAACTGAAATTATGTCATTAGAAAAGTGTTCTGAACCTAACATAGGGTTAAGGTATCTAAAGAGCCTGATTAGCTAAAAGTTCAAGGAAGACAAAAGATGACAACAGGCCAGCCCAGAGAAGACAGGGCATAGACAGGGCATGAAAACGTGCCAGCAGGGAGATCAGCATGAACAAGTTTCAAGTAAACAAGAGTTTCAGTTGCTCCAAGCACTAAAGGAAGCTCAGTCTGGAGCTCTGCAAACAGCTGAGAAGCACAAGGAGAGAATAGAGCTGTAGGCAGTGGGCCGTTGATTTTTTTTTTTAATTGAAAGTGATTGAAGGGTTTTTAGCAAAGGTATAGGTATCATTTATCTATTTCTAACAAATGTCCCCAAATTTAGAGATTAAAGACAACAACATTTATCACCGCATAGTTTCTATTGTTCAGGAATCCAAGTGCAGATTATTGGGAACCTCTAGCCCAAGGTCTCTCATGAAGCTGCAGTCAAAGTGCTGGCTGGGGATGTAGGCACCTCAAGACTTGACTGGGGAAAGATCCACGTCCAAGTTCACTCATGTGGTTGTTGGCAGGGTTCAGTTTTGTGTGAACTGTTGAACTCAGAGCCTCAGTTTCTTATTGGCAGTTGGTGGGAGGCCGCCCTTACTTTCTTGTCCCATGGGTCCCCCATAAGGTAATTCATAGCAGGGCAGCTTGATTCTTTAAGGAGTGTGATTGAGAAGAGCCAGAGAGACCGAAAGAGAAAACAAGATAGAAGTCAGTCTTCTGTAACCTAAGCTCAGAAGTAATATACCATTACTTTTGCCATATTCTGTTCATTAGATGCTAGTATGTCCATTCAGCTCTTAGAAGGCTATCTTAGAAGTCTGCCTGCTACAAAATATCATGATTTTATAATGTTAGAAAGATTACTAGCTCTTTGCAAAGAATGGACTATAGAGATCAAAAGTGGAGTCAGGCAAACGATATAGGTATAGCCTATAGAATTTGCTGATGGGTTAGATGTGGAGGATTTAATGAAGAGAGGACCCAAGCATATCTGGTTTCAGTGACTCAGTTGATAATGACATTCTTTTGGATGAAGAAGATACACATAAAGAAGGTCTAGAGTGGAAACCAATTGGCACTTTATTCACAAAAAATCAAAATACATGTTTAAGAAATGTTTCTTGACTATAATATGTTCCCTAGCTCAAATATACTAGATTATTTTTCAATTTGATTTTATTTAGAAGTCCAAAAATATTGTAAAAATGTATTTTTTTGTTTTTTTAAGATTTTATTTATTTATTTGAGAGAGAGAAAGAGCAAGAACAAGAAGAAAAGGCAGAGGGACATGGGGCTCCATCCCAGGATCCTAAGATCATAACCTGAGCTGAAGGCAGATACATAACCGACTGAGTCACCCAGGCAACGCAATATTGTGAAAAATTTAAAAGTATGTGTGACTTGGCCTGAAATTAAACTGTTCTTCTACATGGTACCACAGGGAAGAATAAAAACCAATATAAATTACAAAAATCAGGTTTTAGATTAGCATAAAAGCCCCCTAATAACATAAAGAAGACCTAAAAAAAAATAGTAAATTGCATCATAAAATAATGAACTTCCCATTCCAAAGGTGTTGGAAGAGGATTTGGAAAACCACATGTCAGGTAAATTCTGTGTCAAGTATAAACTGAATTAATTTATCTCTAAAGATTCACAAATCTTCTGTTCAATAATTTCATGAAATATTGTGCAGAATTATAATAAAATTATTAAATTATCATATATGTAGAATATATTTTCTTTTCTTAAAGTTCACATTCATAAATTCTTTTGCTGTATAAAGTTGTTGTATGCTATGCTTAGTCATGGATTTGGGTTGTAAAAGAAATAGCAAAATAATAGGGCACATTCTGTCCAATTTTCTTTGATGCTGCATCTCATGCAATAGTGAAATACATGAGGATGACCTCAAGATACACACACACACACACACACACACACACACACATGCACATCACTGTTCTCTGTAGTCTCTGAGAAGACTGCTAACAGTTCTACTAGCAAACATATATTTCAGGTCAGTGATCTTTTTCCACACCAAGTTCACTTGTAAAATATTACTGAGGAATGGTAAAGCCATTTCCCAGAATGTCATGGGTTTAAAGGTCCAAAACATTTGCGCTCATGCAACTGGAGAAGGTGAGAAATTTGACACAAGGAATGGAATGCATTAGCAGCATACCTAGATAGTCATACGTCCTCACCTTCAAAATGTGGAAGAAGACTAATACAGGGCAGTTCAAGCATATTTCTTTTTTTTTTTTTCTTTTTTTGGTGGGCAATTACAATTTGTTTCATATTTTCTTTCTTGTGCTAATTTTTTGTTGAAGTATAACATATACACATTTTATATTGTAATATAGCAAAACTTCTCTTGATTGTGATTGCTTTGCACTTTTTATTTGAGAATACAGTTGCCATCATTATAATAATGAGCCTTCCAGCCCATGAAAATGTCACATCATTCATTTTTCATTCATTCTTGTTCCTTTTCTCATAATTTTTATACTTTAATTACCCATTTAGAGGTTTTTCTATATTCTATTTATTCATAAACATGTGATACTTTCTGATACTCTTATAAATGGCTTTATAAACATACCCAGTACTTTAAAAGGTTGCACAAATTCAAAAGATTGTACTGTACAAATTCACAGTAATTAGCCAACTTCACCACTGTTGCGACTTCCAGCATCACTGAGATTAGTTTTACTTATTTGGGAGAGGGGGACTTATATAAATGGTATTCTAGAGCTTAGAAGATACTCTGTCACAACTGACTTCTCACAATCAAATCAATAAAGCTACTCATGCATGTCATAGCCATGAAAATAGTCTCTAGTTTTGGAGAGAATCTTTAATGATTTACCTTTCACATTTAGATCTTCAATTCATTTGGAATCTTCAATCCATCCAGAATTAATTTTTATTAATGGTGTGAGATGTGAAAAAAATCTTAATTCAATTTTTCTTCTAATTGAATATCCAGTGACTTCAGCATCTTCTACTGAGAATCCTTTTTCCCACAGAGAGACACAATTTATCCAGCCTCATATACTGTAAATATCAGTCCCTCTTCCCTACGTTTCAGGGGCACTTTCATTATAAATGGTGTAAGTGTTGTAAATGGTATGCCGTATCATTGTTGTAAATGGTGTGGTGTATCATTCTGGGTCCTTTCTGAGGTCCCATTGGATTAGTTGTCTGTCTGCATCAATATCACATGCTTACTGTAACTTTAAAATAAAACATAATATCTGGTAGTGTACCTCCTCCAGTTCATTTGTCTTTGCTTTTCTTAGCTTTTTGAATTTCCACATACATTTTAGAATCAGTTTTCAAACCTCATACATACAACCTTGCTGGAATTTTGACTGGTAACATGTTACATATATTATTTGGGAGAATAGAGTTGATATCTTTAAATGATGAATCTTCCAATCCATAAACAAGGTACATTTATTACATTTATTTGTTCTTTTTCTTTTCTTTCTCAGTAATATGTATTTTGTAATTTTCTGTGTAGAAGTTTTGCACATCTTTCATTAGATTTACTCCCAGATATTTAATATGTTTGATGCTCTTTTAAAGGATATTATTTTAATATTTCACTTACTATTTGTCAATTTCAAACCTACCCTGAATAAACCAACCAACAGAATTAAAAGCCATATATATGTATATGTATGTATGTATATATATATATATATATATATATATATATACATATATATATATATATATATATATATATATATATATATATATATATATATATATATGACTGAGTTTTGACATGATTTCTTAGGCTGGAATAATCAATAGTATACAGTGTCCCTCATCAGTTTAACAAAATTTTCCTTTAATACTAGTTTGCCCCAAAAGTAGGAAAAAAAAGAAAGAAATAGATATTGACTTGACTTGACCAATACTCTTCTCCATCTAAACGGATGATCTTATCTTTTCCCTTTTATTTTATTAATGTAGTAAGTTGCAGTGATTTGTTGCAAATGTTACATTGTTTTTACATTACTCAAAAAAAACACAACTTTATGCACTACTGGATTAATTTCACTAATGTTTGGCTTCAGATTTTGTGTCTATGTTCTCAAAATAAATTTGTTTGCAGATTTCCTTCCTTAAGATGTCCATGCCTTGTTTTTTTTTTAAGTTTTTATTTATTTTCTTTTATTTTTATTTTTATTTTATCTTTTCAGGGTTCCAAGATTCATTGTTTATGCATTACAACCAGTATTCCATGCAATGCGTGCCCTACTTAATACCCACCGCCAGGCTCACTTGACCCCCCAACTCCCTTCCCCTCCCAAATCCTTAGTTTGTTTCTCAGAGTCCACAGTCTCTCATGGTTCATCTTTTTTGACATCAACTTATGCTTGCCATTAAAGGGTTCTGGGAAACTATTCCCTTTGCTTCTATTCCCAAAGGACTTTTTATAATAGTAATGATATCGTCTCCCTAAATGTTTAGAAGGATTCAAAATGAAATCATTTTGACAGGGAATCTTCCCAGTGGAAAGCTTAAATTGTGAATTCAATTTTTTAAGGATATACAACAATCTACAAACAATCTTCCATCTTGTGTCAGCTTCAGTAAGTTGTGGTTTTTACGACATTGGCTCATTTAATTGTAATCATTTTAGTTATAATCTTAATTGATAGATATTGTCCATATCTACTAATAGAGATATATCCTTTTTATTTCTTTAAAAAGTTGCACTTTCTTTTCTTTTAATCAAGAATAGGTTTTCCGGGCGCCTGGGTGGCTCAGTGGGTTAAGCCGCTGCCTTCGGCTCAGGTCATGATCTCAGGGTCCTAAGATCGAGTCCCGCATCGGGCTCTCTGCTCAGCAGGGAGCCTGCTTCCTCCTCTCTCTCTCTACCTGTCTCTCTGCCTACTTGTGATCTCTCTCTGTCAAATAAATAAATAAAATCTTAAAAAAAAAAAAAAGAATACGTTTTCCACTTGAAAACCCAACAAAAACTTGAAAACAGTTTTAAGTTTTCAATTTTTTTAACAACCAAAATTTATTTTCTCTACTATGTATTTGTTTTCACTTTAACTGACTTCTGCTTTTATTTTTTATTACGTCCTTTCTTCTACTTTAGCTCCTTTTTCAATTTCTTAACATGGAAGTTTACATTGTTAATTTTTCAGACTTTCTTCTGTCCTTGTTAATGTATATCTACTGGTTTTCCTCACAGCACAGCTGTAGGAATATCCTAAAAATTTTTATGTGATATTGTCATTATATATTGGTTCAAAATATTTTATCATTCCCATGTAATTTCTTCTTTGGCCCATGGGTGATTTAAAAATGCATTGCTTAATCTACAAAGTTTGGGGATTTTCCTAGTTACCTTTATATTTTTGTTAATTTTGTTTCCAGTTTAATTATATTTTTATCAGAACATATTTTCTATGATTTTATTTTCAAACCCTTTGAAATTTATTGAGATTTGCTTTGTGGCCCAGCATGTGGTGACCTATTTTGGAAATTGTTCCATGTGCACTTGAAAAGAATGGCATTTTGCGGTTGTTGAGCGCAGTGGGTGTGTGTGTGAGCATGTGTGTGTGTGTGTGTGTGTGTGTGGACAGAGAGAATTACATCTATTACATAGTATTTACATTATATATTTATATACCATACCAAATCATTTAATTGTGTCAAGTTGTTTAATTAATAAGTTTCTAACACTGAATTTTTGTCTATTACATCTATTAGTTACCAAATGTGGTATATATAAATCTCAAATTATGATTGAATTCATCTTGCTGTCCCATAAGTTTTTATAATATAATATTAGTTGTATACAAATTAAAATACTGTAGATTTTTTGTTGAATATTTCTGTGAATAATCATTTCTGTAAATACTTGACTTTTATTAGTAATTTTATGGCTTTATGTTGGTTACTATTTGTACTATTCATCTTTTCCTTCCTTTTTCTTTCAACTATTCTATGCCTTTATATTAAAGATGCATCCCATGTAAGCAATCTATGGCTGCTTGATTTTTTAACTCAGTCTTTAAAATTAACATTGTCTGTGAATTTAGATTAATTTCTACCATCATAGGATTTGCATTCTAATTTGTCCCATCAGTTCTCTCTTTCTTCTGTTCTCATTTCTTGCCTTTTATGGATAGATCAAGTATTTTTATTTCTTCACTTCTCCTCCTCTATTAGCTGATTAATAGCACATTCTAATATTACTACTATTCTTGTTTTGTGGTTTCTGTTAAGGTTCTTTTTGCTATTGTGGTAAAATATACATAACATAAAACTGATGATTTTTTTCCAGTGTACAGTTCAATGACATTGATTCACGTTGTTGTGAAAACATCACCACCATCCATTTCCAGAACATTTTTTTCATTTTCTCGAACTGCATCTCCACACTCGCTGAGCAGTAGCTCCTCATTCATCCTCTACGCAGTTTCTGGCACCCACCATTCTACTTCTGTTTCTAGGAAGGTGACTACTGTAGGTACCCAGTTAAGAGGAATCATGCAGTATTTGACCTTCTGTGACAGGCTTATCATGCCATTTAAGATAATGTCCTCAAGGTTTATCCATGGTGTGGCATACATTAGAATTCTCTTGCTTTTTAAGGATGAATCATATTTCATAGTATGTATATGTCATGTTGTGTTTATTCACTCATCCATCAGTAAACACTTGATTGCTTCCATGTTTCAATTACTGAGAATAATGATGTTATAAACTTGAGTGTACAAATGTCTCCAAGGCCCTACTTTCAAATTTTTGGGTATATACCCAGCAGTGGAATTGCTGGATCATATGATAATTTAATATTCAATGTTTTGAGGAACCATGATATCATTTTCTACAGCAACTGCACTCATTACATTCCCACTCAGCAGTGCACAAGTGTTCTGGGTCTTCCACATCCTCACATGTTTAATAAATTCAATTCTCTAGTGATAGCCTCTTTCTTTTCATCTATTTTTTGATGTATTGGCAATTTTTTATTACATGTCTGATAACTTCTATAACTGTAATTATATTATCTGTTTTTATTGTCTGCTTTGATTTCCATATTTTCTCTCATTTTCTTCCCTTTCTATTTTAGTAATATATCTGGAAAAGAATGAATCAGATATAAAAGATTTTAGAAAGGGCATGTATTTGTAAAGAATTTTTGCAAGCAAACCTGGATTTCCAAAAGACTCTCTCACCATTAAACAACAAACAAACAAAAATCCACAATGGGTATTTAAAGGGACCAGGGGTAAGGGGAACTAACAATAGATTAACAAAATCGCTGAGTTTACAATTGGTCTCTTCATGGTGAGAAGGAAACAATATTCTCACAGAATTATTGTACACACAAGAGCTATGTCTTCGGACATCACTATTGCAGAAGTTTTTTCTGTTAGGAAGTCAGAAATTACAGGTGGAAGCTGTAGGTAGTCAGGCTTAATTCAGAGATAATTATTTTTTACTCAACTTTTTCTTCTACTCAGGCCTTCAACACACAAACACTCTCACAGACACACCTAGAAAAAGCATTTAACCAATTATTTGGACATTCATTGATGGCCCAAATTAACACAAAAAATTAACCAGTATACCAGGATTTTTTTTTTTTACTTTTTTTTTTTTTTTAGTTGAGGTATAATAGCCAAGGTTTTATTTATTTGGGAGGAACTAGAGCTGGAAAGCAAAACCCTTTCATATCCATTTGCTTTTTCTTGCTTTGTTTTGCTTTTATCTTAGGATATAAAGTTGTTTGTTTGCTTTCCTGATTAGAACATGATGAGCACACTGATCCATAATTTATTGTAAAGGGAGAGCAAGAAGTCAGTTTTGTTTCTGCACACCATTTATAAGTTCATATCTAACCTTGGAACAGGGTGTTTCTGCTCACTGGTATTGAGCCATTTATAGTAGACGAGAATCTTTGACCTTGATCCTCATTAACATTCTAGCTTATTCGTTTGGAAGCCATGGAGTGTCCAGGTTAACCACTATATTGATTGCTACTCTCAATTTTCCCACCAATTCTTCACGTCATCTCAGGGTAATACTTGGATCTCTCTCCAAAACAAACTCTAAAGATCTGTTTTCAAAGAGCCAGTTAATCAAAATATTTACCAAAACAAAACAAAAACAGTGTTATAGTTCTGATACATCCTGCTGTGATTATCTTGCCTTAGTGAAATAATTAAATAAATTAGGTGAATTTAATTTAAATTGGGTGAAATATAACAGACTCTAGAACAACACAGGTTTGAACTGGGAGCCCACTTTTTTTTTTCAATAAATATAGTACAGAATTGTTCATGTATTTTCTCTTCTTTGTGATTTTCTTAATGACATTTTCTTTCTAGCTTACCTTATTGTAAGAATATAGTACATAATACATATAACATTCAAAATATGCCAGTCAATTGTTTGTTATCAATAATCCTTCCAGTTAAGTAGGCTATTAGTAGTTAAGCTTTTTCAGAGTCAAAAGTTAAATGCAGATTTTCAGCTGGAGGGAGTGGGGAAGTGTTGATGCCCCCAACCCCTGTGTTGTTTAAAGAGCCAACTGTAGTTGAATAAATTACTTTTTATAAATTACCCACCTGAAAATTAAAAGTATTTCATATATATATGTAATATATATTATGTGTGTGTATGTATGTATGTATTTTTTTTATTTTTTTTTTAAAGATTTTATTTATTTATTTGACAGACAGAGATCACAGGTAGGCAGAGAGGCAGGCAGAGAGAGAGGAAGGGAAGCAGGCTCCCCACTGAGCAGAAAGCCCGATGATGATGCTGTGGGGCTTGATCCCAGGACCCTGGGATCATGACATGAGCCAAAGGCAGAGGCTTTAACCCACTGAGCCACCCAGGCGCCCCTATGTATGTGTTTTAGAAGGGTATTCTTCTAAGGAGGGATATTTGGGGCGCTCAGTTAAGCATTCAACTCCTGATTTGGGCTCAGGCCATGATTCCAGGGTCCCTGCTCAGCAGGAAGCCTGCTTCTCCTTCTCACATACCCTTTCTTTGTGTTCCCTCTCTCACTGTCAAATAAATAAATAAAATTTTAAAATTTAAAATTAAAAAAAAAAGATTCTCTTTCTCCATCTGCCCAACCCTTCTCTTCCCCTTGCTTAACAAAAAAAAAAAAAAAAAGAAGAAGAAGAAGAAAGAAAATTAAGGAACTTTCCACACTTGATAAAGATGGTTCTTGATCTTATGCAGTAATTTCTCTCTCAAAGTTGTTTCTTAAAAATATATTTTAAAGGATAAAATGCCCCATGATGAAACCATAATAAAATCTGCACATTAGATATGACAGCTCCTATGTAAAACATTTCTGCAAGAATTCCAAAGGCTCTACTGAAATGTCTGGCATTTCTGTAAAACCGTAGTAGATATTTTTGGTATAACATAACATTACCTCAAAGAATTCCACAAGCTGTCCCTCCCCACATCTGTTAGCAAAGTTCTTGTCAAACATGGGTCATGAAATGTAGCTGAGGGCTGCAACCTTAGCTCAATTCATTTGAGTTTAACCTTAGCTCAAATGAATTTGTAATTAGCAGAGAATCTGAAAATTCAAGCATAGTAGTAATGGAAAGGGCTGGGAATGTTATATAGCAGTCTTCTTCTTCAAAAAAAAAAAAAAAAAAGATTTTATTTATTTATTGAGAGAGAGAGAGAGAGAGAAAGTGTAAGTTGGGGGAAGGGGAAAGCAGGCTCCCTCCTGAACAGGGAGCTCCGTGCAGGGCTCCGTCCCAGGGCTCCATCCCAGGATCCTTAGATCATGACCTGAGCTGAAGGCAGAGGCTTAACCAACAGAGCCACCCAGGTGCCCCATTATATGGCAGTCTTCTTGCTGTCAGTACTCAGCTCTTCTGAGTTGTCATCACCTGTGGCTTTTGAGGCTCTTTTCTAAGCCAGTTTTCATACCAAGGTAAGGGGAAAGCCAAAAAGCAGGACTGCCTCGATTTTAGAAAAAAAAAATTTTTTTTTAAGGTCTCTGTGTCTCCCTGTATGATTGGCTCCTGCACTCTTAATGCTTGTGAGTCCGAGTTGCCTGCTTCATTGCCCTGTAAAGTTTTCTTATGAGATTCTGCTTCCCAGTCCCTTTCAACTAGGTGCTGCTCAAGGTCCAGAGGATGAAAAAGTCCATCTCACATGGGGAAGAGAATTCTGAGCCAGCTTTCTTCATGCAGTAGTCTGGCTTTGCCTCCAACTTGTCTGCGGAAAACTATCATGGTGCTGTGCCTGGTTCCACTTTTGCAGCCTTTCAACTGCTTACGAAGAATGATAACAATTAATTCTGTTTGTAAGATGGGGGGCAGCTGGGAGGGTTCACTTGATATGATATAAGTTTCCTCTGAGGAGAGGTTATTAATGAAAAAATTGCTGATTTGAGTCCACATGTATTCCTTGAGGAGTTAAGCAATTTCACCTGCTAACTGGCCAATATGGATGTGGATAATTAAAAGCAGACAATTCACAAAATATTAACAGCCAGCAATTTGAAACCTATAAGAAGGGTGTTGACCTATCTTCACAATGTTTCCACCCTTTGGATACCCTGGAGAAATTAAGAAATATTGGCTGATACTGATCCTTGCTGTAAAGAGCAACTTTTGTGGGTTATTCTGCCAAGAATCTGTTGTTTTAAGCAATTCACAAAGAGGGCTGGATTGGTATGCGTTCTCCCTACTTGAGTATTTCTGGTTTGAATTATTCCTTGCAACAATCAGTTCTGGCGGAAGAGTGAATTTACAGTGTACCGGTATTTAGATGTGGGAGTAGGGGGCTGTTTCCAATTCCAAGCTATATTGAAGAGTAATTAGTTGCAGTGGAATAGATCTTTCCAGAGATAAGGCCAATGGCTTCCTTTTTAAAATGCTTTTCATCAGCAAGATTGTTTCCTTTTAAATGTGGTCCATCGCCCCTCTCTTCTGTGTGAGTGTGTGTGTGTGTGTGTTTCATTTTCCAAAGCATAACAAACAACATTCTGAAGGTTACATTTAAAATAGATGTTCATTTACCTGTGTGAAAGTACATAGATAACATTGGTAATCTGACACGCCAATGTACAAAAAAATTTTATCCTGCAATTTTGGGGAAAATCTTGCTTTTGACTCTGTAGTTGCACAATGAAGAATTTAAAGCTTTATTTTTCTCTTTATTACTTTAAAATTCTTTGCTATTTGTCTTTCTCTGAAAGACAAATTAATGACCTACTAACATTCTTACACCATTGCAAAAGTCTTATTTCAAAAAAGCCCAGATCTTATCCAATTAGCAATTACTATAAATGAAACTATTAAGCAGATATATTTTTTTAAAAGACTTGGTGTGTGATAGTATTATTTTCTGGAAATTAAGGCACTCTTGTAGAACTGTCAAAGAGAACCAGGTTTTAACCATTCTTTTGAAAACTGGGTTTGCAAAATCCCTAAAATGGTCCAGTAAGTACCCACTCTGAGTTGAAGATTTCGTCACTTTAATCTTGGCCTCCACTTCACAGAAATTTCAGTTAAACTGAAATTGGAGCGGTATTGGAGCTCTAACTTATCCACTCGAAATTCTTACTGTTATTGAATTATTTATACTTGAAACATAGGTGTTTTAATTAGCCATGTAAGGAATGTATGTGTTTTCCCGTTACTTTCTGCAGACACCAAACCAACTTAAATCTTCCTTTTCAACATAGCATAGCACAAGAGCAAAATTTTTAATTTTGTAAGCTTTGATTTTTCTGTCAACTTTATATTTATCCATTGTAGTTATAATATAATAACTTCACAAAAATGATGCAGGGAAGCAGTGATGAAGTTTAAAATATAGGTTGAATATATCACCCATCTTATCAACAGTCAAATGATTCAAATAATAGTGATTTAAGAATAATGAAAAATATTTATTATTAACGAACTTCTATTATACATACACTTAAAAATTTGTACTTCATCTCCAAATAATAAAGGAAAAGTAAGGCACAATTTTAGCCTTTTTTCCTTTAGACTGATAGCGATATGTTGCATCAGGGAAGTCATACAATAAGTCTAGGGTCTTACAGTGAGTAAGTAGGAAAAGGAATATTCTGACTGTATTCCTCACCACCACACCATCAGATTTTGTATTTATATCACCGGTGAATTACAGAAAAAAATATACAGAAAATATATAGTGAATTCCAGAAAAAATATACAGAAAAAAGGGGAGGCAATGATTGAACAACACAGGGGCTAGGGGCACTGATTGCCTACATAGTCAAAAATCACATATAACTTTTGACTCCCCCAAAACCTCACCTAATAAGAGCTGCTGTTGGCTGGTAGTCTTACTGATAATATAGACCGTTGGTTAACTCCTATTTTGTATGTTATATGTATTATATATTGTATTCTTATAATAAAGTAAGCTAGATAAAGAGTGTTATTAAGAAAATCCTAAGGAAAAGAAAATCCACTTAGGGGTGCCTCGATGGCATAGTCAGTTAAGCAGCCACCTCTTAATTTTAGCTCAGGTCATCATCCCAGGGTCCTGGGATCAAGCCCTGAGTCGGGCTCTGTGCTCAGCACATAGCCTGCTTGAGATTCTCTCTCTCCCTCTGCCCCTTCCCCCACTTGCATAGACTCTCTCTCTCTGTCTTTCTCTAAAACAAACAAAATTTTTTTTTAATGAAAATACGTTTACAGTACCATAGGTATAGTAACTGAAAACAAGCAAACAAACACACACACATATAAATGGCCCAGCACAACCAAGCCTGTGCTGTCCAAAGATCACCTGTATATATATAAGCATAAAATATATAACCATATATTAATCCCCTGAATAAAAGAAGTAATTATGGAAGTAGAAAGAGGGTAGGTTCTAAGGAGAGAAACAAAGCAGAAGGTAGGGATAAGGAGGGTCTGGCTTGGGATGGAACTTCCATTTTAAGAAGAGAAGACTAGAGGGGTGCCTGGGTGTCTCAGGGGTTAAGTGCCTGACTTCGGCTCAGGTCATGATCCCAGGGTCCTGGGATTGAGCCCTGCACTGGGCTCTCTGATCAGCGGGAAGTCTGCTTCTCCCTCTCCCACTCCCCTGCTTGTATTCCTTCTGTTTCTCTGTCAAATAAATAAATAAAATCTTAAAAAAAAGAAAAAGAAGAAGAAGAAGAAGAGAGAAGACTAGAGGAGCATTACAGAGAAGATGTCCTTGTGACGCAAATCTTACGGCATTAGGCATGGAAGACAGAAGATACATGAGGGACAGGAAACTTTAAGTGAAAAATTTCTAAGGAAGCAATATTCCCAGAGTGTTCGAGAAATAGCAAGAAAGCTGATGTGGCTGAGGAATAATAAATAAGAACTGGATAGTGGAAGATAAAACCGGAAATGTAAGGGCATTCACAGGCCTTCCTAAGTCATTGTTGAGTTTTGGCTTTTATTTGGAATGGAATACAAAGCCATTGGGAGGATTTGAAAAGAGAAATTATATGATGTAACTTACAGCTGAATAATATCACTTAACACATGTATTGCAAATAGGCAAGGAAATGTGGGTTAGTTTTAAAAAAGGGCAATGATTCAGCTAATATAGTTGTTCAGTTGAGAGATGTGAGAAATGTCAATGTCTTGGATCAGAGTAAAGGCAGTGAAAGTGGAAGAAGGTTATTCTGAAGATGAGCTAAGTGTATTTGGAAGTAGCTTGTGCCTGAGATATGACAGAAAGAGAAGGTGAGATGGGGTGCGGTCTAGAGCACGAGTGGAGAGTTTGGTGTTAGGTAGGTCTGCCCTTGGGGATGCAAGTTGGTTAAAGTTCTTTTCTGATTGCTTCACTTTTCTCAGTCAAATGGAAGTTCATCAGTTCACTGGGAAAATGTGTGAGGAAGTTCTAGAAGTCGAAGGAGAGAAGAGATATGAAAGGATCATCTGGGAAAGCAGAAAGGTAAACGGACCAGCAGATGCAGTACTCAATAGCTTGAAGTTCAGGGTGGTAAACCTAGTAGGAGATCAGACAGAACAGTTTTGTGTTTGATTCCAGCCACATCAAGATGAAGGTGCAGCTGTAAAGTATTTGGAGAGTTGGATTTAACCAGGGTTGGGATTTTGCCGAAGTATCGATGATGGGAAAGAGGGACAAGGCGGTTGAAAATTACATGCAAAGAAAAGCTCTTAGTTGATTATAGAATTGAGTCTGAGTAAGAAGAAAAGTGAGAACATCCAGTAAAGCGACCATATGACTTATTGTTTAAAATAGGATGGTTTGCATTCTTATGCTGAGATAACTAGCAGGTTTAACCCAACCCTTTCCTGTGCAAACTGGAACATAGGGCCATTGTAACCTGAAGGGACACGGGGCAAGGAAAAGACCTTGGGACGGTTGGAATCAGAGTGCTGGAAGGCATGGGTTAGAAAGGCGGGAGGTGAAGTAGATAGTATGGAATTGATAGTAGGGAAGGTTTGCAGCTGCTGTTAACAGTAAAATCATGCCTACACGGCTGAGCGGCCGAGTAGGTGGAGGGCAAAATACTGTAAAGGAAGTCAAAACCGGAGAGAATAATCTATGGAAAGGTCCACACAGTTGTTTTCAAGCACAAAAAAACTAGGAAAAGAGTACTTTGGAGAAAGTGGTATTTACAAGGGGCTAATATTTTCAGGGAATTAAAAATATATTTGAAAGGATAAAATGCCTTTTAATGCCTTTAAAATCTTGGGAACAGGAGATACTTGCTGACACTAATAATGTTATAATCTGAAGACTTAATATTTAAAACTGGGGTAATTTAGAGAGGAGGAAGGAAGAATTGTCTCAAAGAAGCACAGAAAGCAAAGAGCATGCCCACTCATCTCTAGGCCCATGAGACCCATTTTGTTGGAACAACACAGCTGCGCTGGACACCACAGGAGAAATTGTGTGCCAGTGAGCCAGGGTTCAGAGCAAGAAGGCAAAGAAAACCGTCATAAAACGATTAATGATATGAGGAATTTGGCTGTGTCATCAAAACGGGGGAAAGGATGAAAATAATCCCGAGTGGGAGGGATGGTAGTCGCGAGTGGGAGGTGGGCTCAGAGTAGCAATGCTCGCTCTGAAGGGAGATTAGAGACACAGGAAAATGAGGAACCTGACATCTCAGAGATAAAAGGGGTGATGAGATTTGGTCTTTTAGGCCCAAGGCAGATAATGATGCTCAATCCATTTTTAGCAAAATGAAGTAATCCACTCTACTTTGTTTAGTGTTGCATTTGAAGGAGTCTTTAAAGCTCTCATTCTTTTTAATCTAAGAAAATAGTAATACAATTTTAATTTGGGGTCACACTGTTACCTATTTCAATATTTTAATAAATGTAAAACCGTTGGAAAAACATTTTAATTAGCATAGATTTGAATAAACTATCAAACGAACACCACTGTATGATACATTCAATTTTTTAATTAAAAACTCTACCGGTACTTAATAGTGTGTTACTTATTTTAACATATTGAAAGCTATTTAGACTAAAACCCTAAGTCGAGGGGAACGCAAATATTTGGATGACTAATAACAGCAAAGGAAAAATTCAGTTTGGATACGTCTGTTTTTTCATTTAGACAAACAGAATGACAAAAATAAAGTTGTCTGTGTAAATGTATGGTTATTAACACATTTTCAGCGACTCTTCAGAACAACTGATATTTTATCTCTGTGCTATTTCTCTTTTGAGGAGGGGGAAAAAAACAGAAGGAATTCCAGGTTCTAGAACTGGACAAAGCAAAATAAGTTCACATAATTTTGTAAAAGGAGACTAACTGAATCCGTACATTTGGATGGGCTGTCTCATCTCTGGTCAATGGCTAAAACCAGTGATTCTGCATTCCTATGGTTTCCACTTTGGCATTGTTATTTACTCTTGATTCCACGTGTACATATTTTTTCTACATTTGTTATTTTCACAGATCTAGCTAATAACTTAAGAACTGTTCTGCCATTATGCTGTTACAGAATTAGTGGGTGCTAGTCTAATATCTGTCTCAATAAAAATGAGTATGAAAATAGATTGGTTGCAAATATATTCCTGAACAAGTTAAGCGGAGGGTTATCCCGAAGTACTCACAAATGACCATGCTGTTTTCCAAATATGTGTTTTATTGTACTTTGAAGAGTAGAAGGATCTCTTTAGATGCTGTCTTAGTATGAATGCCAACAGGAATTGCTTGTGGCTAAGACATTCCTTCCCACACAAGCCCCAAATGCTAGGGCAGCTGCCTTCATAACAGGTTAAGATGTCCCTTAAAATGTCTCTTTACTCTGAATGGCCAATGTGAAGTTTAAAAAGAGTCAGAGTAGGAAGTGGGAAAGCAACAGTAAAAAAAAAAAAAAAAAAGTCATGTAAATAGCTTTCACTCTTCACCGAATTTAATATGCCACCTAGCTTTGGCTCACTGCTTCTTTCCAATCTTTGATGAAGAGAAGAAAAACTGACTATCAATGGGGTCCTTTCAAGGAATTATGGGAAAACTCCCCCCTCAACCACTTCAGGATTTGGCACATGCTGTGCTGTTCTATATGTTTTACTGAAATGGAGTCAAAGACCCATTTCAAAGGTGATAAATTCTGTTCCAGAAAGTCACTGTAGAAGCATTGTAGAATTATTTTACCCTTTATCTTTAGCTTGTATGTTGGGATGGCATTTCTGCTGGACTGTGTGTCTCCTGAACATTTCCTCAGTCTTGAGTTTCCGATCCTATCTTATGGTTGCCTGCCGTAGAAAAGCATGAAAATAAGACAGTATGTATTCCCAATAGTTGATATATCCTGTCTTTTATTTTTTTATTTTTTTATTTTTTAAAGATTTATTTATTTATTTATTTATTTGAGAGACAGAAAAGGCATGGGCGGGGGGAGTGAAGGGAGAAGCAGAGTCGCCACTGAACAGGTAGCCTGATGCAGGGCTTTATCCCAGGACTGTGGGATCATGACCCGACCTGAAGGCAGACCTTAGCTGACTGAGCCACCCAGGGACCCTAGCCTGTGTCTTTCAGTCTTTCAGGTTAAACTGTTCCCCACTTTTTTTTTTTTTAACAGTTCTTGGACCCCTACTCTTAAGTTGGGTTTGAATGTCTCTGGCTTTCCATTAAAATTACTAAGAGCCTTACTTTAATATTAGGGAAGTAGATAAGGGCTATAAAAATGTGTCTTGTCACCCATAACTTGATCATGTGAAACATTTGAATAGGAGCTATTAGGCTCCAGCAATTGGTACCTTCAAAATGGAAACATTTCATGAATTAACTCAGCTTTCTTAGGAATACAGTCTCTTCCAGAAACTTCCACTACACTCATGCACATAGGCACACACACACACACACACACACACACACACATCTTGTGTTTCAGTAACAAATGTTCTAGCCGCCACTCAGATCTTTCTAATTGCAGATGTCAAAACAAAATCTCTTCCCTGTTTTAGTGGAATCTTACTGGGAAGAGATGTTGTCTGAGCTACTGACTTTGGCTCAAGAACTTCTACCAACTTTTAAAGATCAGATTAGTATTAACTACTGGTTTTCTAGGGCTGTCATACCATAACAAGTACCACAAACTAGATGACTTACACAACAGAAAGTTATTCCTCAGAGTTCTAGAGACTAGAAACTCAAAATCAAGATGCCAGCACCATTGGTTTCTTCCAAGGGCTATGATGAAGAATACATTCAATGCCTTTCTCTTAGTTCCTGATGATTTTCCAGAAATCTTTGGCCTTCTTTGGTTTGTCGCAGATTATCTCCAATCTTCATATGGTATGTTCCCTGTCTGCCTGACTGTGACAAACTCTCCCTTTTTTATGAAGCCATCAGTCATTTTGTACTAGGGGCCAACCCCATTCGACTATAGCCTTATCTATAATAATTACATCTGCAATGACCTATTTTCAAATAAGGTCACACTGTAAAATACCAAAGGTTAGTATTTCAGCATATAAATTTAAAGGAGAAAAAATTCAACACCTGAAACTGACCGGTAGGTCCTTAAGATAACAACTCTTCAATTCATCATTTGATATTGTTTCTAATCTCTTAAATTCAAGTTTCTCCATTGCTGTTACTTATTTATGCTTGGAATACACAGGGTTCCAATGCATTCTCATCTACCCTTTGAAACCAGAGCAGTCACTTATTTATTCAATAAACATATTTTTCAAGCCTATAATATCTCTAGGTACAAGAGACAATGTGTAAAAAAACCACGAAACACCTCCAGCTCCGATAGATGTCCAAATTAGAAAGTCAAAAAAGCATAGAGAATTTTGTAATTGAGAAATTGTAGATATTAAAGAAACTACATTTGTCTTCTACATACAGAACACTAAAGAAGTCAAGAACTTAAATTTTCATGCCTTTCCCAATGTTTAATTTTTCATTCTTAATCATCAGTTTAGGGGACAATCTGACATTCCAAAGGGAATGGTTCGAAACAGACTCTACAAGAGTGTATTTTTGAGGGCTCACTGAGCATCTGTGGTCCAGCAGTCACAGGAAGATTTTTTTTTTTTTTTTTTGGCTTGGATTATATTCTCTCTTTCTTTTTTTTTTAAGATTTTATTTATTATTTGATAGAGAGAGACACAGCGAGAGAGGGAACACAAGCAGGGACGTGGAAGAGGGAGCAGCAGGCCTCCCACTGAGCAGGGAGCCCAATGCAAGGCTCCATCCCAGGACCCCGGAATCATGACCTGAGCTGAAGGCAGACGCTTAACCACTGAACCACTCAGGTGTCCCTTGGATTATATTCTTAAAACCATGAGCAAATGTTCAAAAATGTGAATAGAGAAGTTTCACTCTAGAAGTGATTTCCCTTTTATGCTTTGTTCTTTGCCACAAGCAGTTTAAGCAAGCCATTCTTCAAGAAGCACACTGGGATAAGATTCAAATGGACCGCAGAGCCCATGGGAATTGTGCAAATAAGGCAAATGGAGAAAAATTCATTAAGTACCAAAATAGCAACAAGGATACAGAGAAGCTAGGCAAGACTGAAATCTCTGACTTGATGGTGACTATGGCCTCAAGGTAAGAAGGAAGATACTATTCTGAAACCAGGAGTAGGTAAGTTAATATCACAATTTGTCATGTATTATTAGGAAATATCTGTATCTATGACTTAATATCACTATTTATCATGTATTATTAGGAAATATCTATATGACAAATTCAAAATGTCATTTTGAATTATTTTGTTTATGATAAAAAATGAAATCTTAAAAAAATCAACTGAAAAAGAAAAAAAGTTTTATTATTTAATTAAGATCAAAAAAGTTTTAAGTATCTCACTTCATTGGTATTGGTAGTTCTAAAGCAAGGATATATTTTTCAATTTCTAAGGGTCTAATGTAATGATGGGTATACTAGGTTACAAAACTGAGACCCTACAGCATTTCAGGCTGAAAGTAATTAAGAGATGTTTGTCTCCAGTCTGAAAGGGAGAAACAATAAAAAGTCACTAATCTTGGGAAGAGAATGGAGCTACAGCTTACTTGGCTAGATATTGTCATGTTATTCTGCAAAATGAATACAACTATCTTGACTTCCACCAGAAATGCATGAAGGTTCCTTTGATTCCGTGTGACTGGGAACATATGGCTACTTCTGACCAATAATTAGGGTAGAAATGTCATATGTAACTTACTTGCCACCAAATGCCCACCTCCCCCTGAATCCGAGCTCTATCCCTACCCACACTCTCTGCCCAGAGGGATCTCCTTTTCCCACTGTCATGACCAACAATTTTGACTGTGCTATATCAGCCTGGGTCTCTGAGTTCAGTGAGCAGAGGACTGCTGTTGACTCTGTAGTATACATGTAGCATGAGCAATAAATAAACCTTCAGTGAATCAGCCACCAACTCTTTGCTGTCATTGATCTTCATACCTTCCACTCGTCCATCCAGACAGACCGACTTCATAACCATATCAATACTTGACATTAGCTGGATTTGTAATTTTTTCCAGTCTTGGATGTATAAATGTATATTCCTATTGTTTTCATGTGAATTTCTCAGATGCAAAATATTCTATGTATCTTATACGATTATGAGATTTTTGTGTTTCCTCTTCAGCTTTACTATTCATTGACACTGCCCATTTTATATTGCTCTCTTTACATAGCATTGATTTTCATGAGTTTTTCTAATGTTTTTTATTAACCTCTTTTTAGTTTTAGGCATTGCAAATATCTTCTTCCATTCGGGTAACTTGTCTTTAACTTTATAGGTGCAGTCCTTTTTGGGAAAAAAAAAAATCCTTAATTTTTTTAGCATCAAATTGTTATTTTGCCATCAGTGTTTTAAGAAATCCTTTCTAATCTCTATGCCAAATAGATAAATTCCTTAAAAAAAAAGAATTCTTATTTTTCTTTTAATAACTATAATTTTCTGCTTTTCATATTTACTTATTTAAACAGTCTAAAGTTTTATTTTCTTTCATAAAAGTAGTTTTCTCAATGCAATATATTTAAATAATCTGCCCTCTAAACATTGATTTGTAAAATCAGATTTCTTGTATTCTTGTATTCTTGATTTCTTGTATTCTTGTATTCTTGTATTCTCGATTTCTTGTATTCTTGTATTCTAAGTTCTCATATATTTGCAGTGTGATCACTGACTCAAGTATTTCCACTTGGGGATCTCATTTGGTAAGCAAGTTCATCTCCTTCCTCTGTTTTTTTTGTTTTTTCTTTTCCTTTTTGTGGTGGGCGGTGCCGCCTATAAGAATTAGAACAAGGCAGGTTAACACAAACAGTTTGATCACCGTATAAACAACAACCTGAGTTGATAACCTTTCATACTGGGTTAACTAGCTTAGCTGAACACCAAAATTGCTTGACTATTCTATACCACGTTAGGAAGAGGTAAAGTTAGGGGGCTTGAAGCAAAACGAGTGATAAGAATTTATATAGAAGACATTTACTTTTGGAGGTAAAAGAGTCCTGGTAGGAAAATTGGGAAGTAAGAGAGAGAAGGCAGGTAACAAAGGGTAGCTACCTGTGTTGGGACTAGTGCTTAACCCCATTGGGAAAACTCTGGGATTCAATGCAGAACAGGCTTTGCAGTTATCACACATGAGTTCAAGGGGCCTGGGGTGTTTCCAAACAAAAAAATCATTGTTTGAGGACTGCATTCCTGTACTTCACTGGGCAGAAAAGAAGTTCCAGCACCAGGAGAAAGCTCTTAGGCCCAGATGCTGGTAGCTGACAGTATGCAGGTGCATGGTGTGCACTGAGGAAGCAAGAGTGGGTGTAGATCATCACTGGATAACCCGGTTTCATAAGAAGGGAAACACAGGACCTTAGAGCAGGGTTTCTCAAGTTTAATTAATAAGTGTACCTCTTGGAAATCCTAACAAAACCCCACAAAGTGGATACTATTAATATTCCTCTTTTACACATGAAAATGCTAAGGTGCAGAGGTGTTGGGGATATTTCCCAAGATTTCAGAGCCAGGATTGGTTTTTACTCCCCCCCCCCCCCACCCCAGAAATTCAGGTCACTGAGATATTGAGACTCTTGGTATAAATATTTCATTATTTGTCTTGATTCCCCCACTGCATTTGCAAAATACTCTGTGGGGAAAAAATAATACATATATGTACACGTCAATAATGAAAATATTTTGTTTCTACAAAATGAAAGAAACAAATAGGTAAGATGTGAAATCCAAATGCCAAATTATTTTATGGTTGAAATGTACTAACACAAACAGGAAATATTATCCAAGCAGTGAGTGGACCTCATATTTAATGTTCTCTCTTCTTATTTCCTCATATTACCCACAAAGAAAATAGTATTCCAAAGCTCTGACCTAAGAGGCTATTTACCATACTTTGTCCTCAAAATCTCTCAAATCAAATCTTGGCTTTAGATATTTTAAAACGTAAACACAATGACAGCTTTCAAAAACTAATTTCCCCACTCTAATGTTTAGTTACAATCATTCACTGTTCATTATTAAAAAGAATAATGTAGTGTGGCAGACTATCGCCCTATTTTTGAGGTTTTAGATCCATCGCCAGCCTGTTTGCAACATAGTCTGTGTTAGACTGCTCTGGCTGTTCTCCACCTATATATTTTTTTCCCCTTGGTTTGATGGTAGGTTCTGAAATTCTTCTCTAGGATCTACTATCTAAAAGCCAATAAAAGAAGACAGAGCGACTGGGTGGCTTAGTTAGGTAAGCATCCAAGTCTTGATTTTGGCTCAGGTCATGATCTTGAGATGGTGGGATTGAGCCCTGCATCAGGCTCTGTGCTAAGCATGGAGTCCACTTGTTCCTCTCCCTCCCCTGCTTGCTCTCTCTCTCCCCCTCACAATCACTAAAATAAATAAATAATATCTTGAAAAAGAAAAAAAGAAGACACATATCTTGGTCATAAAAAGCTTGAATGGAACACTCTAAAATTTCATAGATTTTTTTTTTCAATTTCCTCCAGGGAAAGTGATGTTTAATTGTGAGTTTTCACATATTGCTAGCTACAGTCACGTGGCATGGCCTCTGAGCTGAAATAACATATAATGACATCCCTGGGTGATGCAATGTATCTTTATTTATGTGTATTTTGGTATACTAAAGATATTTTGAAAAAAAAAGCATTGTATTTCATCACTGAAAAATGTATTCCATGTTGTAGACTTTTATAAAAAAGAAAATTGAGGTAGCTATCTCAGAATCAAAGAAAACCAGCAATTGCCAGATATGTAAGTCGAATTCAGGATTGTTCATGCTACCATGAATGTAATGTCATGTTCTTCCCAATAAGTCGTGTTTCAGGACTATGTTTCCAAGTGAAGCATGGGACACTATTACTTTAAAATCGAGCCTGCATATGTAATCTCACAGAAGTTCCTTCCAATGCCTGTAAGTGATCATTCATTTCTGGATATTTGCTTCTCAAGTATGGCTGCCAAGTGAGGTATGCGATAACATTTAACAAAGATGAGATGTTTGTATGATAATTACCACAAGCAATCTCTCTTGGTAATTCTTACCACTGAGGCAGAAAAGGAAAAATGTGTTATAAAGTGTGCCAGATAGAGAATATATTGAAAAATAATTTGCTCTCAGAAAGTAAGTGGCAATGGGGGTAAATGAAGAGACTGTTATTTCTTGTGCATACTGTTACTTATGTGTTGCTTTAAGCAGGATTCTGTTAGAGTATGGCACATACCTACATACAAAAAGCGAAAAGACGTCATCTCTGGTATCATGAAACATGCACACACACAGAGACACATACACACTCACACGGGAACACATACATTCACTGGTCATTAGTGAATAATTGGTGCAGATATGTTTTAGAAACTGAGATGAGATATTCCTGTGGCCTGATAAACAGTGTGGCAATTCAACAGACACCCCAAAATGAGATTTCTTGAGAAAGCCCAGAAATAAGATATAGATTCTTAATAAATTCATTCGTGGTTCAGAGAGCAACAGGATTCTCAGCTGAGAAAAGGTGCCAAGAAACACTGCTTAGTAAACAAAATCTGCCAGTAAATAGTTTTTAATAACATGGCTTTATTTCGTGTTGAATACTCCCTGAAATCCAAGGACAGAATGCTGGCAGCTCCATCAAAGAAGAGGCTTAACATCATTGGATTATACTGCAAAAGCCTATAGTTATGCCACAGACTTGCGTTGAAGGGCCAAGATGAACATTTCATGGTGTAAGCAATGAAATTAACCCATCTAAAGTCTGCCTGTAATTTTCAGATGGTGTTCCTTTATTAGCAATTAGGACTCCTTGAGTTTTCATTTGGCTTTTTCTTTCTCAGGTAAAGCAGTGTACTGGTTAAAATAACATGCTTTGCTCAATGAAAACGATATCATTTTCCTTCTTACTTTAGACATCTAAATTTGTGAGAGTAGAATGAATTGAACCCTAAATGAGTATTATTCTGGAGGCATGCATTATATATTCTTACCTTTTATATACTCTTGGGCTAATTTAATCTATATTCAAATGATTTCCTAAATTTCTTTTTCTTACGTCAAAACTTCTTTGCTCTTAGCCATACAAAGCCATACTTCTTAGCCATACAAATAGCTAACAGAAACATGAAAAAATGTTCATCATCATTAGCCATCAGGGAGATTCATATCAAAACCACATTGAGATACCACTTTACACCAGTTAGAATGGCCAAAATTAACAAGACTAGAAACAAGTGTTGAAGGGGATGTGGTGAAAGGGGAACCCTCTTACACTGTTGGTGGGAATGCAAGTTGGTGTAGTTGGTGTAGCCACATTGGAAAACAATGTGGAGATACCTTAAGAAATTAAAAATAGAGCTACCCTATGACCCTGCAAACGCACTACTGGGTATTTACCCCAAAGATACTGATGTAGTGAACAGAAGGGCCATATGTACCCCAATGTCCATAGCAGCTATGGCCACAGTTGCCAAACTGTGGAAAGAGCCAAGATGCCCTTCAATGGACGATTAGATAAGGAAGATGTGGTCCATATATACAATGGAATATTATGCCTCCATCAGAAAAGATGAATACCCAACTTTTGTATCAACATGGACGGGACTGGAGGAGATTATGCTGAGTGAAATAAGTCAAGCAGAGAGAGTCAATTATCATACAGTTTCACCTACTTGTAGAGCATAAGGAATAACACAGAGGACATTAGGAGAAGGAAAGGAAAAGTGAATTGTGGGAAATCTGAGGGGGGAGATGAAACATGAGAGACTGTGGATTCTGAGAAACAAACTGAGGGTTTTGGAGGGGAGTAGAGTGGGGGATAGGTGAGCCTGGTGGTGGGTATTCAGGAGGGCACATATTGCATGGAGCAATGGGTGTGGTGCATAAACAATGAATATTGGAACACTGAAAAAATTAAATTAAATTAAAGCAAAACAAAACAAAAAAATTCTTTGCTTGGCTGTTTGCTTTCTCAATGAAAGTTGGTAATATGTAACTTGATCATGGTAGAACAGGCTCAATAATTGTTTAAGTAAATTGAAACATCCCATTATCTAAGCAAATTAATCCAGATTTTTCCCAGAAAGAGTAATCATTCATCCAATTTTGGAAGAAATGAGCTCTTTTCCACTCTTTCTTACACTCAACCATGTACAGAAAGTGCATCCTAGACAAATGATATTATTTGTTCTGGACAAACTTAATTCCAAGATCACTCATGTATCTCACAAATAATCATTGATTATTTGTGTTTATTAAATGTGTGTTTCACATTCTAATAGGAACTGTGGAGAAAAGCAAAAGTCCTCACCATCCTGAAATTTGGGGCATTGGGGAGGGTATGTGCTATGGTGAGTGCTGTGAAGTGTGTAAACCTGGCCATTCACAGACCTATACCCTGGGGATAAAAATATATGTTTATATGTTTAGGAAACTAAGTCAGATATATAACTCCTTTTCTGTGATCAATAAAATTTTAGTTCATGTAGTCTCATCAGACCTCGTAATCTAATTCATTGTGATATAATTCATTATGACAACCAGAAGAATCTATGAAAATAAGACACAAGAATCTTGCAGGGATTTAAGGCTTGGTCCGTGGCAGCCCCTACAGCATTATGATTGCACCTTCTACATCCCAAGAGTTAAAATTAGTATCACAATTTCTATGGTGAGAATTTTTTTTAATTGAGAAATATTAATATGTTCCACCCAAAGAGTGATCCAAGTTTTGGAGGTCTTTTGCTTATATCATTGTGGGGGTCTGCTTGAAAAAAATAAGAAGACACACATGAATATGAAATTTGGTAAAGAGATTTGGAAAGTGTCATTGCTAGGGAAGCTCTGAAAGCCAAGTTTTGTCAGCTTCCCAATAAATGTTTCCATTAGGAAATGAGAATAGAGCACACAATCCCTCGCCTAGACACCTCCATACACACACGATTGAGTGTAGGACTTTCTCCCCTATAATAAATAAGGTTATAAAAATCCCATGGCAATATTTGCAGATTTAGTCCAGTTGTGTATTAGTATCACACTATGAGAAACTGCCAAACTGTCTTCCAAAGTGGCTGTACCCTTTTGCATTTCCACCAGCAGTGAATGTGATTTCCTGTTGTTCCACATCCTCATCAGCATTTAGTGTTGTCCGTATTATGGGTTTTGGCCATTCTGATTGGTGTGTAGCTGTAATGTCATTGTCATTTTAATCTGTGTATCCATGATGTTATATGATGTTGAACATCTTTTTGTATATTTATTTGCCTTCTCTTTATCTGCTTTGACTAGGAGTCTGTTAAGGTCCTTGGCCCATTTTTTTATGGGGTTGTCTGTTTTCTTATTACTGAGTCTGAACACTTCTTCACATATTTTGGACATAGTCCTTTATCAGTTATTTCTTTTGAAAATATTTTTTCTCAGTAAGTGGTTTGTCTTTGCATTTTCTTGACAGTGTCCTTCAAAGGGCAGAAATTTTAAATTTTATAGAAGTCTAGCTCATCAATTCTTTCTTTCATAGATCATACCATAGGTGTTATATCTAAAAGTCATCACTATTTGCACAGGGAAGGAAACTACCAGCAAAACAAAAAGATAATTTATTGAACGGATGAAGATATTTTCAAATAATATATCCAGTAAGGGTTAATATCTAAAATATATAAAGAACTATACTACTCAATACCCCCAAAAAACACAATTCAATTAAAAAATTAGCAGAGTACCTGAACAGACATTTTTTCAAAGAAGACATACAAATGGCCAAAAGATACATGAAAAGATGCTGAGCATCACTAATCATTAGGGAAATGCAAATGAAGACCAAAAAGAAATATCACCTCACACCTGTTAAACTGACTAGTATCAAAGACAAAAAATAACAAGTATTGTGGTGGGGTTATGGACATTGGGGAGGGTATGTGCTATGGTGAGTGCTGTGAAGTGTGTAAACCTGGCGATTCACAGACCTATACCCTGGGGATAAAAATATATGTTTATAAAAAATAAAAAATAAACTAAAAAAAATAATAACAAGTATTGGTGAGGATGTCAAGAAAAGGATACCTTTGTGCACTGTTTGTAGAAATGTGGGGGCACCTGGGTTGGCTCAGTCAGTTATGCATCTGCCTTTGGCTCAGGTCATGATCCCACTGGAATGGAGCCCTACATCAGGCTCCCTGCTCAATGAGAGGTTTTGTCCTCTCCCTCTGTCCCTCCATCCCCCCTAGCTCTATATTTGCTATATCTGCTGTTTCTCTCTCAAATAAAGAAATAAAATATATTTAAAAAATAATAATAAATTGGTGCAACTACTGTGAAACACAGTATGGAGTTTCCTCAAAATCTTAAAATTAGAAATACCATATGCTCCAGTCATTTTACTACTGGGTGTTTACCCAAGGAAAAAAAAAAAAAAAAAACAACACTTATTCAAAAAGATAAATGCACCCTAATGTTTATTCCAGTATTGTTTACACCAGCCAAACTATGGAAGCAGCCCAAGTGTCCATCGAAAAATGAATGGATACAGAAGATGTGGTATGTATATACAATCGGAATAATACTCAGCCATAAAAAGAAGGAGATCTTGCACTTTGTGACAAGATGCATGGACCTAGAGGGTATTAGGTGAGGTGAAATAAGTCAGACAGAAAAAGCTAAACCCATATGATTTCACTTATATGTGGAATCTGGAAACAAAACAAATGAACAATCAAAGCAGCAAACAAAAAACAGACCCTTAAATACAGAGAATAAACTGGTGGTTGTCAGAGAGGAATTGAATGGGGGGATGGGCAAAATAGGTGAAGGAGATACAAACTTTCAGTTATAAAATAAATAAGTCACAGCGATGAAAAGTATGGCATAGGGAATATAGTTGATAAGATCATGATAACATCGTACGGTTACAGATGGTGAACATGTGGATTATAGTAAGCGTGAATGATGTACAGAATTGTCAAATGTAGAAAATTGTCGAATATGTTGTGTATCTAAAAGTAATATAACATTGTATTTTGATTATATGTCAATAAAAAATAAATAAAAATAAAAATGATTGTTATTATTTTTAATCAAATCAAGATATTTTCAAAATAGCCCTATCTATGAAAGTTTTTATTAAATCTGTCAATAGGAAATTCTTTCAATCTAAAAGCATAGAGCACTATTATTAAAGTAGTTTAGCTTTAAAGTCTAATTCTCTTTCAAAATGTTTGGCTACTGGTGAGAGGTTATATCACCATCCATCATGGAGGCTAATAATTCACTTGAACTACAATTGAGTTTATGTATTAGGAATATCTACATATGAAAGAATTTGGAACTAAAGCAATTGCCTCTTTATCTTTAAAGAGCTGTGTGTTTGAAGTAAAAGTGCCACTTTATTTTTTTAAAATTTGTATTATGTTCAGTTAGCCAGGATATAGTACATCATTAGTTTTGAGGTAGTATTCAATGATTCATTAGTTACGTATAACACCCAGTGCTCATCACTTTACTAGAACCATCGAAATAATTTGTTTCTGCTGCCCTTCTATTTGTCAGTGTATCCAGAAAATTTGTAAATAAAATCATTTTATTCAGATTCCAAACACACACAGACACACACACATGAATACACACATTCATATACATCCATAACCCCTACAATTAAAATAAGACCATTCCTTTCAAAATAATTCCGGCCTTTAAGGTAAACCACCAGAACGCTAATGTGTTTGTGGATGAGTTAAAGAAAGAGCAGCTTCCCAAACTCGTGTGTGGTGTTTACAAGCCAGTGCCATCTGTTTACCCGTAAAACATTTCCTGAGGCCACTTCCCACCGCTTTTAAGACACTCCATCAAAGGGAATATCCAACTACCATTCTGAAATGTGAATGTTACAAATCATTCCACTCTAGCAAAATATTTTGCTCTTCAAATTCATGTTTGAAAAGTCACATAGCAAGGGCAGAAACAACAACCCAAAAGGCATAATTTCTAAATAGCAAAAGTAACAAATTCTCATTGTTGCTCTCATTAAGTCATTCAGCATAATTCTTTCTTCTGCTTCACAAAAGCTCTGGCCAGCCATTCACCAATAATTGTCAAGATGTCAGCTAATAAAATTTATTTTAACCTTAAGTGCAATTGGATTTTAATGTGAGATTCTAAATGAATTAAAATCCTTTAAGACTCACAGAAATAAATATCCTTTGGAAAAATTTCAAGCATCATAATCATTGGTGAAAGACTATTTGGAGTAGGAACCTTCCAAGAAACCACTTTCTGAAAACATTCTCCTAAGTGACTCCATTTCACTGAGCTAGGGGCCGCAGGGTGGTGGAAAAGAATCCTGTATTAGCATCAGAAAGAACTGGATTCCAACAGCAATTCAAGTGTTGATTACAAACAGGACTAGGGACAAATGATAAAACCTTTCTAATCATTGGTTGGATTAACTGCATAATAAAAGAAAGAATATTTATGTCTTAAGGATATTGTAACAGTTTAATGTTTCAATGCATATGAAGTTTCTGGAGGATAGTAGGTGCTTAATAAATTAAAATTAATAGCCAAAGCATTCACCCATTTGCTTCTTCAAGTAAATGTCAGAATGTGATCTGTATTGTCATAATTTTGGCTCTTTTTCATAACTATAGTTTAACATTCCATTATTTAGTATTTATAAATTTGAAGTGAACATAACAGAAACTGATTGCCGACGTTGCTCTGTTTTTTTATTTTTTAGAGATTTTATCTATTTATTTGGGGGTGGGGGGGCAGAGGGAGAGGGACAAACAGGATCCCCACTGAGCAGGGGACCAGACAAGGAACTCCATCCCAGGACCCTGAAATCATGACCAGAGCTGAAGACAGACCCTTATCCAACTGAACCACCCATGTGCCTCCCATTGTTGCTTTGTGGAACTTTTTCTCAGTGATTAAAAGTATGTCCTTTGCCCTCACATCTGTCAGAATGGCTAAAATAAAAAACACAAGAAACAACAAATGTTGGTGTGGATGTGGAGAAAAAGGAACCTTCTTACGTTGTTGGTGGGATTGCAAACCGGTGCAGCTCCTGTGGAAAAGAGTATGGAGGTTTCTCAACTACCCTATAATCCAGTAATACCACTACTGGGTATTTACCAAAAAAACCCAAAAACATTAAGTCAAAGGGATACATGCACTTCGATGTTTATTTCAGCATTATTTACAACAGGCAAACTATGAAAGGAGCCCAAGTGTCCACTGATAGTTGAATGGATAAAGAAGATGTGGGATATATCCCACATCTGATGTGTGTGTGTGTGTGTGTGTGTGTGTATGTATGTATATATATCACATCTTCTTTATCTTTATAATATATACTAATATATATACTTTATATATAAATACATGTAAATAATATATTAAAAATATATTTTTTATCTTTATCTTTATAAAATGTATATATGAGAATATTAATATACAATAAGAAAGAATGAAATCTTGTCATTTCCAACAACATGGACAGTGCTAGAGAGTATAATGCTAAACAAAATAAGTCAGTCAGGGAAAGACAAATACCACATAATCTCACTGATATGTGGAATTTAAGAAATAAAACAAACAAGCAAAGGAAAAAGGAGAAGTGAGACAAAGGAAAAAAGAGAGTGAGACAAACCAAGAAACAGAGTCTTAACTATAGAGAAAAAAACTGATGGTTACCACAGGGGAGGCAAGTTAAATAAGTGAAGGGGATTAAAGAGTATGCTTATCATGATGAAACAAATAAAATAAAATAAAATAATTTTGGAAAACATGTTCTTGCTAAGCCCTTTCAACTTCTACTCTGTAGTGGCATTTTGGATAAAACCAGAACAATATCATTGACTACTTGGATGTGAGTGTAAGCGGTACTGGAATTCTACATGATTCTGGAATCAGATTTTTTTTTTTTTTTTTTTGTATAATCTGAGAGCTAAGTGAAAATGGAAATACACACAAAGAGGATTTTATATTGTGGATAAATTCAACATCATAAAAGTATGCCTCTATTCTATAAAATACCCATGTTCAGCATCTAAACAGCACTTTTTTATTTTTTAATAACTAGACAGTCCAAAGAAGGGAGACAATGGAAAAGAAATGATTTTTTTTTTGCTTTTTAAAATTTCTATTTGGAAGTAGCATTGTCACCAAAAGAATAAATAAGTAATTTACTATTTCATGAAGGGATAACCTAGCAGGAATTTTTTCATAAGCCATTTATGCACAAATTATGGATATCTGATTATGATATCACAATACTAGACAAATTTGCATATATATTAAGTTATTCTCCAAAAAAAATTATTACTAATGAGTCTATTGTTTTGTTTGTTCTACTTTGTTTTCCTAGTGAGTCTATTATAAAGTTCATGAACTTGTGGGAGTCTGGTTGATATAATTTCTGTGAATAATTTTTTTGTGGGGTAAGAACAAAAATTCTTACCATTTCAAGTTTTTTCTATGTACCAGAAACTGTTCTAAGCACCTCATTTAATCCTTAGAACAATCTGTAAGATAAGTATGACTATTCTCATTTTTAAAAGGAGAAACTGATTATTTTCAGAGACAAAAGAGATCCATTTTTCCAATATCACAAATGTAGGGCCAAGACCCAAATCTGGTTAATCTGATTACAAAGCTTTCATTCTCCTTAGATGGCCATGAGCTGATTGATACCAGTGATCCCATTCATCTTCTGTATAAGATAGCTTTTATAGGGTTCTCACCTTCTCTGGGAAGCTGTTGGTGGAGGTGCCAGCCTTGGTCATGGTCAAAGTGCAAAAAGTCTCTTAACGTCCAAAACAGCTCTCATAATAGCCTGCCAGGGCTTACTATGTGCAAATCACCAGAAAATTAGGAAACAAAGTAAGAGCTCTACCTAAAAAGAAAAAAGAAAAAGAAAAAAAGTCATATAGGTGACAGGTAGGGTGAGCTGACAATAGGTGTGAACAATTATGTGTGTTTGGTTTACAACAGAGAGACTGGTGTGTGTGTCAGGGCTGAGGGGAAATTAGGTCAGCATAACAGATAGATGTTGATTTTTATCAATCATTATAGCTTTCACTGGCATCCCATTATGCTTTCCAGGTGTTTCCTCATGGCCATCCTGTAAAGCAGATAGAGCCAGAATGACCCCTTGTGACAAATTAAACATCAAACTTAGGTTGATCATTTGACTTACCTAAGATTTTATCACCATTTGGTTGATAAAATAGGGTAGAAGTTCTCAAACGTCTGGTGTGACTAAAATTTAATAGGAGATCTATTAAAATTCAGATTCCCAGGTGCCACCCTAGAGATTCAGATTCCTGGATGGAGCTACATTTTTTTTTTAAAGATTTATTTATTTATTTATTTGAGAGAGAGACAGTGAGAGAGAGCATGAGCGAGGAGAAGGTCAGAGGGAGAAGCAGACTCCCCACGGAGCTGGGAGCCCGATGCGGGACTCGATCCCGGGACTCCAGGATCATGACCTGAGCCGAAGGCAGTCGTCCAACCAACTGAGCTACCCAATGTTACCTCAGCTCTTTTTGTGGTAAATGACCCAGTCTGTGTTTGAGAAACAGAGTCTGTTGATGAGCTTCTTTGTCTGCAAATGTTAAGCTGATTAAGGACACTCTTGAGGAAGAATTGTGGCCTGGAGTTTCCTGGAGTGTCGGACTCCCATTGGAAATATTACTTAAAGTATTTAGCAAACTGTTTATAATGGCTTAAATCAAGCCATCTGCCAAGGAACTAGCTATCCAGGACAGTGTGCAAAGAAAGGCGTCTCAGATACCAGGTTTTAGGGACATCACAGGGAAGCTCTGTCCACAAAGGAAAAAGTATTAACTGATCACACAGCTAAGTTCTCCAGCCAGACCAGCCTCCTTGCTTGGTCACTATCAGGTAGTGGGGATACCTAGAGCCAAGTCCTACATCTGGTCTCCCTCATTCTTTCGGTCTTAGGGATGGCTAACTCTTTAATGAAAATTGTTCTAAGGGAAATTTTTGGTGTTCATAAGAAACAGAGAACTAAACCAAAACTCTTTCTAAAAAAATTTTGACATATTTTCTTATAAAGACTTTCCTGATTTTGCCAGCTGAAAGCAATCATTTTTCCCTTCATTTTCTATTGTATTGGATGCTCAACCCAATCATCACCATGATTGCTCTGTGAGGCATGTTAATTTATATGTCTTTCCTATCCCTCCATATAACTATGGGCACATTATAGACAAGACCCATTGTGGATTCACTGTTTTATCCCCCAAGTATGTGTGGCACATACCTGGAACTTCTATGCTATTGTGTTCTGGGAATTTAGAGTTAGTGAAGTTTTCAGAGACTAACTTCTTGCAGAACCTGTTATCAACAGCCCTGAAAAGATAATTTGAGATTCTTGCCAAGCATGTGATATTCCAAAACTTCTTGCCAAAGAAAGAACAGAGTGAAAATCCCATGTACCAGATATGTTTTTCCTCTGATCTGAGACTTACGATATCATAATTTGTGAAAACAGTGAATCCAACTTGAAGTCCTTAGAAAGAAAACCATTATCATTAGGGAAAGTAGGATTCTAGGATTTTTAACTCTCTTCAAGAGACAAGAAGCAGAGTTTCCATGGACATGGACTTGGCAAGAAGAAATTGGTTAAAGGTCTTAGCTTACTTGCCAAACCTTAAGCTGAGCTGGTTTGAGGGGAAGGCAGTGCACACATCATGGCAAGGCTAAGTGCGTTCATTTAATCTAAAGGTCAGTCATCAGGCAAAGATGAAGAGGAATCTTTTTCATCTATTGCAACAATAAAGACTTGTGGGTTGGGTGTGGTGGTCAGAATGGACTTATTCCCCTTGTGCATTTATTGAAGGTTCATGGAATCTAGTGTTGTTTAACAACTGGTGAGCCCTGTGACTTCTGTTTGTGGCCAGTTTGGCATAGAAATGTCATAGTCGATACTAAAGAACTGTGGTTTGGTCTCAGTGACACCTTGGTCCAATAGTGTATCTTGGCCCAGTATGATGCAGCTTAGACAATTTGGTTAATTTCCCTAGTATGCTGCTCCAGAGGCAAGAATTTGTGGTGCCTTAGCAGTGCTTGGAACCTGGTAACATTTTCCCCTTGTACTTCAGTCAGGATGAAGTTTTAGTTAGATAGTCAGGTCATAGTAAAAGCTTGTAAAGCTCTCACTGAAATGTGTTCTAGTATCCCAGTTATGATAGCTTTTAGACTATTGATTTGGGTCAATATGTAGGATTTAGAAACAACTCCATAATGTGATTTGTTTGAGTAAGGGGGGCAACATTAGCTTTCTGGTCAGTTTTTCCTATAGTTGGTAACCAACGCCCCACTTAGGAGCTCTTTTTCCCCTGTGGGTGATGCCTACCTAAGGGGATCCTAGGCCTGGTAATCAAAGTCTAATGAAGCCCTAGTTCTACGGCCCTTAAATTATGAGGCCTTTGTCTGATAATGGGAAAATAGCACAACGATGAATTTAGAAGGTCTTCAAATATATTGATAAAGCCTGTAGAGTCATCAAAAAGCCAACAATTCCCAAAGAATTCTCAGTGTCTACTATTGTATGCACCTGGACACTTGCATTTAAAATGTGAGAAGAGATACCAAAACCCCTTGCCACTTTTAGAACTTGTGTTATTTCAGAAACTGTAACAATGGGAAGTTTGCCATGGTGACTCCATTACTCTCTAATTATTATGGTGGCTGATAATAGTCATGTAGGTCCCACATTTGGGACCTGGTGATAAATCCCAGTAATTACACATTGATGTTACTGTGTGTAATGGAGTAATGGTAGAGCTCATCAGTTAGATAGTCAAATATAGCCATAGCTCTGGACACTTGAATCATCTTGGTGTTGTAGCTATATAATTTTATGAGGAAGATATAGTACTGGCTACATTTTATATAGATTGTAATGTGTTTAGAAGGTAACTAAACATGAGAAGCTGATGTTTTTCCTCATCTGGGAGCCCAAATTTCAACTGCTTTGTTAAATGACAGGTATATTTTGGTTTCTGCCCATCACCTATCTTTCTCAAATATCACATTCCTATTATGGAGTGAAATTTATCCAGTGGATATCCAATTTATGAATATCCAGAAATTTCCCAGAATATATGTAACATAAGTTTTTGGTGTCCTACCCAGATTCCTTTTACTGAGGCACTGTATTTACCCTTCAGAATCTGGAGAAGTTCTCTGTTAACAGTTCACACCAACACCTTCTCCAGAAGAACACCATTAGAGAATGGGAGCAGTCTCATCTGGAGATGCATAGGGCTGCTCCAGAGCCAATGACAAATAGAACAGGGGTCTAATAATCCAGTCTCCCTTGCCTCTGGGCAGAGAAACCTCTGTAATGTGATTCATGCTCCAGAGTGTCCTGTGGGTCAGTCCAGACTTTTGTGGAACAACATGCTTGCCTAGTTTCTTCCTTCATCCGTCCCATTTTCCTCATTCCCTTCAAAGTTCTTCCTGAGACCACTCCATCAGTAAGCCACTCATACAGGAATCTCCATCTCAGTTCTCTTTCTAAACACCTGGAATTGGGATGCCTGGGTGACTCAGTGGGTTAAGCACCAGACTCTTGGTTTTGGTTCAGGTTATGATCTCAGTGTTGTGAAATCAGCTCCTTGAGGATCTCAACTCTTAGCACAGTGTGTGCTTGGGATTCCTTCCCTCTTCCTCGCCTTCCGTCCCTGACCCCACCCACCACCTCCCACAAGCACATTCCTTCTCCCTCTCTCTCTTTCCCTCAAATAAATAAAATCTTCTAAATTTTTTAAATAAAATAAACATGTTAAATAAAACAGGTTAGAAGCCAGGAAGACTGAGACAGAAATGAAAAAAAAAAAAAAATAGAGAATTTATTTTAAAAGAGAAAGATGCAATTGTGGCCACCAAGGCATAACCAGCCAATTCCTCATATACGTTTATCCTTTTTTGACCTATTAAACAATGCTTTCTCCATGGACACAAATCTATAAGATCTATAGTTAGGAAAAATGTTGTTTTTTAGCAAGGAGAATTGCCTCCTAAATAAAATCACACTCATACACTCACTGAAATTCTCAATCAGCAAAAAATAATATTGGTGTGAATTTATCTGCTAAGTTAAAACTTATGGCAGAGTTATGGGCACCTGGGTGGCTCAGTGGGTTAAGCCTCTGCCTTCCGCTCAGGTCACGATCTCAGGGTCCTAGGATCGAGCCCCTCACCAGGCTCTCTGCTTGGCAGGGAGTCTGCTTCCTCCTCTCTCTCTGCCTACTTGTGATGTCCCTCTGTCAAATAAATAAATAAAATCTTAAAAAAAAAAAACAAAAAACTTATGGCAGAGTTAATCAATAAGAAAATGGAATGGTGTTAACTAAAGAAAAAAAAAAAAAAGTGTGGGTTATGCATGTTTGTTTCTATCTCATATGAACCGAAGTATTTTATTTATTTTTCCAGAGTGCTTTTGAGAAAATATGGACCCACACAAATAAGCAGTTGTAATGACACCAGTTTTTAGTGACTCGCTTTGTAATCCCAGTACACTCTTTAACTAACTCAAAATCTTGAAAAAACTTCTAGTAAAAAGTCCCTGTTTCAAAGTTGAATCATTTAAAGTCTAAATCGGTATACTTTACCTATAACAAAAATCAACGATCACTACCAAATGTCATAATGAGAGGTTATTAGAATACCTGTTATTTCACAAGAGAAATTAAGGAAATTAAGGGATGATCCAATCATCCATAGAATAAGTGCCCTTAGTATTTTTTCTCTGGTCATAAATATAGAAGACGTGTTTTTAGTTATTGTTGTTGTTGTTGTTGTTTCCCTTACCAAGTATGTATTAAACCTTTTTGTTCAAAAACAGTATAATAGTAAAGCTTATTTAATCAATGTTACATTTATTAGACATTTAAATTTTTATAAAGATGCTACAGAAAAGGACACCTGGGTGGCTCAGTCAGTTAAGCATCTGCCTTCGGCTCAGCTCATGATCTCAGCGTCCTGGGATCGAGCCCCACATCGGGTTCCTGCTCACCCGGGAGTCTGCTTCTCCCTCTGCCTGCCACTCCCTCTGCTTGTGCTCTTTCTTTCTCTCTGTCAAATAAGAAAAGAAGAAAAGATACTACAGAAAAAAAAAATGACAATGCTCTTTCCATCAGAAGAGGTTCTCTTAAGGGATGTGCAGGATCAGGGGGTGAGGGATGCCTTTAAGAATCAGAACTGAGGACCACGATCCAAAGAAATTGATGCAACCCAGTGTAAAACCCGAGTATATTCTTCCATGGCCATGACCTCCAGCCAGATAGTCCTTCTCAGCCTTATATTCATACTGAACATTATGTTCCCCGTTCCTGATTAGAGACCTGACATCACCCTGGTATTACACAGGCCCATTGCCCATGTACAGTACATGTCAACCAATAAGACCTGAGAAACAGCACAAGTAAATGAATTGCCTAGGTGTTGAAGTTACCTAGAACCATTCAGCGTAGGAATTCTAGTCAACATTCTTTGTATCTACACTGAACAGGAGACTTTGATGGCCCTTTCAGTATGTCCCAGATTATTTCCTGATTACCCTTCCAAATCTATTTCTCAATCTTTTTCTCTCGACTCTCTATCTTTGGAGGCTAACCTGTATGGACTATATTAGTAGGCATCGTTGCCTTCTGGCTTTTGTTGGATTCGGTCAACAAGAGGAGGTAAGATATTTACCTCCACAGCTATCTTCTGTATGGTTGCCTCAGACTGGCTGCATTCCTCAACCAAAGGGCAAAGCTCATGGCTCCTTTCTGCTGGATAACCCTGTCTATAGGCTCTTTCATCCCCAGGTTCTAGAAACTGATCTCACCTCTTTTCTGCACATGCAGGCTCAACAGTTACCAGTGTCATTATGCCATTACCACTCCCTATCTTTTGATTCCTCACATCTTTCCCATTCATTTGCAAACAGTCCCTTACTAAAGCTTCCTGGAATGATCACCATTAAAATGCATCATTTATTTCAGGCTGCCTGGCCTGATTGATAACTAGTACCATGTGCACTTTCTATGGAATTTTTAACATAGCTGAAGTTTCTCCCTGAGCTCAGGGTTTTAGGATTATATTTATATATTGTCATAGTTAAGTGGATTGGATTTCATTCATTAGAAATTTTAATATCTATGCAAGCTAAAATTGAGCAATGATTTCTGGATACCAATTATTTTCCTAATCTTGTGGGGATTTAAATCTATGTATCTGTCTTTGGAATTGAGATAATTTAACTGAGGTCTGTATAAAGAGCCCAACACAATTTTTAGTGCCATGGCTGGCTGGGGGAGAGGTTGGAGGAGATGGACATAAGACCATGTTGAAAGAGACCCACTGAGTGACGCTTAGGAATGTGGTCACAGTGCGGTGATGGTGATAGGGGTACATACAGGAAAACACACTGGACAAAAATTACTTTAAATGGTGATAGGACAAATTAAGATGAAAGGGGAAAAAAGTCAATACTTAGTACAAGAACTAGTGATCCTAGACCTCAAGATTGAACTTCAAATAAAAGCTTTTATTTTATGTGGAAAAAAATGAAATGAATCTCAATGAATGCTACTTGAAGGGCTGGTATTATGTTCTTTCCTGGAAAAAAGTTTCTCTTGGGGAGTGGAAAGGGAAGTGAATTCCAAAACAAATGGGTCTAGCAATTAAGGACCCAATATAAAGAATTTATTCTCCACTGATTTCTAACATACTATTTTCATGTGTTACTTGTTATTGGAATGGACTATTTTGTTGAATTAGGCAAAAGAGGCAACATTCATTTCTATTAAGGGTAATAAGACAAATGAAAACTACATTTTGCCAACGTTCCAACCCCTTGGCCGATATGAGTGTCAAATGTGGTTCAAAATTTTTCATCTAAGTTCAAGTACAAAAGGGGAAATAGTTCTGTATTGACCAAGGTATTGGTGTAGAGTAGCATACAGATATTGTGGCTATAAAATAATTATTAGAAACTATTTTATGAGTTGTGTATAAATAAATAAATAAATAAATAAATAAATAAATAAATAAGAAACATATGGCCTGCATTTCCCTGGAAATACAGTTGGATTTGAAAATTAAAAAGAAAAAAATAACCACTTTGGCAAAAAGCTGACAAGAGTTTGCCAAACCCCAACAGTTGGAAAAATAGCTTGAAACATTTGAGGAACCCAAACATGGATGAGTTTGCCCTAGTTAGAAGGCCTTTTACGGTCAGATGAATGTGGGTAACAGTGGAGGAGGTAGGATGGAAAAACAAATCACGAACAACACACAGTTTGGCATTTGTCCAGCCAATTTAATGGGAACCCAGATTAAAATATTCCACAGTACCTGACTCAAACTTTTATATCAAACAAGATCGAGAATTTCCCAGGTGGTTGACCTAATTTGAAATTACAAGTGTTAACAGCTTGGTATACTCACATCACCTGGCGTCCTACTCTTTCAACAGTACACTACGAGACTTAGTGATTATGATTTCAAAAAGCTCAAGGAAAAGTATATGAATGACCACACGAACAGGCTCTCTGCAGGGAAGGAAGAACTGAGAGGCCAGGTGATACATCAGAAGTAATTAAAAATTCTGTCCATGGAGAAAAAAGGAATGATGTCCCCAAGGCATTTCACAAATCTGGACAGAGAGCCCTTGGTTACCTGAGTATTTGCCAAGCAGAAACATAGAAGGGAGCATGCTGGTTACTAGGAAAAAAATTATAATGGAAAAAATTAATGAAGAGACGGAGCACAAAAATTTCTCTTTTGAGAAAAGCTAAGAATCATAAAAATGTATCATTCCCTCAACAACTATTTATACTCCAAGTAAAAACCAAACAGATGAGATACAGAACAAATTTGTGTAAATTTCAGAACTGAGATCACAGGGTAGAATAAACTACCATCATATATATTGTTTTCATTTTCCCTATCAGAGGAAGTAATTATCATACTCATGTGAATTCATTTCATTAAAATTTGAGCCTCAAATTAGCAAAAAAATTAAATATGTATATTTATATATATGCCATATATTATATATATGCCATATATTATATATATTATATGCATGGCATATATATAATATATGGCATATATATATATATATATATATATGCATGGTGGATAGATAGATAGATAGGTAGATAGATAGATAGCAAGGGACATTAGCTTTTCGACATGTTACAGTGTCTAAGCCTGGTAAATTGTGTCGTAAGGACCTGAGCAAAACTACAAGAAGAAAAGTCAAGTCCCCATAAGTAACCTTTGGTAATTCATGGGAAAGAGGAGAACTGACAGAGAATAATATGTTTATTTTCATTTCCAAACTGCTTGAGAATTCAGAGTGAGGATTTCAGCATTGATAAACTGGTAAACTTATAGGACGTACTTGCAATACCTTAGAATATTAGCTCAAGAATAGTTCCCATCTTGAGAAATTTAAAGATTCAACTTCAGTTTGACATATTGGAAGTTTTCTAATGTGTAGGAAGTAACAATCACTAGATAATGTCTCTGATTCACGGTTCTAGGAGGGAGTTTAGAAGAGAAGAAATAGATATGGAAAGAGATGTAGAATAGTAATTGATAAAAATAAACTAATTTCAAATAAAATGCTATGAAATTCAAATAAAATTTTAATGATCAAAAAATAAAAATAATGTGATGACATTATTTATGAAACAAACCATAAAATTCAAGCTCTACAGAAAGTCAAGTATACCAGAAGTATAACTCCTAGAGTGAGACATCATGCATTTGTTTATTCAGCATAAGGAAAATGAGAGCCTACTGTATGTTAGAACCCATCCTAACTACTAGAGTACTCTAATTCTTAGTTTTATGTGTTCACTAGGCTATATTCCTCCATTCTTCAAAGAGCGATCTAGGTATTTCTGTGAAGGTATTTTATATAAGTGATTAACTTCTATAATCATTGACTCTAAGTAAAGGAGATCATCTTTGGTAATCTGTTGGGCCTGATTCAATTAGTTGAGGGGCCTGAAGAATAGAACTGAGGCATTTCTGAAGCACACAAACTTTGGACTTCACTTCAGAGGGTGCTTGAAAAGTCCAGCCTGACTTCTAAAAGCCTGCATTAAGGATTTTTAGAGTGATAGAGCCAGCCACCAGAATTGGACAAGCTGGTTCCTTGGCAATAAACGTCTCAACGTATATATCCTATTCATTCTGTTTCTCTGGGGCAAGGTTAACTGATACAGATTTTAGTTCCAGAAAGTAAGATATTGCTGTAACAAATAAGTAAATCTATGGAAGTGGCTTGGCAATTGGGTAATTGAATATAATGTGGAAGAATTTTGAGACACTTACTAGAAAAAGCCTAGACTGCCTTAACCAAACTGCTGGTAATAGGTGTTAAAGCACTTCTGGTAAAACTCAGAAGGAAATAAGGAGCATGTTATTGGAAATTGGAGAAAATTTAATTCTTGCTATGTGATGGCAATAAATACAGCTCAAATGTGCCCTATAGTTCTGCAGAAAGCAGAACTTGTAAGCCATGCACTTTGCTATTTACCTGAGGAGATTTCAAGCAAAATGTTGAAGATGCATCTTGGTTTCTCCTTTCTACTTCTAGTAATATATGAGTGAAAAGAGGTAATTTGAGGGAAAAAATCATTAAACAAAAACTAAACCAGTACTTGATCATTGAGGGCATTCTTAGCCTATAAGATTATAGGTTTTAATTAGCAGGTTCATTGTTAGGAAACTGTGCTCCGAAGAGAAGGCACAAGTGTGGCCGGACAACTTTCTGCTCGTGCAAAGGGATGAGGCATAGGACTCACGGATCTCCTTAGCCTTCTCAGGAGAACATAGGGAAAAAGATTGGATTGCACAGGTAAGATATCTGGAGGACTATTTTGCATAAAGGAGTGAATCCACATGACATACACCAGAGAGCCACAACATTTCTTAAGAATGTTATTTCAGGGGTGCCTGAGTGGCTCAGTTGTTTAGACATCTGCCTTCAGCTCAGGTCATGATCCAGGGGTCCTGAAATTGAGCTCCACATTGGGCTCCCTGCTCAGTGGAGAGTCTGCTCCTCCCTCTCCCTCTGCAGCTCCTCCTCCTTATGTGCACTCTCTCTCTCTCTCTTTCTCTCTCTCTCTGTCAAATAAGTAAATAAAATCCTGAGGAAGAAGAATAAGAAGGAGAAGGAGAAGAAAAAGGAGGAGGAGGAGGAGGAAAGGGGAGGAAGAGGAGGAGGAAGAATGTTATATCAGAAAAACAATAACAACAACAAACTGTCCGGACAGAATGAAGGAGGGTTGCCAGACTCCCAAAATTCTAGAAGCAGGAAATGGGCTGATAATATGATTCAGTTGCAGACATGTGCTACCATTCAAGAAAAATAAAATACAACTCCAAAAGCATAGCCTCTGTCCCAGAAGCTACAGCCACAGTTGGAAAGACTGGAACAATGGGCACAGAGGCTGGAACCATAAACCCAGGGATTGGAGCCATAGACCCGGAGGCCAGAGACTCCAAATCCACAGGGGATTATTCCCAGGCCTTGAAAGCCAAGGGAACATGCCGTTGGTTTTCATAATTGCATGAGACCAGCAACCCCTGTCTTCCTTTCTTTTTCTCCATTTAGGGATAGGAAGTTTTCTATCTACCATACTAAGTCTGGCCCACCATCATATTTGGTGAACAGGTCACTTCTTTTCTGGCTTCACAGTTGACAGTAGAGAGGATCAAGTTGGATCATACCCAGAGTCTCATCTATTCCTGATTTAGATGATTTGGGTGATGACATTTGGGACTTTTAATCTGATGATATTTGAATAAGATTTTTGGGCTTGAGTTGATGCTGTAATGAGGTGAGACTTCTGGAAATGAGGGCATGATGTGACCGTGTTTTGTGTCAAGATGGACACGACACTTTGGGACCAGAGCAGACATAGTGAATTGAATAGTGGTCCCTTAATCCCTAGAACCAGTAAGTGTTACATTATTTAGAAAAGAAAAAAAAAAAGTTACTTGCAGATGTGATCAAATTAAGAATTTTGAGATGAGGAGATTATCTAGGATTATGTGGACAGGCCCCAAAATCCTATTACACGTGTCCTTATAAGAGGGAGTCAAAGAGATCTGACACAAACAAGAAACGGAAAAGTGACCAGAAAGGCAACAGATTGGATGGTGGGGCTACAAGGCAAAAAATGCTGAAAGCTGGCAGAGACACAGAACAGATCCCCCTCTAAAACCCACCAAGAAAGCACATCCCACTGTCACTTTGATTTTGGTCTCCTGATCCTGATTTTGGACTTCTGGCCTTCAGAACAATGAGAAAACAAATTTCTGTTGTTAAAGACACCAAGTTGTGATCATTTGTTGATGAAGCCACAGGAAACTACTACTACAGGTACAAACAAAAGTAGAGAAGATTTCTTCCACAGCGATTATCATGGTTTTATGGAGCCAGACACATGTCAAGCCCTTGCAACAAGGTCAGGTGCACAAAAGAGGTTTCTCCTTGGGCAAAGGAGCAGATCATAGCAATGCTTTTAGCTGTAATTACAGGTTATATGCATCTTCTCCAGATAAATAAGAGAAAGGAAGTCATTAACGTAGCAGAAATAAGAAGTAAAAGGGCGTAGGGGAAATGAAAGTCTATGAGGTGTTTGAAAAGCAGAAAGCGATCCTATTCAACCAAAATGTGAAATGAATATAAGGAAAGCCAGCGATGAGTATCAGAGGCAATCTGGGGGCTTATAGTTGATGGTCTTTGATTTGGTACTGAAGATTTTAGACCTACTCTTGTAAAAAACTCTGACACAGTTAGTCAATAGGAGTTTATTATATATATATATATATATATACACACACAGATATATCTATATCTGTACAGATATATCTATTCTGTGTTCTCCCTAGAAGCTATACAGAGAAGAAACTACAGTGAGGGCTGACAGATGATATATATATATATATATATATATATATAGATAGATAGATATAGATATAGATATATCTATATCTGTACAGATATATCTGTGTTCTCCCTAGAAGCTATACAGAGAAGAAGCTACAGTGAGGGCTGACAGATGAGATCACTTAAAAAACAAATGCAACACACCAGCTGAGATAATATGACAAAGGTGACAGAGAGGAAGAGATAAATTGCATTATTTTTTAGAGTGCAGATTACCTGGACTTTCTGACCAAATTAAATGTCAGGAATGAGGAGGAATCCAAGGTTTTGTTTTGTTTTGCTTTGTCTTGCCTTTTTTCTGCCATGGATTGGATGGATGCCAATGTTATGAACAGAAAAAGGAAAGATGGGGGAGCTTGCAGACTGTTTACTCAACTCATTCATTCATTTAATAAATATTTACTGTCCACCTACTTTGTCCAGGCTCTGGGCTGGTGACGTTCAGCTTGGGGTGATTCCAGGACCTTAAGAAGGTCAAGCAGCACAAGAGGAGTGAGGAAGGAAACAAGTCACTCAGGCAATGTTTAATTTTTTGTGTTTGTTTTATTTCACTTTGGATTTTGAGTGGGTTGGCAGTGTGGAAAGTAAAAGATAGTAGGTGAAGAGGTTGTAGATTAGACAGGGGAGGTGGTAAATGTGCCATTAAGAAGGTGAAAGTTTGCTCAAACAAGAGGTGAATTGGTTGTCAGTAAAAATGTTCTATCTCCTTGAGCACAAATGCAACGTAGTAACTTTTTAATGATTGATTGACTTTGAAATGTTTTGGCTTTAAATATACATGGCATTCCATATGAGTCTACTCCTCCTTTTGTATGAATTTCTTAGACTGTAGCACTATATAACAATGTACAGTGATCTATGGATATGGACATCCGAGGATGTGAACATCAACTAGATAATGAGGCACACTCAGCATTGAGCTTCATTAAAATTCCAGGAGCAAACTTAACAAAGAAGTTCAAATAAAACTGCATTTGTAATTTAGTAATTCTTACACAGCAAAATGGTATATATAAAATGATACACATTTATATATAGTGAGATACTTATCATATTTATATGCGGTCCAAACACACTTAAAAAAATGTAGCAGTCTAGGAAATAAACCAGAATATTCCTCTCTTTTTCCCCACCCATGATGCAATGATACAGGATCACAAAAATAAACAATGATTATTTTCTTATTTTCTTTTTTGCTTGAAAGGCAGGGTCATTCTTTGTTTATGGGCTTGGTAATTCTTTTCTATTGATAATCAATCAGTGTCCAAAGCTTCACAGGCTAATGACCACATACAAACATCTCACAGGTTTGATGTCTTTGTTCAAAAGGAAGTAAATTGAAATAATAGAGAAACTTTCCATAGCAAGAATTATGTACATGGACTTGGCATCCTTTTTTGTTTGGTGAATGGTTCCTTTTCATGACTGTAAAAACGGTCCCATTCATATCCTGAGCTGAGTTCTAACTTTATCATATCCTTTTGGGAGGTACTCCACAGCATTGTTTTCTATAATTTTGCAACAGAGAAATTTTTTCTTTTTCTTTTTCTTTTCTTTTCTTATTTTTTTTTCTTTTCTTTTTTTTTTTTTTTTTTTTTTTGGAAAGAGGGAGAGGGAGCATACAAATAGAGTGGGGGCACAGAGGGGAAGGGAGAAAATCCCAAGCAGTCCACACCCAGCACAAGCCTGGCAGGGGCCCCCAACCCAGGACCCTGACTGAGATCATGACCTGAGCAATTTCTAATTATTAAAGGCTCCAAAGTATCTATAAAAATAACTTCTATTTCACCCAACATTGCTGAAGAGAAATGTTAGTATAATAGTTATGGAAACTGGTAATTTTCTCATTTTAATGGATGAAGAAAATGTTATTTTGGACATTTTAATAGATGAGGAAATTTACCTGGTAGAATGGACTTTCAAACGAAACACGTGATTCTTCAACCCCAATGCCAAGCTATTCCTAGCACAGCAAACTACTTCATAAACACACTATTTAAAATAATCAAATAATTAAAGCACATATTTTGGGGTGTGTTTGACCCAGATTTTGTTCTTTGAGAAAAAATACAATTTTTCTATGACAAACAAACTTCAGCATATTTATGGATGTTCCTTTTAGTTTGTTTAAAGGACGTAAGTAGAAATCATGTTCATTTCAACTACAGATGCTATATCTTTGGAATTCAAAAATGTATCAATTTATTGATTTTGTTTTATGTTATGTTAGTCACCATACAGTACATCATTAGTATTTGGTGTAGTGTTCCATGATTCATTATTTACGTATAACACCTAGTGCTCCATGCAATACATGTTCTCCAAATACCCACCACCAGGCTCACCCATCTCCTCATCACCCTCCCTTCTAAAACCCTCAGTTTGTTTCTCAAAGTCCGGTCTCTTGTGGTTCGTCTCCCCTTCTGATCCCCGCTTCACTTTTCCCGCCCTTCTAATGTCCTCCATGTTATTCCTTATGTTCTACAAGTAAATGAAACCATATGACAATTGACTCTCTCTGCTTGACTTATTTCACTCAGCATGATCACTTTCAGTCCTATCCATGTTGATGCTAAAGTTAGGTATTCATCCTTTCTGATGGCTGAGTAATATTCCTTTGCATGGATAGGTTACATCTTCTTTATCCATGTGTCTGTTGAAGGGCATCTTGGCTTTTCCCACAGTTTGGCTATTGTGGACATTGCAGCTATAAACATTGGGGTGCATATGTCCGTTCTTTTCACTACATCTGTGTCTTTGGGTTAAACACCCAGTGGTGCAATTGCCAAGTCATAGGGTAGCTCTATTTTTAATTTTTTTGAGGAATCTCCATATTCTTTTCCAAAGTGACTGCACCAATTACATTCCCACCAACAGTGTAAAAGGGTTCCCCTTTCTCCACATCCAAAATATACAAATTACTACCATACTTCATCTAAATAAAACTCACAGTATAGTAAGTTAGATGCGTTTTTTAGATAATGCTTTCATTTAAAAATTATTATTGTTGTTCTTCAACCATGCAAGATTGACCACATGTATTTACAGCCTCTCCCTTACCTTCTCAAGAATACACTAAAATAAAAAGACTAAGCAATTTATTCTCCTACTTTCCTGCCTCATAGATTCCTCTCTCCTCCAACCTCTGACACCTCTCTCTTTCTTCGCTCAGCCAAAAAACTTGCTTCCTGCAAATTAAGAAAATGGGACTTTGCACAAACTACTGATCGTATCCAGGCTTTTATTTAACTCTTAGGTATGGATAGGAAGGCTATTTAAGAGATCAATCTTTCGCTACTATAAGAAGTCATTGTGTGATTATCAAAAGTGATAAATCATTATTAGCCTACCACCAATCAATATGGACACCAGTATCAAAAGAAATAACTAAACATTTTAAAATAGTTGCTTCTGAAAGGCAGAACTATTAGGTGTGGAGACATGGGAATACTCTTTTTTAACTCTAAGCCCTCTAGTATTCACTTAAAAATCTACATACTAAAAAATAAAATTGATAAAATTGTAAAATTAAAGGCTGGAATAAAATACAAAAATTATAGTTGCCTTACTATTAAGATGTTATTCTGGATGATAATTTTACCATGTTTTTCTCAATATTTCTAAATGCTATATAATTCATAAAATTTTCCAACAATTCCTTATACCAAATAAATTCTGTTTTTTATTCTATTTTAGGAAACATTTTAAGCATTTGCAAAAGAACTAACTCAGTAGTAGAAGAGGAGAGAGTACATAAATTTGTTGGTATATATTAAATCATACTCCTGTAGCCAGGATAAGAGATTATTCTCTTGTGGGCCCATTATTGGACAGAACACATGATGAGAGGGGAAAGAAACATTTTCCATGATTAACAGAGCTGCTGGCTTTATCAGTAAATGTAATATGCCAAAGAAATTACATATCAAGGAGGGTTTCCAGGTCCTAAAAGTGAGTGTGCCAGGAAAATGAAAGATCCAGTCTCTTATCTGCAAAGCTAATGATCCAGTCTTAGACCAGGAAAATTCACGAAGGCAGTAAGAATCTCCCAAGGTTTCTTGGTAGATAGTAAGCTGGTTTCAGAAGACAGTCCATTCACACCTCAGAATGATATACAAACCATCAGAAACATCAACAAGAATTGTTCTTGACAAGGATGATGTCAAGGCATAAGGAACTGGTTAGATTTCTGAATCTCTGATTTTAGGTCAATATCACATCATCTATACCAAAGAATCAAAAAAATAAAGATGATTGAAAAAACGAAGATGAAATTTCTCTTTCAAAGACTTCGCCTTCTACTCAATCTTTTTCCTCAATTGTTATAAGATACTCGTTAAATGTATAGCTAACCACATGGGTTGTAAATGAAATTATTCCAGTTCCCCTTTGTTTTCCCATGGATGCCATGTTGTAATAAGAGGATATTTTCTAATCAATATCCTGATGCTCAATTTTTTTTCATAAAATGATCAGTTTCTCTATTAAAACTGTTTCTCATTAAATCATAAATTTCTATACTGCACAGTATAGAAGTTGAGCAGTATAGAGACATTAATATACTTGAGTAAAGCACTAACCAGACACACAAAAATACTTAGTTTACTGAAGGTATAATTCATAGAAATACTTTGTAGATAAAAGTAAGCAACCAAGGACCTCTGAGGGAATAACAATATTGTCTCTTAAGGATCAAGATCTGGAGTCAAGAAACTTGGATTAGTCTCCCCTCTGCCACATACCACTCTTTGTCTTTGCCCAAGTCACACATCATTTTCAAGTTTTAACATACCTGTAAGCAAAATAGAATTTATAATGTCCCTCTCCTAAATTTCTTAAAAGATTAAATACATTCATCTAAATAAAATGACGCTATCGTGACTGTCACATGGAAAGTGCACAGTAAATATTTGGCTGTTGGTACCACTTGGTTAAAAAATGAAAGAATATGTTCGCAAAGGTAAGTAGTAAAGCTTTTTATCATGTGTCCTCCATGATTTTTATTAATTGTTGGTAAGGAAGACTTAAGGCCAGGAGTCAAGAAGAACCTGGGCAGAGGGAACTGTATAGGCGTGAGGAGGCCATCTGAAGTCTTAAGTATTGGTTCGCGTCAGAAAACAGACATTCTCAATTACATAACCATGCGTGGCCTCCTGCCAGAACTCTGAGTAGTTGGCGGAACACTGAGCATGAGACTTATCATCAGTCCAATCAATGTAAGTGAGGAACAACCTGTTGTTTAAAACAAGTGCCCCATTGAACTTGTTAGAGCATGAGAAAACTCAGGGAAAAAGTGAGATCTCTGAGGTAAAGGGCACAGTCCTCCCCTCTGTTTCTAAGAATCCCCTTTGCCACACCTGTATCTGGTCAAAGCATCTCTTCTAAGCTTCCTCTTTGGAGAGGACTGGGAAGTGGGGGCTAAGGCTTCCTATGGCAACCCTTTCCCTAGCCTCTGCCTTCTTGTGGATCACTCTACAAAATTAAACAGGAAGTGTTTCTCTTCAGTTTCATGTATAAACTATACTAGAAAGCCCTATCCTACATACTTAGCCTGAGTGCTGTCCCACATATAGGCATTCAAATTTTAATTCAGTTTCCTAAACCAAACACCATCACCATCCAAAAACCTGTTTATTTTTCTCTTTCCCTTCAGCTTAGCTAAGGGAAATCTCTCTCTCCTTCTCTCTCTCCTCTGTCTCTCTCTCTCTCTCTCTCTCTCCCCCTCCGCCACTCCAGTTTTATTGAGAAATAACTGATGTACCTCACTCCTAAAGTTTAAGTTATACAGCATGATGGTCTGATTTACGGATACTGTGAAATGATAACTATAACAGGTTTTGTTACCAGTCATCGTCTTGTATAGATGCAATAAAAAGAAAAAAAAAATTCTCCTTGTGACGAGAACTTTTAGGATTTAATCTCTTAACATCTTCCCTGTATGTCATACAACAGAGTTAGCTAAGATCCTCATGCTGTACCCGACATCCCTAGTACTTAGTTATTTTATAAAGAAAAGTTTGTACCTGTTGCCCATTTTCCTTCAATACCCCCCAATAGAAAATTTTTTGCTTGTTAACGTTAAAGCTAAATCCTGCTTGGATATTGCCACACATTAGCTGGTAATTTTCTCTTTCTTCTCTCCTCACTATTAAAGCTCACTAATTCTATCTCCATCTGAGCCTGAATTAGCCTTCCTTTTTTTTCCTCTCTCGTTTATTTATACTTAATTTCTATTTCACTAAAAAGCCTTCTGCACTTCTTATAAACTCCCCTTCTTTTCAGTGACTGAATAGAGGACCCCTAGACCACCATATGGGCACCCTGATCTTGGACATCGTTTCCAGAATTGTGAGAAATAAGGATTTGTTGTTTATAAGACGCCCAGCCTGTGGTATTTTTTGTCATAGCAGCTGAAACGCACTAACACAGAGACACACTAGGTGGATTACATCTTCAATGTTCAATGCCTTCTTCCAAGTCACCATCTTCAGCTGCATGCAGAGTATATGGGTGTATTGTATATAGCTTTACTCTCTGTGTATTGTTATGATCTGACATCCTAAAACAAACAAACAAACAAACCAAAAAAAAAAAAAAAAAAAAAAACCTTTCTGACTAGGGAGGCACTGGGCACTGTCCATCCCAGGACTAGGCTTTGATATGCAAGTCGACCAATCCAGAGCTATACCTCCTCTATCTTGCTCATGTACTACAGAGAACAGTATTCCTCTGCCTTAATTATCCCATGGCCATGAATCAGGCCACCAGGGACCACACCTATGGCTCAAAACCTGATGAAATGATCCTCATTAGATAATCCTAAACTCTTTACCCTGCCTTGCCTTGCCTTGCCTTGCTGTGGAAACACCAGTAAAGGTCTCAGTGCTTGCCATCTCCTGCTTCTGGGTCCTGACCAGCACATGGTGTTCCCCCAGGCCACCCCTGTGAGGCAAGCTGTGCCTGTCATTCCCGGGGCAACTGGATTGCTAACCTTTTTCCAGTGGCATGGACCTCTCAGTATCCTCAGTCAGCTCCAGGTACAGAATATTAGTTTTATATTTTTAAAATGTATTTTTATTTCCCATATTTCTAATGTGTTCCTTTTTACACTCCCCTCTTGTTCTTTTTTTATTATACCTTCATGCTGTTTTATAATATCCTATTCTTTCAAGTAAAAACTATTTATTCACAGACCTCCATGTATTATTGAGCACCATAGTTTTACCCCTAGTCCCTTATAGAACTGGAGTCCTAGTGCCACTGTCCACCTGCCCCAGAGTCCAGAAAACCTATGCCTTTATGACTCTGAATTTGTTTCTGGTCCAAAGAAACACCCTTTACAAAACACCTATTCCTATTTTTCTATTTTACTTTATCCATCTCTGTTACATTTTTGAGCAGAGGGATGTAAACATGTCTAAGTATAAACTTAGTATAAGTTTATGTACTCAACATGTAACTCACATAAGCTTTGTGAGTTTTTTATCATAAGTCTCAACACCTTGTTAAAAATAACACCCTCTAAGTCAATAAGAATACAGCATATTGTTGTCAAAAAAAAGCATAATTGAGCAAATATTAAGTTCTGGACTATCACTTCATCTCCAATAACAATAGCATAAATACTGGGCTCACATACTGGACTAAGCTTTGGACAGCAGACTCAACATCTGGTGGGTTTACAGACATGGGAGGGTAATAAAGACATAAGAGGGTAATAACTTATCACAAACATCCCCTTCTGAGCAAACTGAGAAATAAGCCATAGACCCTGGTAAGGATCGAAATATAACTGTCACATGGGACACCTGTGTGGGGCAGTCTGTAAAGTATCTGACTCTGGGTTCTAGCTCATTTCATGATCTCAGTGTCATGAGGTCAAGTCCCAGGTTGGGCTTTGCACTCAGTGCGAGGTCTCCTTGGGATTCTCTCTCCCTCTCTCTCTGCCCCTCCTGCTCACAAACACACTCTCTCTTGAATAAATAAATCTTAAATATATATTAGATACATATTTACTTTGTGTCTGTACACACACACACACACACACACACACACACACACGATTCTCCTTCCTTTTGACTTCCTTGTTTAGTCTTTTGGACCTACTTTTAGGAAGAATTATAAACCAGGTATTTACCAACCTTGCTCCATACAACTTTGAGCACAGAGAACTCACCCCACCAAACAAACAAACAAAATGGTTCATCTAAGCATACTGATATTTACCATTAATTATTCCCAATGGGGAACTCTGACCAATCCAAATTGGTCAAGCCAGTTTTCTTTTTCATTTACTTATTAGCTGATCCTCACTTTTCATCTAGGGAGACGTCAGTAAGAGATGCAAAGCAAGCAACAGTGTCCTTTGATTTGTATCCTAGAACAGCACACACTCACTTTAATGAGTGTGTGACATATGTGGAGAGCTTCTGAAAATGCAGGTCCAGTGGATGTGGGGCAAGGCCTGAGATTCTGGATTTCTATAAGCTCCCAAGGCATGAAGACACTGGTTTCAAGTACCAAGTTCCTAGAGCAGAGTGTTTTTCAAACCTTTTCAGGAGATCCCTAAGATCAAAATATTTTTTTTTAAGATTTTATTTATTTATTTGACAGAGAGAGATCACAAGTAGGCAGAGAGGCAGACAGAGAGAGAGGAGGAAGCAGGCTCCCTGCGGAGCTAAGAGCCTGATGTGGGGCTTGATCCCAGGACTCTGGGATCACGACCTGAGCCGAAGGCAGAGGCTTTAACCCACTGAGCCACCCAGGTGTCCCGATCAAGGTAATTTTTATAATAATATAAAGACATCACACTGGAAGGTATGTGACTTATGATGTCACAGTGATCAAATACAGAAGCAGGTATAAGAATCCAAATTAGAGATTTGCAAAAATATAAAACAATACCACTCACTTTACTAAATGTTTTTCATTTTGGAGAATTTGGTTGTTTTTCAAAAACAATATATTACCTAAATTAGCATTGAATAGGTTTATTGTTGTTACTAGCAAACAAATCAACAAATATTTATTTTTAAGGTCTCATTTCTATTATCGTAACTATTAGTAGATATAACCACATATAGAGGACTGCTCATAAACCAAATTTTTAGAGGTTCTCAGTAACTTTTAAAGGGATAGAAGACTCCAAAATAGATGAGATTCCTGCTTTACAGAGGTTGGAAATTTATTTTCCCTGTTTCAGCAGAAAAATTAAGAAAGAGAAAGCATCCCACTCCGTCCTACGAAGAAAACATTGAGAACCCACACATTTTAAAATCCTACCTTAGCACAAAGTACTTGTGGACATTTTTGAAGGAAAAAATTAAAAAAAATTGGCCATGGCTTATACTCTTTTGAATGGAATGTCAATAAACATTCAAGGAGTTCTTATTCAAGTCCCTTAAGGTTGGGAAATGACAGAACAGGAAAACAAGTGAGTCTTAATCCCAAAATATGTTACATTGCCACAAAAGTAGATGAGTCATTTTATCCTTGGCCTCTTTAAATTCCCATGTTTTCTTACCCATCTCATGGATGAGCATTTGGGAAGGCATTTTCCTTATTGGACATATTATTTCTTCTTACAAGCTTCTCTTCAAAACATCTGTGGGGCAATGAGTGAAATAATGCATTTGTTGACTTCACATGTGGCAAAAAATATAATGATTCTGGAAGTTTCCAACCAATATTTTACTCCAGGCATGCTTTACCCAGTTGCCTGTGTCTTGTCTTCGCCATCTTCAGCTTTGTAGAAAACTTTGTACTCTCTCACCTTTCAACCTGACTTTATTGGCGATTCACTGTGGTGTACTTCCTGTGCATAACAATGCATTTTGCCATCTTGCAACTTTCTTCAAATGTTCTTCTCCCTGGTGAGTAAACTGCATTGCACTAACCACCTCGAGGTTCCATCCCATCTACCTCCTTTCCTTATCCTTTAAGAGGTGAAAATGTTCATGTGGTAGATCTAAGCCACCACTGGATTCTCCTTTCAACTGTTTCCATCTTCTTTTCTATCTTAAAGCACAGGCTTATTTATGTTCTTGTCACTCCCACCACCACCAATAGCAGTTAACCTCCTTTGAACAAAAAGCTGTAAGTGTGTTTCGTTGGTTTTGACTTCAAGCAACAGAAATGTGTTCTTTTACCTTCTGGAAGCTAGAAGTCCAAGATCAAAGGGCCAGCCAGGCCACACTCTCTCTGGAGGCACTAGAGGAGAATCCTTCCTTGCCTCTTCCAGAAGGTTCCCAACAATCCTTGGCCTTCCTTGCCTTGAGCTGCTGTGTCTCTCCAGCCTCTATATCATCTCCACATGACCATCTTCCCTCTGTGTGTGTGTGTGTCAGTATCTGTGATTTTTTAGAACACCAGTTATTGGATTTAAAGGCTCGCCTGATCCCAGTATGACCTCACCTTATTAATTATATCTGCAACAACCCAATTTCCGGATAAGGTCACATTGTGAGGCTTTAGGAGGTTTCTTTGGAAGAAACAGAGTTGTGGTTTTAGTTTTTGCTCAATCTCTTTACGTTATTTGCTTGTTACGTGATAATGAGTATTCAAAATGAAATAAACAAAACCCAGAACCAGGAATGCCAGACAGTTGCTAGGCTGACCACATTTCAAGTCATGAATCGCTGTGTACTATATACATAAGTTCTTCAAGGAACCACCCAGTGACTGGACATGTGAATACCATATCCGTTAATCCTAAGGGTCTGATATATTACATTGTGTGGTGGGGAAGACAAGGATCACTGAGTCTTTCCTTAAGTACCGACAACTGCCTGAATTCTCTTCTGGATGTAAGGGTCTAGAATCCAAAAGCATCAATTAAACTAAGTTAGAGTCATGGTTCTTTTCATGACCTGTAATTCTTTTTCTTTTCCTTCAATTCAGGCCAAGATGATAAAGAATAAGCAATAATAATAATTATTATTGTTATTATTATTATTACTATTATTATTTTGCTTTGTCTCGCCTCACTTAAATCTTGTGGGATTTAACTGAAATCAGTTAAGCCCAGGTCTGTTTTGGTGGTGCCGGAGGTATGTGTAGATGAGGGTAGCAGTCCTCACGCTCTGTGATGTCAGGAGGGACAAAAAGACAAGCCCATTAACAGCTTTCATACTGTCAGGAGTATCAACACAGGAGGACACCAATAAGAAGATACTGTGGTTGTTTTCTGAAAGTTCTCTAGGGTTCATCTGTGAAATATAGGGGAGAGACTTTCTCTCTGCAATACATGACAGTTTCCCTCTGTGAATGCCTCCACCTTTAGTCTTAATCTACACTATTATCTGAAAGAAAGCCACTTTATCAGTTAAAGGACGAAATGAAATGATGCCAAATGAAATAATGACAATGCGATTAATGCTTTGGCAGAAATAAACGAAAATGTGAAATGCAGAAAACAATGCTAAAGTTTATATAATTACCTGTAAATATGTGTTTAGTAATTCACATCTAACTACTGTAATCAATTCTAAAGTTATGCATCAAAAGAACCCTTTCAGGTACCATTCAACAGAGTCACCTAAAAGTTTTGGACTTAAACTGACATGGGCCATCAAAGACCTGATAACCTTTCTGGGCAGATCTGGTGAGTGATGTGGGAAACAGAGGCAAAAGAAAAATTAAATTTCCTTACCACTTATGGCTAGCCCATTGACAAGTCCCTGAAACAGGCAGAGTGATCTTCCTCTAGAAACTCAGTTGCCTTGATGTTAATACTTAGCTAAGGGCAAAAGGCAGTCCTTAGACCAACCCCCAGGACCCTGTAAATCTACTTTAACATATAAAAATTCCTTTGGAAACTTCTTTTTCTCGACTCCCTTTCCCCAAGATACGTGTTGGTAATCATCCCCCAAGCATGTGACTTACCAATATACATCAGATGTGTCTTAAGACTAAGGTCTTATTAGACAGTAATAAGTGACATTTTCCCAACAATAGCTAGACCAATCAAGGTCCTGGAAAATTGCTTCCAAAACTCCTTAGAGACTTAAGCTGTCTCTAACCTCCTCCCAATTTGGAAGTATATAAGGGCCACTCCTTGTGATCCCAGTACAGCTCTTTCTACCCATGTGTCCTGTCCCTTTTAATAAAATCACCTTTGTCCACCAAAGATGTCTCAATAATTCTTTTTGGCTGTTGGCTTCAAACCTTAACATCTTTCTTACATCAGTGAGGACTCCCTATGGATGATTCTGAACACAGATTTGAGTCTTATGAGTGACAAGTCTATCCTTTCTTACCCAGATCTGTTCTTGAAAAATTTGATGTCTTGCATGTGTGAGGGTCAAGAGGAATCTTGGTTTTATCATGTACCCGGACTGGAAAGGGTGTGGATAGATTGGAAGAAGATCCCAAAATGAGGAAAAGAGAGAAACAAAGCAAGAGTCTGGCTTTGGGGAAGAATGCAGGAAAATGCCATCAAAGATAAGTTCCCTGAACTAGAAATCAATCAAACTTTACTTCTCTGTCTCTTTCTGCTGCCTCAAGCTCATCTACTCCTAGTTTCAAAGATCAGAGACAGCAATCATGTTGGGACTCTGGAGTGTTCCAGCTACTGGGGATAGGAAGTTTCCCACAGACTCAAGTCTGATTGGCTGGGAAGAGAAAAGGGAGAGAGTTGATGGTGATTGACATGGAAAAAGGGTCCTCCCTGAGACATAGAATCGCATCTTCGTTCAGGCAATAGTAATGGTGGCATTCTCCCTTGGCGTTTCCAAAATGATCCTGGGAACGAGAAGAGGGGTGTAGGAAGAAGGACACCTCCTGAGTAAAAGAAGTAGGTAAAAACCTCAAAGCCTTTACCTGAACCGCTGTCTTCATGGAGAATCATCTGTTCTTCCATCTGTTAGTGCCTAACTGGGAAAGATGTGTGTTAGAGAGATACGTATTAATCCATGGACAGTCATGAAAAAATGATACCGGGTATCTTTCTTAAACCATCGAAGGGACTTGCAGTGACCCCAGCATTGTGGATGGGAGGTAGGCCAATTGACTACATGGTTCCTGTTTCTATTTCCTGCCTGCCCAGTGGGGAGGGAGGCAGTAACTGATTGGTGTTTATCAATTTTGTTTAGATTAACAGGTCAGCATCTTATTTCACTGACCAGAGTAAGACAAAAACATTTAACAGAGAGATTGAAGTGTGTCAACAAAGACTGTGATACTCAGGAGCTTGCGTAAGGTATTGTTTCCATGAAACCTTAACCTTAAAAAAAAAAAAAAATTAATTGTTGCTATGAAACAACTTCTACCTATTGCAATTACTACTCATTACAGAATTTGAAACCTTTGCTTAAATTTGCCATCATGAAGGAAAAAATAAAAACCTCAAGTGTTTCAAATTACTTTAGGCTGGAAATTCCTGATTTTCCATGTGTTTCCAGTAAGGTTTGATTTTGAGATGATTTCCGGAAAATAAAGGAGAAAAAAAAAAAAGAAACTGGGTAACTCATAAAAGCAAGTAATATGCGCATAATTGTGTGAGAAAAGCTAAAACAACATTTCACAGCTGGTCAGCATAAAAACTGACTTGTTGGTTTTACTTTACAGATAGCACCTGTATGTCTTAAATAATACACATGTACATTATTCATTTGAAGACTTTTATACAGTATAAAATTTCTGTGTATAAGAGAAATAAAAATCTATCTTTTCAAAAATTTAGTTTCCATAATATTAAGTAAAATTAACTCTGAAGTATATGCTATCCATCACAACAGATAGAATGTTGTGTAATACATCTTAGGCAGATAGCAGAGGCAATAGTTTTATGTTTTATCAGGAATTCCAGTAAGTTTCACTAAAAAAAAAAAAAAAAAAATTCTACTATGTCTGTCTCAAGAAAGTTTTCTTTGCAAAGGGTGAAGAGAAATTGGTGTGAAACCCTCTTATTATTGCAGCTCTATTCTCAGGACTTTCTGTGCACAGGTCAGTGCAGCCTAGAGGGGAAACTGAGTTAGGGGTGACGGCGTGTGCGTGCATGCATATGCTGATGTGTGTTGTGTGTCCAATGTGTGCGAGATTGTGCATGCAGATTGGCGTGTCCAGACGCATGTAAGACCATTGCGGGATACAAGGGGATTTGGAGAAGGGGGAAAAGGATTGGGAAAAGAGAGAAGGACTGATCAGGTAGAGTTTCATCCTCTAAAATTTAGGATTCATATAGAAGCTAGCATAGTAAATACACTCCTTTCCATATTCCCAAAGTATACTCTTTGGTTTTATTTTGCTTTGTGGTAAGAACATTTAACACAAAACGTACCCTCAATACATTTTTTTTTTTAAGATTTTATTTATTTATCAGAGAGAGAGAGAGGGGGAGAGAGCGAGCACAGGCAGACAGAATGGCAGGCAGAGGCAGAGGGAGAAGCAGGCTCCCTGCCCAGCAAGGAGCCCGATGCGGGACTCGATCCCAGGACGCTGGGATCATGACCTGAGCCGAAGGCAGCTGCTTAACCAACTGAGCCACCCAGGCGTCCCCCCTCAATACATTTTTAAGTGTATGATACAGTGGGTGGTGGAGAACAGATCTCTGGAACTTATCCATGGGCCGAACTGAAACTCTGTACCCTTTGAATAGTAGCTCCTTGGGCCCTGGCAGCCACCCCTCCCCTCTCCACTTCTGTGAGTTTGACTATTTTATAAGCGATTAACATGGCTGAACGTGGAGAACATTCTGCTAAGAGAAATAAGCCCGTCACAAAAGGACCAGCCCTGCGTAACTGCACTGTACAAGGTGACTGAAATAACCTCTAGTTTTGAAGCAAGTCTGCAGAGTGGTGCCTGAGGAGTCTAGAAGGCATTCCGGAAGGGCCAGGGGGAGGTGCTCCCTGCACCCACCATCAGGCCGCCAAAAGAGAGAATACTAAGGAAGCTCAGAATTCAGCAAGGCCTGGGGTAGGGATCTTGAAGCAGGAAAGGAAAATTACTGCACCGAATTGAGAGGCTGTGATTCTCCTCCATGGGAGGTAAGGAGCAGGTGCTTGGCTAGAGGGGACTATTTGATTGTCTTACTTCCTCACCCTTCCCAGTAAAATCATAGATGGGGAGGGGGAGGAAATGACACTTTAGCAAATGGAAATTTGAGAAAATACTGCTTAGGAAGAGACCCAAATCCTGTGGACGAAAGTTGTCCTGGAAATACATGGCTGGCAGCCCCAGGAGGAGGTCTTCTCTCCCTCTCTTCCCTCCCCATTTGCATTTTCCAGCTTTTACTCCGGAGTATCTTCTGGTATGATTGGTTCCATCTCGGAACTGTGATCTGCTCTCAATGTTAATCACAGCTTATTCATGTCTATGTGCCTCCAGAGACCCTGACACAGCAGTTGGCAGCCAGCCCTCAACAAATATTTGTTAGACTGGATAGATTTTAAGAGGGGTGGTAATATGAACACCAATGAAGGGAGTAAAGACTTTAGGATCCAGGGGAGCTGGCCACGAGTGGACTTTTTATCCACAGGCAGTCACTTTGGTCTCTATTCTCAGTTTCGCGTTGGTAGATGGAGGAAGTTGCCTTACATGATCTCCGAGATAACTTCCAACTGTAACCGTCTGGCGTAGAAAGTCTCACTTCCTTTTGGGAAATGTGAGACTATGTATCAGGTGTGATCACATATTCCATAAATGCAGGAGGAAGTTCTCAGGAAAAATGCTCAAATAAAACTGCTTTTTGGAATAATGAAAGACTGAAGTGGCAATCACCTAAACATGATTGCTAATGTATTTTAGCTTTCTACTGTAAAAAGAAAAAAAAAAAACTTGGACGACTCTCATCCAGTGCAAATTACTTCCTTGGACTGACGAGACATTCATTGTTCTGGAACATAGCACTTCATCCTAATCCACTAGGGTAATATTTGAAAAGTATTACCAAATGAACTTCCTAAAGTATCCAAGTTACTTTCACAGAAAAATAAAAATTATACCCAACTAGAAATTTTCTGGTTGTGTAAGAATTTACTCATTATATTTATATGCTGTATGAGTGCCTTTCTTAGTGAGTATGTGATTCTAATACTTAGTACCTGATACTCAAGTTTAGAGCTTTATCTGCTTCTGCCTTGTTCTCCAACATATTTCTAAATATTCAAATAATCTGAGTACAAATGACATTATGTAATTAAATTTATAAGCATAAAATTCAGAGGCATGATTCACTGAGAAATAGAGTGTTTTTGAAAAAGGAGAAAAACTTTCACTTAGCAGAAAATTCACCTGGAATTCCCATAAGTGCTAAAGACACCTCCTGTCTATGAATACAAATAATCATAATTAATAAGTTTAAGCCACTGTCATCCAAAATGCTTTCCCCTCCGAATGATCCTCTGAGATTAACAATAATGACTTAACAATGTGGCTAAAATTATTAAATCACAGTTGCTTTAGAAAAGGTGTTTAGTGCCAAATATTGAACTACTTTTCAGTGAACTTGCTAGAACTAATAATGATGATGATGAAGTTTGCTCTCCATAGACACAAGGAACACAAGCCTTTAAGGAAGGACAGAGAAGACTACTGGAATCCAGGTTCTCTTTCTTTAAATCCTGATCCTGAACATCTCTGGTTCCTCCCAACATTCAACTAGTAGAACTGGCTTTGGGCAATGGACCACTTGGAGACTGCGGAATGGTGGAATGAGAAGTGGATGATGGCCTTAAGCAACAGCAATCCCCTGCCAAGTCTGGAGGTAGTTCAGAGTCTACTAGGGGTTGTTGGGTGGTCCCAGGTCTCAACAATCATTTCATTTATTCAAGTGAACTAATTCTCAGGATTTGCTTCTCTCTGCCTCCGGGGTGACTGACTCCAGAGCGTTCTCTAGGCACTGGCCAAAGGACTTGATTGCTGGGCAATTCTGAGATTCCCACCTGGAGCTGGCTGCTACTCTTAGAACCTCAAATCACCCCAGGATCCTCTGCTGCGTTCCCTGAAAAAAGTGACCAGGTGTCTCAGCAAGGATCTGGGGAGACCACCTGCAGCTTGGGGTCCACAGAAGCATCCTTGCTCTCCTCCGCTTCTCTGTAAATTAAAGGTAGGAAAGAACTGCGCTAATCCTTACAGATTCAATTTTACTGATGTATTCAGTAATGAGCCCTGAAGAATGAAGGGGGGTGGGCGGGGCTCCTGTCCTTTCAGTAGATCTTCTAACCACTACCGGATAAGGGGCTAGAAATTCCTGGTTAGAGTCAATAATTAGAGGGAAGGAAGGGGAAACCTAGTTCCTGTGAAAATGCCACTCACCTACCTGCAATCCCTTGTGCCCCACTTCCCCCCCCACCCCAACAGGAATTTCTGAGAATGACAGTAAGTCAAGCCCTGGAGTGATGAGTGCTTGTTTTCGGGCAGATAAATACAAATCAGGGTATCTAATTTTTATTTAAGCAGGAGAAAGAAGAGGAAATGTGGACACAATTTTTTTTAAAATCTTAGGAAGAAAAGAAAAAAAAAAAAAAGGAAAAACAGCCCAATTTTATGCCACGGTTAACACTTGCTCGCCTTGCCTTCTTAAAGCAAAGCGGAGGAAGTTCCAGTCACCCGGAATTAAGGAACCAGATTGCGGGCTTCGTTGAAAGGCGCGCGGAGCAAGGAAGAGCCCTGGGCTCGCACACAAAGGAGCCGGCGTTCCCAGGCGGCGGGCGGCCCTGCCCGGGGCACGGCAGCACTCAGGGCGCAGCGACGCGCCAGGAACCGCCTGAGGCTCCCCGGCTGCCCGGCCCCTCTGCTGGTGGCTGGGAGAAGTTAGTCACCCGGAGCCCGAACCCGACCAGCGTCCCAGCGCGGAGAGGCCGGGGAATGAGGAGGGAGGAAACCCAGTACCCGGGGCGGCTGGGAGGAGGCGAGAAGAGCGCGGGGCGAGGGGCGCACGGGAAGACCAAAGCCCTAGGCTGCTGGACGGACTTGCAAGGTCTTCGAAACCGGAGCGCACGGGCGTGCGAGGAGGAAAAACTTGCGGCAGGAACTTCCTACCGAGGCGGGGGGCGGGGGGGGGGGATAAAAAAGAAGCAGGAGAGAGGGAGGCAGGGAGAGACTTGAAATGTCTCAGTAACTTTAAAAACACAGCAAAACACCCCTTTCAGGAGATGAGGTAAGCCGGGGTTAGCCAACCCCGATTGGTTGTGAAATATCAGACAAACCCGGAGCCACTGTGGCTTTAAATGAGGCCAAGGAAATCTGTTTTTCTTACCCCAATACTTTTTCCCCCTCGCCCTTGCTCCCTCCCTCGTCCCTCCTTCCACCTCGCTGGGTCCTTCGCGGTCTCCCTTTCCTCGATCACCCCCCCCTCCCGCCCTCCCCCATCTGATTAGGCGCGGACCGGGAAGGGTGGGAGGGGTGGGGGAAGCTCTCCCTTTAAGAGGCAGCTTGCAGTGACGAATTGTTGAAATTGCCATTGCAGGATGGCATGCCGCTATAAATTCATTGTTCCACCTCCTCGCATCTTCACAGCGCTCGCGCTGCTCTCCGCGCTCGCAGCGGCCGACTGGGGATGACGGCCGGCGGGAAGACACTGCATCCGAAGGGACACGGACGCGCCGCTTCACGGGCTCCCCGCAGGCCGCCCCTTGCATTTTTTTGTTTTAATTTTTATGGCTTTTTCTCTCTCTTTTTTCCTTTCCTCCTGGTTCTAGTAGAGTCAAGGAAACCCACAAAATAAAGGAAGTGGGCTCCGGAGCTTGGAACCCCCGCCGCCGGCGGGTACCGAGCAGCAAGGGGGCGGGAGGCAGCGCGCACCAGTTGCCCGCCTGGTGCGCGGCACCATCCTTACTTTTCTTCGTGCGGCGAGAGTGGCTGCGCTTGGGGGTTGAATTTGGGTTAGTTTGGGGGGTGTTTTGTTTGTTGTTTTTTCCCCCCTCTCCTCGTATTTGCGGAACCTCCACAATCCGGCTTTTCGCTTCTTAATTTTTTCCCCTTTTTTTCCGGAGCACGAATCCAAACATTTTCCAAACCAACAAAGAAAAGTTCGCACGCTGGCACTGAAGCCGGGACAGGCTGGCGCTGACGCCGGTCCCCCTCCTTCCGACACTTGACTCAACCTTGCAAGCAAGTGTGTGTGTGCCCCCATCTCCCGCCCCGGTAACTTCCATAGCGAATAACAAATACCCATAAAGTGCCCGTCGCGCAGCCCCTCCCTGCGGGCAGCGCACTATGCTGCTCGGGTGGGCGTCCCTGCTGCTGTGCGCGCTCCGCCTGCCCCTGGTCGCGGTCAGCCCCGCCGCGGCACCTGCCCAGGATAAAGCCGGGCAGCCTTGGGCTGCTGCAGAGGCCGCCCAGCCCCGCCGGCGGCAGGGGGAGGAGGCGCAGGAGCGGGCCGAGCCTCCGGGCCACCCGCACCCCCTGGCGCCGCCGCAGCGCAGGAGCAGCGGGCTGGTGCAGAACATCGACCAGATCTACTCCGGCGGCGGCAAGGTGGGCTACCTCGTCTACGCGGGCGGCCGGAGGTTCCTCCTGGACCTGGAGCGGGATGGTTCCGTGGGCGCCGCTGGCTTTGTGCCTGCAGGAAGCGGGCTGAGTGCGACCCGGCACCACCGGGACCACTGCTTCTACCGCGGTACGGTGGACGGCAGCCCCCGCTCCCTGGCTGTCTTTGACCTCTGTGGCGGTCTCGACGGCTTCTTCGCAGTTAAGCACGCGCGCTACACCCTGAAGCCGCTGTTGCGCGGGCCCTGGGCCGAGGCCGAGGCCGGGCGAGTGTACGGGGTTGGGTCCTCGCGGATCCTGCACGTCTATACCCGCGAGGGCTTCAGCTTTGAGGCCTTGCCGCCGCGCACCAGCTGCGAGACTCCCGGGTCCCCGCCAGGGCCTCGCGAGCGCCCCCCGGCGCACAGCAGCCCAGACCGACGCTGGGCGCTGGCCCCGCAGTTCCTGGACCAGTCGGCTCCCTCTTCCGATGGGGCCCAGGAACCCCAAACGTGGTGGCGGCGGCGGCGCCGCTCCATCTCCCGGGCGCGCCAGGTGGAGCTTCTCCTGGTGGCTGACGCGTCCATGGCGCGCATGTATGGCCGGGGCCTGCAGCATTACCTGCTGACCCTGGCCTCCATCGCCAACAGGCTGTACAGCCATGCCAGCATCGAGAACCACATCCGCCTGGCCGTGGTGAAGGTGGTAGTGCTGGGTGACAAGGACAAGAGCCTGGAGGTGAGCAAGAACGCGGCCACCACGCTCAAGAACTTTTGCAAGTGGCAGCACCAGCACAACCAGCTGGGGGATGACCATGAGGAGCACTACGACGCGGCCATCCTATTTACGCGAGAGGTAAGTTCACCCTGTGCGGGTGGTCCAAGCGCTGGTGGAAAGAGGTAGGTGGAGGTTCAGCCTTGCCAAGGGCCTCGTTTCTCCCACAAACCTCCTGCCACTGCAGATGTGCTTAACGGCTCCTCGCAAGAAACCCAGTCAGCCTTCAGCTTTGCTCCTGCAGTCAGGGGCTCCCCAGCAGCAGGCGCTGCCTTAAATGAGTAAACGTGCATCCACCATCCATCAGTCAGGCGGAATGTGTCTAGTCGGAGACATGGTGTCCTAGATGCGTAAGTAGGATAAGAAGGGACTGGAATGCATGGGGAAAATGTGCATAGCTAAATGGAAAGAGGCGGAAAGAAAGTTTGTCTTTGGAATGCAAGATATTTCTCTCTCTCTCTCTCTCTCCCCACCTTCCCTTCTTTCTTGTTTTGGTGGGGGAGAGCCTCTCCTTCCCAGTGAACCTCAGTATAAACTTTGTCCAACCTAATGGGAAGGGTTTTATTGGTTCATCCATTGTAGTCACTTTTATCCACACCCTTTCTTTGTAAAGGTCCATACCTTCTTCATTGAACCACTTCTGTGACATAAGTTGAGGAAAGACTCTCCAGAGGAAAGACTCTTCCCTCCCTCCTAATCTGGCTGTTTAATGGAGTTCTTACATGTCCACCCGGTGGAATTTCAGTTTCTGGGAAGGAAGGAATTCAGGAGTGCAGGGAGGCAGGGAAAATACAGAAACCTAATGCTGTCAGGTTCCTCAGCAACTCCCCTCCCGAGTCCTCCAATGCCCCACAAGCACCGCCTGTCCCTGCAGAGCTTCCAGGGAAGGGTCACATCCAACTTGCATGTTTGGGATTTGGATGAATATGTTTCTGAAGCCCCAGTGTGGAAAGATCTGGGCAAAGAGTCAAGACATGAGGAAGGAATGTTTGCGCAGGATTTCCCTCTTTTAAGGAAGATGGTTACAGAAAGGGAAAGAAAGTGATCTTTATAGGTCCAAAAGTTCTGGGGCGCACACAGTATCTATTTGCTCAATCATTCCATCACCATGTGAAGTGTGACTTTCAGACACAGAGTCTGGGCTGTTTTGGAGCCTGGCTTGATCAGAGCTCTGAGTCTACTTCATGACTCTCCTCTGATTGGCAGCTTTTAAGTCATGCCTCTCGGATGCCTGATAGAAACTGCCTTTTAAAGCTCATTCTTTAAGTGTTTGGGATCCACCCAGGGTAGCTGAAGGATTCGAAATTTGGAAATATCATGCAAAAGCTTGTTATGAAATGGGGCATCCCAGCTAGGATAGGAAATGCACTGATGATGGCTTGCAGGAAGTTTTGGAATCACACAGCTCCACTACCTAATTCTCTGTTTTTGCTGAGGCACCGCTGGTATGAAGGAAAAGTGTTGATAAATTTGGAATGGAGAAACACTTGTGGTCCGTGGGGTGGGCACAAATGTAAACCACATGTAAACAAGGGTGCCAGAGGGCAACAGCTTAGGAAGAACCTGGCAGCCACAATGCTATGCACCACGGAAAATCTGCCTTCTCATTAAGTGATGTAAAACCATCCTTTAATTTCTCTGCGCTACATAAATCTTTGACACGGAAGAACATTTGTTTTGTAGGCTTCCATATGAAGTGGAGTTCTCCTGTAAAAACTAGCCCTTTCTTATTTGGTTTCTAAGCCCCCCCCCCTTTTTTTTTTTTTTTTTGCAAGCAATTTTCCACGTCTGGATTTCTTGCTTTGCTGCATCACAAGAAGCTGCCAAGAAGAAGGCTTCAGAGAGTTTGTGGAAGGAAGTTCTCTAAAGACAGGAAAAAAATACTTTTGTAGGCACACTACTCCAAAGACTAGGTCATTTTAATAGTTCAGTTTCAATTTTTAATACAAATGCACATTCCACAACTTTTAAGACAAATAAAAATTAATAGAAAACCCTATTCCTCCCTACCTCCTGCCCCATCATTTTCCTAACTGCTTCCCAGAAAGAAAGAAAGAAAGAAAGAAAGAAAGAAAGAAAGAAAGAAAGAAAGAAAACTAGTCCATGGTTCTGAATGATCTGTCTGTTGCTTTTTCTGGATTTGTGTTTTATTTGGGAAGTTAGCAATTCCTATGTTCCAAGCTCTGAAACGTATCAGAAACATTTTAAGTAGATAGAAGCAAGGGAGAGAGAAATTAGCAGTCTATCTTAATGTTAATAAGTATTATAATAACATACATTTTCCAAACTAGTCTGCACATGGAAAATATTATACATGGGCCCTCCCTGGCCTCCCTGCCAAGCAGAAGCATACTTTTGGTGAAGCAAATCTCATTTAGCTTGCGGTTGGCCCTCTGGTATATACATCTAACTTGAGGGGAACCAAATATTTGAAAAAGCATGTGTATAGTGAATATACATACTTCAATTTGAAAGAATGCTGTTAATTCGGGGACTGAGAAAAATATTACAAGACCCTTTTGCGGCATTCATTAAGAGTACTTCAAAATGTAAAATTAAGCTCCATCTAATACTTCAGAATATGGAAAATGAGAGAACTAGAGCCGAAATAATCTGAGCTCTTCTACCATAGAAATCAGATATCTTACGACCTAAAAAAAATGTCCGTGACTATTTTTTTTTTCAATGAGAAATGCCCTCAGTTGGCACCGGGATCCAACTTTTACAACTCTGTTTTGAATGTAAGAAGTGCGTTGCTTAGCAGCCAGACGCCAAGCCATCAAATCCATGTTTTGATGGGCTCTGAGCACTGTTCAAATTTTGTGTCCAGATGTCTTCTCTTAAATTGCTTGTTTTTCGGGCTTGAAGCAAATGTGTGAGGATATGTTTTCCACTCCTGTTTACTAGCCCAGGCCACCTTGAACGTTGTGTCCAGGAGTCAACAGAATAGTGCTAGTAATTCTTTTATCAAACTAGCACACTTCACTGAACCCCGGCACTGTAATTAGAGAACCTTTGCACCAGGCAATTCTCTGGCATAGGAGCCGTTTTCATTCTGGAATAGCACTCATGCTGGAATTCACACCACTTCTGCCATCAAACAGTAGAAATCTGATCTCCCCAGGATTTAATTTTGCTTTCCAGAATCCTTTCCTTGTCCCTGGCTTCCTCTTTTATATTTAAATAGGTTCTTTAAAACCCACTTGGGATTTCACGTATTCTTCTCTAGAAACAAAAACCCTACCTGGTGAATGACAAAATCAGAGATTGTTTAAGGTCCCCCCATCCCATACCTCACATGGATCAAAAGCATTGGACTGAAAATGAACCAGCTACAGACTTTGCAATATACAAGGTCCATTTACTTTCGTTAACTATGACTGTGCCGATTAATAGGCAATTGTCTCTCTTTATGTTGTTGTGCCCTGCAGTGCTCTCCTCTACCAGCCAGCCCCTTGTTAGGTTGTGACAATAGGGAGCCCTGAAGGGGGAGGCCAGAAGCTAGGAAGAAGAAGATGGATGTACCTTTTCTTATTTCCTTGCTGATGGGATTGACTAATTCAGTTGCATATATGAGTTCAAATCCCATTTGAAGTCTGCAGTGAACTCCAGTCCAGGGTTCCCAGCCTATAGATCAATTCCAATCAACAAAAATCCAAATAACTCAGAAATGGGAAGATTGGGAGCAGATTAAACAGCTCCAGCTGACATTTTAAAAACACATGTGAATTGCAAGTTCCTAAGAGAATAGATCTTAAAGGCTGTCATCATGAGAAAAATACAAAATGTAACTATGCATAGCGATGGATTTTAAATAGACCTATTGTGGCAATCGTTTCACAACATAGACATGTATCAAATCATCATGTTGTACCTAAAACTAATATAAGAAGTCAATTATATCTCAATGGAGAAAGAAAGAAAGAAAGAAAGAAAGAAAGAAAGAAAGAAAGAAAGAAAGAAAGAAAGAAAGGAAGGAAGGAAAATATGCCAAGGAATCTAATGTTCATTACAGACAATATACCACAACACACAGGACGTATGTCATCTTTGTCTTTCTCTCTCACTTTTGGTGCATATCTAGAAGTGCCTTCCATGTGTGAGGCATGCATTTATGCAGCTGAAGGCAGCAAGATGGGATATACCTGCTCCCTACCCACCTGGGCTTATCACCAGGGGAAAGGAAGCGGGTGCATACATGAATCTCTCTAGTGTTGGGAACTAACTTGGGTAAATGTGACCTGAGTTATAACAAAGGCTGTAAAAAGAGAGGGGAGAAGTGATCAATTCTACCTGTGGATCTTTATATAGACTTTGATACAGATGTATGATTGAGTTAAAACTCAAAGGATGGATACATTTTATTTGGATTCAGCCAGATTTATTGAGAATTTCTTAGGTACTATCCATCATCATAAGCCATTTTACAATTAATTCTATAATCTGCACCCATACTATCATCGTAATTGGACAGCTAGGGTCATTCATGAAAATTGATAGTCTTCTAAGACTAATAACTGCCAAACGGCAGGTAGAGAAGCTAGCCTTGTCTAGTGCTCTCTAAACAAGATATTGTAACTAATTTATTCAGTCGGTGTGTTCCTAATAAGCAGAGAGGGATTCAGAAAATTTGAATGTGACCCCTTTCCTAAGAGTCTATTCCAGGAAACAGACAGGGAAATGGGTAATTGTTATATAGCATGATCGTTTTTATGGTACATGTGGTCATTAGATATCTTGGAAATACATTAGAAGGTTTCCTAACCCATCTGAGTTCAATTTGGAAGAAGGCCTAGGAGTTAGCTATAAGGAGGAGATAAGCATTGCAGACGTGCCCAGTATCTTGTGCAATGGCCCAGGGGCAACATATGAAATGTAGGGGGTTAGAAGGGATATGATAGACAATATAAGAACAGAAGGGTGACAGGGTGTAGAGAAGATGGTAACAACTAGATTAGAGAAGAAATTATGTGTCCAGAGAGAGAGACAGAGAGAGAGATCTCAAGTTCTCTTCATTTAAGGACATTAACTAATTCTATTGGATTGGGACCCCATCCTTATGATCTCATTTAACCTTAATTAGCTTCTTAAGGGCTCTCTCTCCAAATACAGTCACACTGGGGATTAAGATTTTAATATATAAATTTGGGTTTGGGGAGGGAGATGCAAGTCAGTCCAGAGCGCCACATTTAAGAGTTTAAATTGTAAATTAAATCCAGTGGGAATCTATGGAAAGGAAACAGCAGTGACCAGAAGTATGTTCCGGTATGAGCCTTCCAACATGAGTAGTTGAACTCAGCCCAGGGGGAGCCTTTTGCAGGCGATTTCAGTAACCTGCAGGAGGAGCCTTGAGATAACCAAAATTAAAGCATTGGCCTTAGAAATTAAGAAGCAGGGGCCAAATCAAGAAATTTTAAAATGAGGTGAATGCAAGTTCATTAAGCCTTTCTAGCAAAAGGAATGTTTGGGCTAAGGTTTGGCACCGAAGAATTGATAAGATATGTAGGAAACTGTGGACAAGAGGGGTAATAACAGTGCAGTGGAGGCTGACAGGAAGCCTGGGTTGTGTTGTGGAAGGTGGACTGCATGGTGCAGCCTAATCAGATCTGGGCTCTAGAAGGTAACTGACTGCAGCATACAGGCAGGGATGTTACAGGAGACAAAGGGACCACTTAGAAGCCCCAGATGACAGTGCAGGCAGGAAGGAAGAATGGAAGGAAACTAGAAGGAGTAGGCAGTTACCTGAAGCATTTGGTAGATGGAATCAGGACTTACACATCAGATGTGGCAGGAGAGAGAGAGAAGGACAAAGAAAAGATGTCCAGGTTTCGTACCCAACACTCCATCTTCTTCTTCTTTGGAATATCTTTCTCAGCACATTTTGTAAATTCAGTAGGCTTCTAAATTGAGTCTTAAGGAATATACCATAGATAGAAAGACCATGCCGTGGTATTTGTCACAGGAAAAGAATTTACTTACCAGGCACAGATTATAAATGTAAAAGATAACAGTAATGTCCAGAAAAACATGCGTGATGATTTACCAGTAACCTAGTGAAGGTGGTTCAGGAATTGGGATGTTAAGCTGTAGGTTTGAATTTTGACTTCAGCAGTCTCAAGTTTGCAACTTTGGAGCTTTGCAAGCCCTGAGCTCTTATTTCTCCACCTGTAAATTGGAGTGTTTTCATTTAATACCAACACAGGGAGAACTAGAAAGATGTAGAGAACACCTGGTCCAAATTCCTTATGTTAATGATGAAGGGACTTTGTCTCAAAGTATATAAACATCTTAGGTAAGGAGTCTTACTAATAGCATTAGAATTGAAAAGTGATCTACTTTAAAAACAAAACAAAACAAAACAAAACAAAAGTGATCTACTTTGTATTCACTGTGTTTAATCAGCTTCCATTCCCATTCTCCAAAATGACTCTTCCAAGCATCTCCGCCCCGCAGTCCAAAACTTGCTGCTTCCCTCTTCCTTTCGTCTTCCTTCACATTTATAGACAAAATGTCCCATGTTGGATCTCTGGGCCCAGACTGTCTCTCCAGCTTCCCCTGATTGGCTTCCACCCAATTCTCCAGTCATGACATACGTCCTGTCATTTCGCCAAATAGAGCCTGCCTTTTACCATCCCCTGATGTATTGACCAGTCTTTCCTCCCTAGGATACCCTTCCTTTAAGACTGTCAGACTTCTGTTCCTCCCTCAATATCTAGTTACTCTTGTGAGACACTTTTATTGATTCACTCCAGGAGAGCATGTCAGTTCCCTTCTGCATCCCCTCAAAAATCTGTTCATCATCGCATGTCATAATCTGCTTTCCTCTTGGCATGTCTGTTCTGCTCACTAGACCGTGATGTGTCTTAAGGTCAAGATCAGATCATATTTATTTATCACAGTGTCAGCAGGTTGTGGGCACATGGTAATTGTGTTAGGGATAAGTGAATCTGGACCCCTTGGTCCCTAATCCAGTTGGGCTCTCTATGTTTGATATTACCTAGTTGTACCCATAAGCGATAGAGATTGTGTAACATGGGTCCTTATAATAGTCAGACTAACTACCAGGCCCAATTAATGTAGTTTCTCTTGAGGTCTAAATCAAAACCTCTACTATTGGGGGTTGCTGTGTAGGTAGCCCAAAAGACAGATGTCACCTCAAGAATTGGATGCACAGTATAAATGTAAATTATGGCATGTAAATGTATGTACTTTTTGTTTGTCTTTAATATTTTTATGCAATCCCAATTTTTTAAAAAGATTTTATTTACTTATTTGAGACAGAGAGAGAGAGAGAGAGAGAGAGAGCAGGAGCAGAGTGAGGGGCGGGGGAAGAAGTAGACTGCCAGCTGAGCAGGGAGCCGAGTCCGTGGCTCAGTCCCGGGACTCCAGGATCATGACCTGGGCAGAAGGCAGATGCTTAACCAACTGAGCCACTCTATGTTTGTATAATACATGTAACTTAAATATGTACCACACCAGATTAACTCTATTACTAATCCCTCTTCATAGGAATTAAGACGAGAGACAGACATCTAAAGCTAGTTAAACCCTCTTCTGTGTCCTTCTCTTGAGCTCCATGCTTTACCATGCTTACAAGATCATAATATCTATAGAAAAAGAAGTTGCTATTATTTAACTCCAGATTTCATTGTATAAGTATTCTTGGTTAATTTGGGCTTCCATTTGCTGCAATTAAGATGACATCTGCTTTTCTCCCCTTGTGTTTCTTTTGGCTCTTTCCCTCAGCATGTTTATGCTGCTTGAAAGACCAGCCTCCCAGTCAAGGCTAGAAATGCTGTAGCTTCTCTTACTCATTCCACTTTGTGCATTCTCATGTCTGTTTGGTCCATTTTCCCAACCTAGTACCAACCATTGGGATTTGTTAAATTGTACTATCTTCTGGACATCTGCTTCTCAAGGTAGCATACTTCACTGGATCCCTGCCCCTGCCCCCTTCTCCATCCAAAGGATGCTACGAGGCCTTCTAAATTCCAGAATGAATCAAAGATATTGACATATTCTTAGTCCTCTAAATGGCCACACCTGGTGAAAGGCCACCATGTCAGAGATGTTCTTGTCAAGTCTTCATTGGTCTTGCTGACCACCTCTGCTGTATTTTTGAGTTGCAAACAATGTTCCAGTAGTATTTCCTGGCCAACATCACAAGCCCACCTAGTAAGCCTCCGCATACTTTAGCAACCCTTTCATTTCACTAAATCTTTCTTTGCATTGCTATCTACACCATAGTGTTAAGAAATTGCTCTTGTATGAAAAGAACCACCTTTAGCATAACAAAGAGGTAGCTTACCTTCAGATCTAAACTGACCAAGCAGAAAAACTCTGGTCAGCACTTGTAATTTAATTACCTTTTAGGGGGACAGTGTATGTGATTCACATTTTTCCAGTATTCCCTGCCTCCATATCCATAAGATGGATGGATGGATGGTAGATGGATAGATAGATAAATAGAGAGATGCTATTGCCCCTTTAGTATCCTTACTCCTGTTCTGAATAAAAAAAAAAAAAAAAAAAATCCTACAAACTTCAAATAAGGTTTGCAACTGAAAATGTTGTTATAAATCTCCACCAGTAAATAGACATCAGTGTGATGTGCTGTATTCTTAATAAATTTGATGCACAAGCTGAGGTTTAATACATTGCAATGAACATTGGATAGCAAAAAAACACAGGCATTCATTGCCAGTCTTGGAAATAAAACCGTAAGGGGGTATCAAGGTTTGAAATTGTGTGAATGAGATTGAGAGGTTACTAGTTTACATAATTATAGTTACAAAAATATATAGAGTATGGCCGTGTCATCAAGAGGTTTAATCAATGTGGTTTAAAAAAAAAAAAATTGTTTCTGTTGATAATTTTGTCAGAGGCACCCATTTCTATGGCAAAGGGCCAAATGCACTTAATGCAATTCAAGGATAACAAGGAGAGTTGATAGCTTCTAACGAGCAATTGCTACAGCAAAGAGAGATATGAAGAATCCAGTTTAAACTCTATTGACGAGGGCCGTTTCCATTCGCTGTGGCTCTTCATCTGAGCTTGTTCTTGACATGTGGAATAAGAAGGGAAAACGATTCTTGCATTTTATTATCTAGATATAATGAACTTCAATTTGTAAAAATGAACATAAGTCTTATTTTTTTTAAAATGTGTGCAGAAATAACCCATGGTGTCTAGCAATGACAACTAAGTCTGTCGTCTTAACGTTACCAAAATGATTGGAGAAAAACAGGATTAAAAATGTATTGTACTATATTATTATCTCAAAGACTGATTATTATGCAAAAGTGTATTCCAATTTCAATTTTAAAAACTACTAATTTGTTCTCAACAGCTGTAATTTGAGATCCCACGGGATGACATATGAGGATACACAGGAAAGTTGGGGAGGCTATCGCTGGTTTGGGGACTTGATTCACCAAGCCTACTTGGTCTAAATTTCCACTGTCTGAAGCTATAATAATATGGTGACAGCAATGTAATTCATCACAGCTGGGATCTCATAATATATGGAACACAATAAGGACCTGAAAATGTACTAAAAAGAAGATAATAGGGTATATCTTTTAGATATTCTTTACCTTGGCTGGATTTGTGTGCAGGAACATAGGGAAGATTTAGAAGAGTATATTGACATTGAGTAGGTGACTTTGGTTATGTAGTAATAATATCTTACACTGACTTCCAGGAATCTGTTGAGATCTTGCTAGCGTGTTGCATATCAAAGTGTGTGAGCTCTGCATTGCATCTGACTGTATGTCACAATTCACCTCAATTAAGCAAATGTTGGTCGAGTTTGTAGCATAAGCCAGACGTGATGATAGTTGGGGATGCAAACATGGTAGCTGTAATAGAAACAATACTTATTATTGCAATTGGTAAATAGTCATCTTTCATAATAGTTGATTTAAAAAAAAATCCTTTCCTTCTATGATTATTCACTCATGGCTTACTAGGATATTGTCTTGCTCTTGTGGATGTAAATGTACATGATGTTAATTAATTTTCATTGAAAACAGTAGTCAAGCACTAGAAGTTCTAATATCTTTTAAAGCTCAAATAGCATTTAAATGAAAGCTTATTACAGATCTATCATGTCAACAATTTTGGTTTATATTTTCTCTTAAAGTTGTCTTCTGATGTCTCTTTCAATCAAATTGATCATTTTTAATGATCATTTTAAGGGGGTATGATCATGTTTTCCTTTGAGAATCTCTTAAGAGCTATACAGCTTCTCACTAGGAAAAAAATGCACACACTCACTTGTATAAAAACAATATATTACATACATTTTCTGAAGATTGATCAGATTGAGAAATCTACATGAAATCTACATCTTCAATCTACATGAAATGCTATGAGTACGACTGTATACATTTTTGGAGACACAACCCACCTCCATTTGGAAATCAGGAGATGCTCTTCCGAGGAATTATGCTCTTGGATTACAATTTAGTTTCCCATTTGAATTACGGACACACTGACGTTTTGTCACAAATAGGTGGTTGCAGTTTGCCCCAGTGATAGAAGATAAATTATTAGGCCAGTCTTCTGATAAATTTAGCATGAATTTAAGCCTGAAGAGTAGGGCTTTAGTAAGCCTGACTCTATGTGAAAGTGATCCCAGACAAATGGGCCTGAATATATGCTCCAGAGCTTTGGGAAAGCTACCGCGGCTGTTGTAAGGGACAAAGCACAATCTTAGGACATCTTTTTAAATGTAATTGAGTCCCATCATCCTTCTGTGCCTCTGGGGCCCAGAGAAGCTGGGAAGAACTAATGCCGTTCGTTTGTCATTGGAACATTTCCAGAGCTGAACAGGTGATACCATAAACATATCCACTCTTGCTGTCTGGAGTGAGCAAGAGGCTCTACAAGGTGGCTCCTTCTGGATGGCAATTGATTTTAATGATTTCTTTCTTTCTCCGGGGCAGGATTTATGTGGGCATCATTCATGTGACACCCTGGGAATGGCAGACGTCGGGACCATATGTTCTCCGGAGCGCAGCTGTGCTGTGATTGAAGATGATGGCCTCCATGCGGCATTCACCGTGGCTCACGAAATTGGTATGCAGCGCCTTTTCCCTTCCCTCGCCAAATCAAACACGCGAAACAGCTGCAACAGGAACCCAAATACTTGGCAATTAATCCCAGATTTCTCCAGGTTCAGACGCTCTGTTGGGGATTGCATTTGTTGATATTTGCACTCTCAGGGTTAACTAGTTAAGGAGGAGGATGGCCAATCAGGCACCCAGGAGACGTTTCCTTTTTGACAGTGTCATTGAAGAGTTTAAGAGAAATTTGCTACTGCTCCTGTCTTCTTAAGCTTCCGGCAATGACTCTTAGATGGAATTTGTCACAGTTGATTATGGTATGCAGGAATGCCCCCTCTTAAAAGCTACTGAGGCTCTACCGACTCATCCAGGGCTAATCAGTTTGCACAGAAATTTGTCATGTTTATTCCATTGTGAGTGATCAGAGCTCCTGTCAAAGGGGAACAATAGCTCACGATAAACAGTCCTATCTCCTTTTTAATAGCAAAGACAGAGAAACCAAGACCGGCAATCAACAGGGTTTGTCTTCATATGTCACCCGATTTGTGTGTCATAAGAAACACACCTAAATCTTAAAATTAGAATTTTCGGACCAGGCTCATTGTTGAAAAATATCCCGCCAGTTAGGATATGTGTTTTCCAGGTGATGACCCGGGTTCCTAGGTATATGAGTAGTTCAGTACTTTAGAATTAGATGTTGGAATCAGACACATCTGGGCTCAATTCTTGCTAGAGTACTTTCTATCAGTCTTATTATTGGTCTTATTATTTAAACTCTTGAAACTTTTTTTCATATCTGAAATACAGGAACAAGGGTGCCGATTTCATGGGATTATTTCAGGGACCAGATTGGGTAGGTTACAGATACCAGCTGTTATTTACACCCACGTACACTTCTGTTTTTGCTTTTTAGTTAACTAGTTCGTTTCGCTTTAAAAGTGTGTATCACCTTTAGCATCATCCTTTTGGGAGGAAAGTATGGTTTGATACTTTTTTTTGCTGTATTTTTATTAAACGGATTTAACTTTTAACCTAAAACCATAATTTTTAAAGAGAAACTAAAGCTTCTTTTTCACATTCCTAGTAGTAGGCAGAGAACATTTCACAAGGGGTAGATTTCTAGCTGCTATGTTTTCTTTGGAAAGTTAAAGTAACTTCAAAGCAAAGATGTCATTGTATAAGTCAATATATTACAGCAGTGAAAATAGAAATCAGTAGTTAAATTTCAATTCCTAAGTATTAATTGTGACCTTAATTTTCTTAACTGACACTCTTCTTACCCTCTAAGGAGAAAAAAAAAAGACACAAAAACATAAACCTTTAACATGAATAACCATCCAACGGCATCACTGATAATAATTTACACGTTATTAATTAGACTTCTTTAGCTTCAAGATGGAGTCCCTTCTCTGCCTCAGGGGTCTCTGTTTTGTCTCATGCAAGAGATTCACATCCTCAGTCTCCATCTCTTGTATGTAAGGCAGGCGAACAATAAGGTGTGACTCTCTGGTGTGCTTCTCTAGAAGACCCGGTATATCCGAAAAACTTTTAAAAACACGTACGCCAACTGAGCTTCTGGCCCCTGGGAGTATGTTTTCACCTATCTCTCATTCGTACCTATTAAACTGATAATAACCAGCCGAATATAGATCTTTGATCAGTATTTCTTACCTATCTCTATCAGTGCACGGGGGGGGGGGGGGGGGGGGGGCAGTGGGAGAAACACAAAAGCTGCCCAAAGCAACATTCAGAATGTACAGTGGAAGCTAAGAAGAATTGGACCAAATCCTTAAGAGGATTTGGGCAGGGATGATTTCAAAAGCAGTAATCAGTCACCATTATTCAGAGTGATGGAACTTCCAAAAGAAACTGTTCTCAATCCCTTGGTAGGCAAAGGCTGGTTCATTTTGGACTGGGGAAGCAACACCCTGATCATCATCTGTCCATAAGATTACGAGCCCTAAATCCTGATCTTCTCAGGAAGGGATTACGGAGTTCTTGAGGGAAGGGCTGTTTCTTCCTTCAGTCCTGCAGTGAACCACTCTCACAGGTTGATAGCATTGGGGAGGTTTCTCTGTAAGAGTATCACCGTGGCAGTAAATGCAACTTCTTTGGGGCTGCACTGACTCTCAAGGCAACTGGGCTGGAATGTAGAACCTTCCAGCATTACCTTTCCTGGCCCTCCTAAATTCCTAAACCAAGGGTGGACACCGGCCGACCTGAAAGTGTGAGAGGTAGGAAGACAGGTGCTTATGAGAACAAATGTTTTATTAAAACTGTACATGTACGGTAAGAATTTTTCTTAACAGTGCAAGATTGGATACAGTTTTACAAGGGAATGGTGAAGGAGAAATGTAGGCTTCTTTTTTATTTTTTTTAAAGATTCATTTATTTATTTATTTGACAGACCGAGATTATAAGTAGGCAGAGAGGCAGACAGGGAGAGAGAGAGGAGGAACCAGGCTCCCTACTGAGCAGAGAGCCCGATGTGGGGCTTGATCCTAGAATCCTGGGATCATGACCTGAGCCGAAGGCAGAGGCTTAACCCACTGAGCCACCCAGGTGCCCTGAAATGTAGGCTTCTATGTGAAAAATCAAACCTGAATCTTTGCTGCATGACTATGCCCTGGCTTCCCTTTAATGTCTTGGTTGAGCCGGCTCTGTTTCCTTCTTTAGAATTCTCTATGATCCGTCCTTCAGTCAAACACTGCCTATTTAATTTGTCTTTCTGCATTACATATAGCCAAATCGGAGAAATTTAAGATCTGGGGAGGAGGGCTATGGACTTAATTTCCCTTTCATAAGGGGATCTGGCTTTCATTTGCTCTATTTTCTAATTGCTTTATTATTCTTTAATTTCACTTTTTGCCTAAATATGGTGAGCATGTGTTACAAAGTACAAGCCTTAAAGAAATTAGAGATGATAACCTCACAAAATATTTCCTAATCATCTGTCTGTAATTACAGTCTTGCCTCCGCAGCCAGTGTGATCTTTGGTAACGCTGCTGGCAGATCTGTTCCCAGTGCTTGATTTTTAGATCGTTGCGTGAAAATATGGGTCTGAGCTAACCATGCTCACGTCTTTCCCCCTTGCCCTTCCACTCCATTCTTATGTCATTTCCTCCCTCCCCTTTTATTAGACACTTATGTATATGTAAACACTTTCCAGATTGGGAGGTTATATGTACAGATCATGGATGGTGACAAAGTGACTTCCGTTTTGCCCAAGTGCTTTGAATCTTCTTGAGCCCATTCCCAAATGCGCAATCCGCGTCGTGTACCCAGTGTAAATACATGACTGCGCTCAAAGCATAAGCAATGGAGAAAGTTTCCAGACTATTCCCGTAATTTTTCTACTTTATTTCTCCTATACGGAGCAGAAGGATATATTTGGTTAAGATTAAGGCTTTAATGAGATATCTTGGTGGCTCAGTCATTGAGTATCTGCCTTCAGCTCAGGTCATGGTCTTGGAGTCCTGGGATCAAGCCCTACATCGGGCTCCTGCTCAGCAGGAAGCCTTTTTCTCCTTTACCCACTCTCCCTGCTTGTGTTCCTTCTCTTACTGTGTCTCTCTCTGGCAAATAAACAAATAAAATAAAAAGCTTAAAAAAAAAAAAAGAATAAGGCTTTCATCAATCGACTTACAGTTTCTCATGCAATGCTCTACCGCTGCTTCCTCAAGCAGATAGTGGTTGAAAATACAAAGTCGTTCTATCTGAATCAAAATTTTCCTTTGGCCTTTTATGCCCTCTCCCTGAAAAATGTCCTAACTTGGAAATGAACATGGAAGATAAATAGCGGCAAGTCTGAAATACCTATCTTACACCTTTTCTACCCATCATGTAAAAGTCAGGATGGTTTCAATGAACAATTCTGAAAAGTGACTCTTCCTGGATCACATGTTAATGTGGATACATCTCTTTTCCTGCTAATTGTTTCTTTAAAAAGATGAGGTGCCTCGGTGGCTCAGTCGGTTAAGCATCTGCTTTCGGCTCAGGTCATCAGGGTCCCAGGATTGAGACCCATGTTGTCTCCCTTCTCAACGGGGAGTCTGCTTCTCCCCCTGTCACTCCCCCTGCTTATGCTTGCTCTCTTTCTCTGTCAAATAAATAAATAAAATCTTAAAAAAATTAAAAATTATTAAAAAGCTGGACTCTGGAGTTATATCATCAAATGATGCCAGCACAGGCTTCTGGAAAACAGATTTTGATATGGATAGACTCTACAGAGGCAGTAATAATTTGTCTTCCTCATGGCTCTTATGTATATGTAAACATTAACTTAAATCATCAGGACAATTTAAAAAGTTGCTTTAAAGCATCAAGAACACAGTCCCCACCCCTGTGCCTTGACTGGAGGCAAGAATGTGGTTATGGCCATTTTACAACCCAAGTGTGAACTGTAGAAAGTTTTCAAATGAATGTAAGTTTACATTTTGAGTTTATATTTTTAACTTGTCAAACTTTTATTATTGGCTTGTAAGACTAAAGATTTCACCTGCTGCCCACATGGTTCTTCAGAATAATAATTTTATTGATGTTGTGCCAGCTTCTAATATGCTAGGGGGAACAATCTGATTTTATTTAGGCTAATGAAATCCATAATTTGTGAACTTGCTGAAGCTTGGCTTTATAGTAGTTCGTTATAAAATGTGCTAAGTGAATCTCTCCACCATGAAAGACGCCAAATGTTTCCTAAGCCAAAGTCAGTCAACTTAGAAAATCAAAGCCAAGGGCGCCTGGGTGGCTCAGTCAGTTAAGTGACTTTGGCTCAAGGTCATGATCTCAGGGTCCGGAGATGGAGACCTATATTGCACTCCCCGCTCAGTGGGAAGTCTGCTTCTCTCTTGCCTTCTGCCCCTTCCCCCCTTAAGCCACCACCCCCGCTACTTGCTCTCTCACTTGTGTTTTCTCTTTCTCTAAAATAAATACATAAAATCTTTTTTAAAAAAAGTCAGAGCCAAACATTCAGCTGGAGGCTGAGGAAGTGGCTGAGGCAACAGCATGGCTGCCCATGTTTTGCTGTGGTTAGACGGAGTTCTCTGGTTGTGCTGATCTGCGTGTGACTGAGCTCCCATGGATGATTAGATTAAACAAGGCTGGGTTTTGAAAAGCTGCAGAGGCCCTAGAAATACCGTAGACCGAAGCCAATTCCCAGAATCAGATGTCAAGACTGACTGTGAGATGTGAAGTGAAAGAAAACTGGATTAAACTTGGTATTTACCCCCCAAACCTACAGCTTTAATCAACATGAACTGAGCCTTTTTTTTTTTTTTTTTTTCTGTCCAGCCTGGAGCAAGACCACACTGTGTCTTTCTCAGCCCCCAGATGAAGGGTGGGAATGGGTCTATACTAATATGTCCAGCAGCAATGAGAGATTGAGTGTTTAGTGTCAGTTCTGTATTTTTTAAAATCCTATCCCAATTTCCCTTCCTCTTGGGGAGGCCTAGAGATTGTCCGTCACAGGAGTGGAAATCCAAGTTGAAGGTCGCATAAAAAGTAAATACATCACAAACGTAATGCGTGATTTTTTTTTTCCTCTAATGAGTAGTCAATTTCCCCCTTCTCTCCTAAATCAGAAGTGTCTAGTAATATCAAAATTTATCAAGTAAGTAAAAACTGACACACAGAGATACAAGTGATTTTAAGAAGTTTCCAGACCTGTCTGAGGCCAACAACTAGTATACAACAAGGGTCAGATCTGAACCCAATTCACCTGGCTCTAAAGCCAGGGTTTTGCTGCTTTCCTATAATGGTCTGTTAGTGTTCATTTTTCAGGAGGTAAACCTGAATTTGATTCAAAAGGAGATGGACACAGCTTGCTATAAGGTGAAAAAATTGAGTTTTCTTCCTTCCAAATTAAATAATTGATACAACATGTACTTACCATGTATGTTTAATGTTTTGAAACGGGACTTTGGGAATTTTATCACTTCTATATAAAGATTTGCATTTGAATAGACGTGTATAATCCAATTATTAGAGCTCCCGAATCTCTTCTTCAAGGATTCTGGATTCTGATCCCATGTGAGTTGTTGGCTCACTCTTCAACCCCTGGCAAGATCTTCTTACACCTCAATAATCCCAGCTGGAAAATTAGGCAAAATAAAAACATGACCTCATTAAGAAACAGATGCTTCATCTGAGCAGTGCTTTCTTAAGTAAACACATTACAGAGCTTGTGACTTTTTTTTTTTTTTAGGATGTGGTTCTGTGTCCCCTTGTTCATTGGTCAGTTGGGGTCAAGAGACAAAAGTTTGAAATTCTGTTTAATTTTCAGACCAAAGTTTAGAAAAACAAACAGATTTCCTTCCTGAGGTTAATGTGATAAGTCAGCCCTTGTGGTACAGTAACACCTGAGCTGAATAAAAAGCTGGACCAATATTTTCCTTTCTCGTTACGTGTCTTCACCCAGTGTACATGATCTCAGATTTTCTAACATCAGATTCATTTGTGAATTTAAGGAGGCAAAATACTTTTTAAGTCTATATTGTGAATATCAGTGATGAAATGCATTTAATGAAATGTTGCCTTTAGTTTAATTTAATGTTGCCATTTGCCTTTAAAAAGATAATTATCATACTAGAGAAATTATCATTGACTAATTATTGGCTAATCCTGAGATAACAATATAATTCAGACTCTTATCCTAGAGACCTTGCTTTGACATAATTTACTGTGAAATTCCTTTCCTTAAAGTCATCCAAATAAACTCGTTCCTGATGTCACTTTGTGTGATGGACATTCGTTAGCAAGATTGTTGTATTTGCGATATGATTTAATATCTATTAAGAATAGATCAGTATTTTCTCCAAAAGCATTTTCAACTTACATCTTGATTTTTACAAATGATTTCAAAAAGCAAGATAGAGTTCTGAGGTCTGCATCATGTGGGAAAATATTAGATTACACGGTTGCATTATTCTCTGAGTTTCCCTCTGACTCCTGTAATACCTTTTATTTCCTTCTTTTGTATATAAATACAAATGCTATTAACTAGTGCATCCACTACTCAAGTGTGTTTGTTCCTTCATCTCCTCAGGATTTGAGATGAGAGGTTACCAATTACACCAATCAAGAACTAATGATTGACTAAGAAAGACAGCATCATGAGCGAGATTACTTTAAGCCGACAAACTGGTCTTCAATCTTTTGCATGTCTACTAATCACAAAATAATAATACCTCCAAATAAAAATACGAATAAAAATACAAATACTAATTCGTCCTTAGAGCAAGACCTTGGGGCCTCTACTTGAAACCCTGACAGGGAACTGCCTTCTTAAATTTAGTACCTGCATTGTTGCTTCTCAGGATGGTTCTACTGCCTGAGCTTGGTTGAGTTTCTTCAAAACTCTTACCTTCAGAATTGCTCTGACTTCTCTTCACTCCTCTTTTCTACATGGACTCAAGAAAGAAATATCTATATTGCCTTTCTTTGTGGGTTTCTTGGCCCTGTCACCCTGCCTCCTCCAAGGACCTCACGTCTCAACTAACTCTGCTCTGTGTTGTTCCAAAAACTCATCATGAGATACAGCTCGATAAAACAACCAGTTAATTTAGGGGTTGTAAACATTCTCTCCAACAATTCTTTATATTCTTCCCATGCTGTCTTATTCTCTGGGACATATTTTGTAAATCCCAGCTGTGCTAATCCTGCTAGAGGCTGCTTAGTGGAAAAATGCTTAGTCTCCAACCCACACCTGTGATTTTAAACATCTCTGTGGGTGATTGATGAACAAACTCTCACTGCAAAAGGCAGATGTCCTAGGAGATTGGTGACATCATGATGCATTCTGATTAAGCCTTTCACAACACCGGCTTGAACTGTATTATTGTCAGCTACAACATTATAGTTTAAATTTCTTGGATTTCTGGATTTTCTGTTCATAATCTTTTAGCACCATGGTGTGTTTTCTCTAATGTGAATGTCCTTTTAAAACAGCTTGTGCCTTTGTATATATCTTGCCATTTCTTGCTCAAAGATATGAGCAAATTTCAGACCAACATTAGATGTCTTAGCATCTTGATTGGGGGATCCCATTTGAAAATAACCACCTCTTTTGCTGTTCCCGGCCCTTAGTATGGCTGTCACGTTTCTCCTGAAGAGCATCCAAACGTCCCTCCCATTGATCTTCCATTTTAATTCCTGTCCAGCTCCTGAAGGGAAGTCACATGGGCCTCTCTCACTGTGTCCTGGTTGCAGTTACTGGAACTAGCTGCCTGTTTCCATGGGTGCTTAAATGTTCTTCACGTTGACCATGACTCCTGGTGTCCTTGAGAGAGCATGCCTCTCCCAGCAAGCTGACAGACTTTCTTCATGGAAGACCAAACATTCCTCCAAAGAGTCTGTCTCTCGGTTGACCTTCAAGCAGCCCATTCCTGACTCACTTTGCAGAACTGACAAAATTCACATCTTCTTTTAGTTCTTGTTGAAGTGGAACTAAGGTTTGTTCATGCTCAGAATGGCAATCTTTTTGGTTGTCCATATAAAAATACCTTATATGTATCTTTGGCAGCAATTAAGTTACATTGATAAATTGGCAAATTTAGGGAGCATAAAATTCACAATATTATGCCAAGTCACATGCCAAAAGATTCATAAAACTGTACCAAAATATTTTTAAATAAACGGCTTTCCTTATATAATTGAAATCTTTATAAAATTAGATGCCTCTCCTTTCTGTATGAAAGAAAAATTTGAGGTACTCTGCCGGATTTCTCAAAGAGAATTTGGTGTTTGTGACATGGCCTGTATTTTATTTATTTATTTATTTATTTTTAAAAATTTTATTTATTTATTTGACAGAGATCACAAGTAGGTGGAGAGGGAGGCAGAGAGAGAGAGGGAAGAAGCAGGCTCCCTGCCAAGCAGAGAGCCCGATGCAGGACTCGATCCTAGGACCCTGAGATCATGACCTGAGCTGAAGGCAGAGGCTTAACCCACTGAGCCATCCAGGCGCCCATACATGGCCTGTATTTTAAACCAGAAATCTGAAACTTATTACAAAGGAAGTGAAAATCACTTGGATGCTATAATAAAAATTCATCTAGGGGCACTTGATGGTTCAGTTGGTTAAGCATCTGCCTTCAGCTCAGGTCATAATCCCAGCCCCATGTCAGGCTTCCTGCTCTGAGGGAAGTCTGCTTCTCCCTCTGTTTCTGTACCTCCTCCTGCTCATATTTTCTCTCTCTCTCTCTCAAATAAAATCCTAAAAATATTCATCTAGAAAGTGCTAATTATTTACATATATATGGAGGAAAAGACTATTGCTTTGTTAAGTAAATATGGCGATCTTATGAACTAGAATTAGAAGTCACATGCTTACACACTTCACAGCACTCACCAAAGCACATACCCTCCCCAATGTCCATAATCCCATCCCCTTCTCCCAAACCCCCTCCCCCCAGCAACCCTCAGTTTGTTTTGTGAGATTAAAAGTCACTTATGGTTTGTCTCCCTCCCAATCCCATCTTGTTTCATTTATTCTTCTCCTACCCACTTAAGCCCCCATGTTGCATCACCACTTCCTCATATCAGGGAGATCATATGATAGTTGTCTTTCTCTGCTTGACTTATTTCGCTAAGCATGATACGCTCTAGTTCCATCCATGTTGTCGCAAATGGCAAGATTTCATTTCTTTTGATGGCTGCATAGTATTCCATTGTGTATATATACCACATCTTCTTGATCCATTCATCTGTTGATGGACATCTAGGTTCTTTCCATAGTTTGGCTATTGTGGACATTGCTGCTATAAACATTCGGGTGCATGTGCCCCTTTGGATCACTACGTTTGTATCCTTAGGGTAAATACCTGTACCCCTGGGGATAGAGTATTATGCCTCCATCAGAAAGGATGAATACCCAACTTTTGTAGCAACATGGACGGGACTGGAAGAGATTATGCTGAGTGAAATAAGTCAAGCAGAGAGAGTCAATTATCATATGGTTTCACTTATTTGTGGAGCATAACAAATAGCATGGAGGACATGGGGACTTAGAGTGGAGAAGGGAGTTGGGGGAAATTGGAAGGGGAGGTGAACCATGAGAGACTATGGACTCTGAAAAACAATCTGAGGGTTTTGAAGGGACGGGGGGTGGGAGGTTGGGGTACCAGGTGGTGGGTATTATAGAGGGCACAGATTGCATGGAGCACGGGGTGTGGTGCAAAAATAATGAATACTGTTATGCTGGAAATAAAAAAAAAAAAAAAAAAAAGACACAGGGCATCAGATTGGATAAAAACAAGATATGCTTTCTAAAAAAAAAAAAAAAAAAAAAAAAAAAAAAGAAGTCACATGCTTTTCTAAAATATAAAACCTGGATTCAAATAAATGTTATGTGGCAGAGGTCACCTTAGGCCACTTTCCCTCTTTCTTTTCTATGCCAGGGGAAAAAACCCAGGTGTGAAACTTCCACACAAATCCCACAATGTTAGCTGATAAAGATTCTACGATGGAAAAGTTCAAGAAGCACAGAGTGCCTTCTCAGAGTGCCTCTTCTAAGTATTAGATGTACCAAGTAACTTCAAGTCATTTTGAGCCGGGCATGATGAAATGTTCGGGTTTTTTCTGACCTGTGGGTTGCAGGAAAAAGAAATCAACACACCACCCAAAACTTGGACAAAGCCCTGCCAGTCTGTTGCATATGACTTGGGCCATACTTCACAGACTCTGATGCGCATTCGTGCTACTGAGCAAATAAAACGTGAGAGCAGGAGGGTTTCCCACCGAAAACTTGCTAGGTTGGCAAATGCTATTGAAGTAAATAACTGCATAAATACCATAAAATGTGGAGCTTTGGAAGGTCACCGAGCCCTAGCTACTTAACTTCAGCCACAGCAGCAAGCAGCTGCTTCAGTGGACAATTTTGTTACGAGGTGTTGGTGATTTAACAAGTTGGCCAAAAGTACTTGGAATGTGGCATGAAAGATTTCATCTCTGTTGGGTTTTACTGTTGCATGCTGGACCTTTTTTTTTTTTTTTTTTGGCAGCATGGCCAAAAGTCCCTGCCTTTGGCATACAGGAGCCCAAAAAGAATGCATTAATCACTTTTCTGTAGTATTTTATACACCCTTTTTAATGCTATGTGTACAGTTCTATAAAGCTTTACTAAAAAAGAAAAGCAACTGAGGTCTACTTGTCTGCTTTTTTAGAGTCTATACAAACGACTGCCTTGGAATTTTTTTTAAAACAGTATTTTAGATTTACTGGTGAGTGTCATTTTATCCTTAGATGATGTGAAAATTAATATTATATAATAAGAAAACAATTTTGATGATAAGAATGTGGTTAGGATACCTAGCTTGATAGACTGGAAATGCAGTGTGGGATTGCAGAGACCATGTGTGGTGGACCGAGGCAGAATGATAAACTGATAAATTTGGACAATGACTTATCTTTCTAGTATTTGTTTTCTCTTTAAGCTTTAACACTCCATGATGGACATCTTGGTATTTTAGACATTTCTACAATGTAAATGGGTGTGTTTTCAAAATATATCATTCCTTTGTGGGATTAGTAAACATGCAGAACTTTGCAAATGAAAGAACTGAAAGAATTGGAAGGGTGAAAGCAAGCTTATCTTTGCCTGGAATCGGCAAGTTCATAATTTCTCTTTCTTTTCCTCCCAGATGACTGGGGCTCAGTCATCTGGGGGGAATCATCTCTCAGATTGTTAGCTACCTATTAACTTGGCCAAGAAAATAGAAGTTACTGATATTCAAAAACCATCTATTAAGTGCTTGCAACTTGCAGAACATTGAGTTAAATACAGGATTTCAACAGTAGATGGAGGAGATGCTCTCTGATCTCGTGGGGCTCGTAATTGATCAGAGAAGGCAGAAAATTAGACAAGTAATCAGAATAATATGTAGTGAGGGCTATGACATAATCCCACAGTTGCCAATTCTGGATTCTAAATAAGGCCCGTTTCTACATGTCATTGAGCATGTGTGATCCAGATGGATTATGGGAGCATCCACTCCTTAATGTAATTTTTCAGTTTTCCCCTAAATGTTCATCCAAAGTGACTGCTCTGACTACACACAGCTTTAATTTCCCTGGGGGTCCAGCCTGTGCATGAGAAGGCAGTTAAAATGAACTCATGTACATTTGGAGGGGGTGGTGCTGGGAGGTGGGAAACCAAGTGCTCGTGTAATTGTCATAGAAAAGTGGAAATACAAAATCATCCATTATTGCATTCCTTCTCTTCTCTGCTTTAGGACATCTCCTTGGCCTCTCCCATGATGATTCCAAGTTCTGTGAAGAAAACTTTGGTTCCACAGAAGATAAGCGCTTAATGTCTTCTATCCTAACGAGCATTGATGCATCCAAACCCTGGTCCAAGTGCACCTCAGCCACCATCACAGAATTCCTGGATGATGGCCATGGTATGTATCATTTAAGAAAACACGGGCTCAATAACAACACTTAGGGGAGATTATTACCAGTGTTACTTTATGACATCCTCATGAAGCCCACCATGCCTCCTGAGACAATGGTTGTTTAGATAGGGTCAGGAAAGGAGCAGAGGGATGGTCTGTTGGTGTATAATGCCAACGTCCTTGGTGGCATTGTAGCTATGGTATTTTTGCTTTGGAATTGAAAAGTTCAAAAGAGAAGCAGTGTGGGAGACCACACAGAATGCCTCGCCAGTGCCCTGAAAGCCTGGCTTTTATTCCGTCTTTCACCACTAGCTTCCTGTGAGAATGTTGGCAGACATCTTGTTTCCCTGCTATTAATATGACTCTCAGAATTATTTGTTACGTGCCTATTATAGGGGTGTGGTTAAGACGTAGGTGACAATTCTGTCGGATCCTCTTTATGGCAACAGAAAACCAAAAAGGAAGCTCTTTAGATTTGCATTCACTGGAAGAATCTGGCTTCATCCTGACAGCAGATTCTCCGGGAAGTAGAGTGAAAACTGCAGAACAGAAAGAGAAGAATCAATTTGAATGGCGGGAAAACACTTTAAGAACTTCAAAAGAAAATCTTTGACTGTTACCCGCTAGATACAGTTCAAGAGCATAATCTATTTTATTAAATTCTGCAAATCGGGGATTGGTCCTTTAAATTACATAAAAATACCAAAGAACTAGAGGTTTTTAGAAATAATAAATTCTGACCCTTAAGTAGTCTTCAAAACAAGCTGTTGCTAATTTCCTAACATCCCTTGGACTTGAAACTACTAGAGGCACAGGAGGATAGATGCGTTCGAGTCAAGTGATTCAACTACAGACGCCAATGTAGTTCAAGTTTCTCATGTTATAAAAATGGACTTATTCTCATTCCTTCTTTTTTTCTCTTAAAATTTGTCTCTTTCCAAAAGACTGAGTATGGACTTAATATGACAGAAATTTTTTGATCATAATAACTGTCCATAAAATTATCTCATGATGTGTGGTTCAGAATTAGCTAAGGAGAGTCTCAGATAGTTGTTTTTCCTGGTTCCACAAAGTTTATGGCCTATTTCATAATACTAAGATATTATAGCACACTGACCACTTTGAACTTTGGCTGTGTAATGTCAAAACAATTGATGAATTCAACTCTTTTAGACAAAAAGGAATTCTGCCACACAGTTCTTCAGTCTCTCGGAGGAAAAATCTGTCCATTAACTCAGTTTTGCTGCAATAGTGGTGAACCAGTAATGTTTTAGTTACTTTAAACTTTTTAAAATATCCTATTCCTAAAAACAATTCACATGCCTAGCCTAGTTTAAAATTTCCCACAATACAGTCTGTTCTCTGCTCATTAAAAGGACATCCCAATAATGCAAAGATTTAGGAAAAAAAATACTAGGAATCAATGTATTAGGCTTTTCCTTTAGACTAATACTAAGTGATAATTTTCTGTGTAGCTCAGTTTACAATGCTGATTTAATGCTGATAAAGTCCTGCAGTGAATGTTTACATAATTATCTCCCTGTCCACACTGACCAAGTCAGGATCTAATAAAGTCCCTCTTGGGTGGAACCCTAGTCTCCACTTTTAATATTGCTTTCGCTGCCTTTTATTTCAGGTTTTCTGAAAATGAAATAACATTAATATTTTATTTCAGAATCACACATTACACATTCCAAAAGTTTGAGCTAAAGTTTGAATCCCTAAATGAACGGATTTAGTTGCTAAGGCAGCAAATAGTTATGGCTAAAATGGGACCAATTCTTTTTTTCCTGTGCAAGTATTAGGTCAGCTAATTACAATGCTGTGCAGAATTTTGTTCCTTCTTGCCATAATTTTGGAATGATTCGTTTATTTCATGTTTGTGGAATTCATGATCTTACGTTCTGTGCAGTAAATATGCTTTCAGTATTGTCTTCATTTCTTAACATTACTTCTGTATTTAAGTCTCCACACTCAGCTTTTTAAAAGTTTTCCAACAAATGACATATTTTATACAGCTCACTGTGTTCATTCCAGAGATCCTCATGGTAGATAACAACCAAGGAACATACATCTAGTAGAGGTGGATTTTGTTTACTGGCACTGATACAATCTTTTCTGAATTTCACATGGATATGTTGAATAAACTGATTAAATTAGCAAAATTCTTGGAACAATAAATACCTGATAAGCCTACTTATTAACTCATTTCATCAAGCTTAGACTCTCATTTTTTAATATATTGTTTAGGCAGTCCTGTGTTACAACCAAAACACACACACGCACACGCACACGCGCACACACACTGATTTTTATCAGTAGCCTGTAATGAATGAAGTCATTTCAGAATATGGAAAGCCGAAGAAGGCAATGGTACCATGGTTAGGGTTAGCCAAGCTCAACTATGCTCATTTGAAAACAGTTCTCACAGATATTGAAACAGTGGTATGCTCTAAGCACTGTCATTTAAACATGAATTCAAATAATTTAGTAACTTTTACCCCGTCACCAGAAAACTGACTGAAGTTAAAGTGAAAGTGTGATGATAGAAACTAATAAGCACAATTTTGAGATGTTTGAGGCTCTGACATTTCAACTTCAGAGCTTATGAGAGAACCAGGGAGAGCATCAAAGTCCTAGAGGAAAGGAAAATAAACACATCTTTCTTAGAAGACTCCACTGATACCAAAAAACCATATAGTAAAATTGTTTTACATTGCTCATAGGAAATGACTCAGACTTCCATCCCAAGCCATTCATTTAGAGTTAATAGAAATAGTTCTACTCTTTTTCTGCACTAATTTTATAGGCCATAACAATTTTAAGCAATGAAATAGTTATGGTAGGGGGTCCGGGGGTGCACTTCAGACAGACTGAGAGTGAAAAGGAGTATCATTTGGTGATAAGGGAGAAACCAGAAAAGCTGTAAAGTATAGCCCTGAATCATTGACAGTTCAGAGATCTGGCTCCTTTTCCCAAAGGGTCAAAAACAGTATCACACCACCATGATCCCCGAAGGTATCTCCATATTTCACATGATACCATTATTGATACTCAGAAAAAAAGTGATTTGCAATTACTGAGGAAAACTGAATTGTGACACTAATATAGAGGCTGCAAAACCATTGCTATGTTGAAGGACATATTCTTCCAAGACTTACAGAATTTTTCAATGGGACCTAAAGAGTTCTTTTTCTGGAAAACCCATTTATAGATAACAACCCATCTCTCCCTCTCACCTCCAGTGGCTCTAGAGAAATGAGGTCTTAAAGCACAACTAAGTTCAAATCATTTGATTTGTTTTTAAAATTATTAGCCATAAGTAGCTGGACATGTGTAGCACTCTCCCACTGCCAAATTTAAATTCATTAATCCTGAGTGTTTCCTGATTTAGTTCCAAGAACTATGTAGCAATTTGGTTATGGTTGAAAAATCTACATGCACACGCTAAAATAACTGTGCCTGCAGATTTGTGATTCAGAAAAGGAGAAGCCATGTCTCAGGGGAACCCCCTCCCCAACCACCTTTGCCAAGATCCTTATAGACATTCTGCAGTGTTTATACAAGTTAGCTCTAGGCAAGCTGGCAAGGCCTCAGAAATAAAGGTAAGCACTGGCAAGGAAATTGTGCAGTGAAAGCAGGCTATTGAATTTCCTTTCTCAAATCCTATAACCTTGAAGCCAAGAAAGATAGCCGCCTCTGCTCCCTCCCTAAGTCCACGGTGCCAGGTGATGAAAAAGGCCACCTCCCAAACAGGCACAGCTCAGGAACCCTCTTGACAACAGACTGCAAAGGAAAATCTAGAGAGAACTGTGAAATAGTAAAATGCAGCATGTTTGAAGAGCTAAGTTCACAGCATCCACTAAACACAGAACTTTGGAGATAAAAGGGTATTAGAAACCTGGTTCTCCCAATTCTGTGAATTCTTTGTCCATGGAGACTATAGTCTAGTATTAAATAAGATCTTAATGTTCAGTTTTTAAGGTAGTACTCATACCTTTCAAGGTCTGTCATGATAGGATCTCAATTTTCACAATAAATATGTTCTTTGAAAGAGTCTGCACGTAAGACATATATTGTAAGGACACGGTGACCTGTGTTAAACAACAACAACAACAACACAGATATGCTTCATTCTTTAACAAGGACACTTTTCCATCTAATTTCCTTGGCATCACCTTTGCTAAACAGAGCCGTTAAAGCTTGTGACAGTTTCACAAACAGACTCCCAGGATCACTTTTGATCAGCAACCATGGTCTGTACATTTCAGTGCCTTTAAGTGTTCTCTGCCACCTTTCATCTGCCACTGATGCCCATAATACACCAGTTTCTCTTTCATGTTAGCCATTCAAATAAAGACCTAAAAGAACTTCGAGTTGCCAGGCCAGGGAGTTGCGCTTGGAAGTAAAAGGGGACAATCTGCAATGGATGAGTTTCATTAGGAATATTGATTTCTGATATGCCGTGGATATCTGGGCTGATGCCTATTTTCATGCCTGTGTATTAGAAAGGAAGAGAGGACAGAAATAACCATAGCGTTAAAAACAGAGAAGAAAATATGAAAAGACTAGAGAAGAGCTAACTTGGAGCTGATAATTTTCATTAATCATTAAAATGAAGGACAAACAGTGCTGGCTGTCAGGTACAAAAAAGCCACGATTTTTCTGCTCTGTTTCCCAGCGGTCTGGCACACCTTCCATCACCCGTAGTATACTCTGTGGCCACGGAGAGACTTCCACTTTCTTTCCTTTGTTTATCCATCACAAATCACTGCCTCTTACTTCTTAACTTTTTTACCTTTAAGCATTTAACTGAACACGGATGGCAAAAAAAAAAAAAAAAAAAAAAAAAGTGCAATATGGACACATTTGTATTGTCTTTCTTTTGGAAGCTATCCATTTTTATACATAGGAAACCTTAAAACAAAAGAAAAGAAGGATGCAGGGAGGAAAAGAAAAAAAAAAAGTTGGCAATGTGTGGAAAAGAACAAACAGGCAAAATGTTGGCAACAAAGCCCAGATAGAATTTTAAACTGGGATAAAGGGAAATATTTGTGAACTAGTAGGAAGGAGTGGTTGAGAATAAAAGTCAAGCAGATTCAGGAAAGTCAGCAGTAGATTGGCTACTTTTAGAGCTCAATGCAAATGATACTGGAAGATTGACAGATGATCTCTTTCATTCTTCCCCCAAACTGTAACATTTTTTTTTAATGGACAATAATCCAGCATTAGATTTTAAATATTTCATACCACGAGATTCAGAATCAGGCTCTAGATTACTTTTTGTTGTTGTTCCATAGTACAACAATGAAACTATTCCATTTGCGAAAGAGGTCTATACCTATTTTATTGCAAATGGTCAAAATTCAATGTATAGGGTAAACAGAAACTAAGGCAGCAACACATCCTGATGAGAACATTGGAATAATAAATTAATGGCAATTCTGAAATAAATCATTTGATTATAAGCAGGAACTCCACCCCAGTTCCTTTTCTCTAAGGGAAAACCATAGAGCTGAGATACAGTATCTTTCGTAGCAAAGCAAAAGTGTGATTCATTTTTTAAAACTTATACTTTGGACCTGAAACTAATGTACCATTATCTGTCAGCTATACTCAAATCAACAAAAACAGAACAAAACTTCTACTGTGGCATTAAGCTTTTTAAAGAGATGGCCACATCTTGAAGTCTACTTGTTATAAGTTGATTTCAAATTGAATTCTACATTTCTTTCTGCTCATATCATGTCCTACGGAGGTAGAAAAAGGTCAGTGACTACAAGTCCACAAAGAGGTGGTGAGTTATGTTGGCTTGAGACGAACAAGGTGGATCCATGCCGCGTGTCCCCACACATGTTGAAGACTTCCCAGCTAATCCTTAGTGGTGCAGTCTTAACGGTTCTGTGCTTTTTAGTAAAATAAGAGTTTCTTAAAACAGCACTTTGGAAGAATTGGAGAGCATTCTCGCTGTCTCAGAAATTTGTTGACAGTCTTAACATCAGCAATCTGTGGAGCATTCCCTGGTTTACACAATCTTCTTCTTTTCTTTCTTTTTTCTTTTTTTTAAGATTTTATTTATTTATTTGTCAGAGAGAGAGAGAGAGCACACAGGCAGGCAGAGTGGCAGCAGAGGCAGAGGGAGAAGCAGGCTACCTGCTGGGCAAGAAGCCCGATGCGGTACTCGATCCCAGGATACTGAGATCATGACCTGAGCCCAAGGCAGCTGCTTAACCAACTGAGTCACTCAGGCGTCCCTTTTTTTTTTTCTTTTTAATGTAACAATGAAGATAACGCTTCTCTTGGAGTTGTCGATACCTAATCTTACTAAAGAAGGTTTATTGAGGGTTTACTATCATTCTTTCCTATTGACTCGGTGTTGATGTTTTTCTTTTAACTGGATGTTTTTCTCCCAAAGTTCTCTTTGGCGGGTTACTGATTTTTAATGCTTTTTCTGGCTTGCCTTCAGAAGCTTTACCTCTTCAAACGTTCTGGCTCGGAAATTAAATAGGAACTCTGCTCCGTATTCATTTTCATATAATGCTTCCATCACAGATTGGCAAATTCTAAGGTATTCCCTTTGAAGAAACTTGAACAAAAATATTTGCAGTATACTTAAAACATGCTGACTCTTCCATGTCTCAGTGGAAAGTAGGATTGAAATGAGATTTTCTTTTGTTAAGTAAAAAGAATGACTCGAATATATCTAAAATTGTTAAATACGTTGAGCATAGTATCAACTGTCATTGCTTTGTATTTTTCTGGTCACCCTTTCTATCTGTTAGTCACAGTGAGAAGAGAGACATTTCGCAGAACTTGAAAATCCGTTAAGGAGATATTAATTAGCTTGGTCAAGAACACTCAGCCACTTGGTGTTTGGCCAGAATTAGACTTCAGAATTAGACTTCAGAATTAGACTTTAGACTGGGTGTTTCCACCGTTAGACACAGTATCTGTTATTTGAAGGATTCCTCCACACACCTGCCAGGTCCACAGTAAAACAGGAAATCTATCCACATGCAGAGGCAAGATGATACGCGATGAAGAAGGCAGATTCTGAGCATAAACCCCTAATAGCTATGTGACCTTGGCTCAGTGACCAATTTTTCCATTTCTCAATTTCCTTATCTGTAAGAAAAGGAAAATACTAGAATCTGCTCTGTGGAGTTCTTATGAGGATTAAACAAGTGAATACATATTTTTTAAAGATTGTACTTACTTATTTGACAGACAGAGACCACACATAGGCAGAGAGGCAGGCAGAGAGAGAGAGGAGGAAGCAGGCTCCCCGCTGAGCAGAGAGCCCAATGCAGGGCTTGATCCCAGGACCCTGAGATCATGACCTGAGCTGAAGGCAGAGGCTTAACCCACTGAGCCACCCAGGTGCCCCAACAAGTGAATATATTTTAAAAAGGGAGAATGGTGGGGTGCCTGGGTGGCTCAGTGGGTTAAGCCTCTGCTTTCGGCACAGGTCATGATCTCGGGGTCCCTGGAATCAGGCCCCCGCATCAGGTTCTCTGCTTGGTGGGGAGCTGCTTCCCTCTCTCTCTCTCTGCCAACCTGTGATCTCTGTCTGTCAAATAATTAAATAAAATCTTAAAAAAAAAAAAAAAAGAAAAGAAAGGGAGAATGGTGTAAATGTGTAACAAATATATATTTTTTTATTTTTAGTACTATGAATAGTTGATGAGAAAAATCCCAAAATCCTAAGTAGACAAAAGTGGGCAGAAACTGAAGGGCGATGTGCATGATCCCGTAGGCCCAGAGACAATTCATGGTGTTAACCACAGGTCACGGAGTCTTAGGGAAGCTTCTGAGGGGAGAGGAAGAAGGTATCAGCTTCTGAATTTGTTTTGCCCGAGTATGTGGCCACTTCTATTGATTCCCCCAAACTTACTCCCTTATATCCCCCATATTATGTAAGGAGAGCACCAACTTTGTGCAACATGCTTCGAGTACCCAACAACTACTAGTTGCGTTAAAGAACAGACCCAAACGGTGACAAAGAAGAAGAATTAAAAGATGGGTTTCATTCCAAATTATCAAAGATAATGTCTTGTCTTTGCCCACTGCTCCTTGATTCTGTGACTCTTGAATTCTTTATTAAAATTCACATACGTCCAGAAGAAATACTTGATTTTTTCTGCTTTCTCCACCTTAGTGGGAGACTGCAGGGGTGGAGGGGGTGGATCTGGTTTTTTTGGTGTGTTTTCCCAATATCTAGTATGTATTTCCCAATATCTAGTATTTCCCAATATCTAGTATCCCAATATCATACTATGTCTAGTATGCCAGAACATTGTAGGTGCTGACCAAATGCTTGTTGAGGGCAAGAATGAATCAGGTCTCACTTTTTTTATTGTTTATGCAATTAATGGGGAGGAGACTTGGGTGGGCACATGAGGAAGAGAAAAGCTAAAAGTAGACAAAAGTATAGACAACATGGATAAACTCTTTCTCAGAGTTGTAAATGCTTATTTACTATGACTATTGTCATTGCTGTTATATCCATTATATTATTTCCTATAGGTCTGTGACAATTTCTCCTACTCCCTCAGCACAATGGCTATTTTCACAACTAATTTTTACAAAATAATTTTATTTGGTCATCCCACTGCCATTATTAGAGATGTCCCAGAGCACATAGCTAGCCCACGGAAAATCCTGGAGGGGGTTCGGGAATACAAAGAGGTGCACTCTACCGGCCCCGAAGGAGGCCCTCCTCCAGGACTTCAGCCTGTAGATCTGTGAGCACTGAATTTTCAGATGCAGGATTTTAGTAGCTTCAAACCCAAACACAGAGCAGTGGTCAATCTTGGTTATTCTTTTAGGTAACTGTTTGCTAGATCTACCCCGCCAGCAGATCCTGGGCCCGGAAGAACTCCCCGGACAGACGTACGATGCCACGCAGCAGTGCAACCTGACTTTTGGGCCCGAGTACTCCGTGTGCCCCGGCATGGATGTCTGCGCCCGCCTCTGGTGCGCCGTGGTGCGCCAAGGCCAGATGGTGTGTCTCACCAAGAAGCTGCCAGCCGTGGAGGGGACACCATGTGGGAAAGGGAGGATCTGCCTGCAGGGCAAGTGTGTGGACAAAACCAAGAAAAAATATTATTCAGTAAGTGATTTGCTTGTCACGCAATGCCTGGGGACACAGGATCTGAAGTCCATTCCTGTGACATGTGTGGGCACTGTCATAAGAAGGCTTTCTTCCCCAGTTAAAATATTTTCCTTGAGATGCCCAAGCAGAGCATTTGTGGGCTCATCTCTGAGTTTCGAAGTCCCGAGGAGAGCACTAACAGAAGGCACAGTGCTTCTGTCTTCTAAGACTGTCCTACAACTGTGCATTCTTAGATACTCTGACAGCAGCCAGAAGAAATTCATCACCCAGTCCTAAGCAAAGGGGTTTATAATAGTCTTCCCTCTAGAAGTGTCTCTGCTTCCTGCTACAGAATGATAGACCCTGCAGAATGATAGACCCGGAGTCTACAACTCCCCTGTGGTGTGGGCGCAGGTGGCGTGTGCATAGGGGGTGGGTGCATTTCAATGTCTCTACAGAGAAGGACTCTAGTCTAATGAGACTGAAGCCGAACTCAGGTCAAATGCATTATGCGTGTGACAGAGGGTCTGTCTCTGATGGGATGTGTGGTATCAACAAGGGAATGCAGAATATCAATGCTAAACAGGGAGAAAAAATGTAAATGCAACCAACCATTCCAGGCATCATGCATAATCTTTAGCATCATATATTTTGTCCAAGATGCAGGATCAGAGTTGACAGAAAGTTAGCTATGGTTCAAGTGGTTATTAACAGCAATGCACCATATCAGAAGGCACAGAGAAACCCGGGACTCTGTTGTAGCATGCTCTGTTCTGCCAGGGAAACATCCAGATCCTAGTGCCAGGGGGAGGCAGGGAGCAGAAGCAATGACTTGCTTAGAATTGGATTTGCACTACAATTCCAGAATGTCCAATATCTGTGGCCATGTTCAAGTCCATGAAAATTTATACCTGTGACGGGGTTTCCACTATGTCATCGGATGCAAGTGATTTCTAAATGTATGTTTTGAATTTTTTTTTCTCCTTTCTGCATTAAAATGTCTTCTATTTTCTATTTTAGACATCAAGCCATGGCAACTGGGGGTCCTGGGGGCCTTGGGGCCAGTGTTCTCGCTCATGTGGGGGAGGAGTACAGTTTGCCTACCGGCACTGCAATAATCCCGCACCCAGAAACAGTGGCCGCTACTGCACGGGGAAGAGGGCCATCTACCGCTCCTGTAATGTCATGCCCTGCCCACCTAACGGTACGCTGCTCCCAGGTGTCGGCAACCACCATGTGCCACGTGTAATTTGTATTCTAGCAGTAGCAGATAGAGAGGGCTGGAGAAATCACCTGGAGAACTCCACAGTTCCACCAGTGTGAGAATCAATAACAAATACATGAGCGATTTTTTAAACTACTAATAAAAAAAATCAGATATTTAGAGGGTAGGAAGAAAATAATTGTTGCTTTCAACTCCCGTATACAGATAAAACCCAGCACTGGTATGTAAAGAAGCTCTGAAAAGAAAGTTCTCATCTTCATGTTAAAATTACTCAAATGCACATGACTATGCCTGAGTTTCAGAAGAAACAAAGTTAATAACGTGACTTGTTTGTTTTTTAGGTAAATCTTTTCGTCACGAGCAGTGTGAAGCCAAAAATGGGTATCAGTCTGATGCAAAAGGAGTCAAAACGTTTGTGGAGTGGGTCCCCAAATATGCAGGCGTCCTGCTGGGAGACGTGTGCAAACTGACTTGCAGAGCCAAGGGCACTGGTTACTACGTGGTGTTTTCTCCAAAGGTAACTGCACACCGACTGTCCAGAAACAGCAAGCATCCTCGCCAGAAATTATTTGGTAGAATAAAGCCTAGAGATACCAAATATCAACCGTCATTATTTATTGGATGACTAGGTTTTGGAGGGGTTTTTTTCATCTCTGTAGTGTCTATATTTGGAGGGTTTTATTTTCATCTCTGTAGTGTCTGTATTTGCAAAACTTATACAAAGAACAAAAAATATCCTGTAAACAAAACAAGTTAATGTTTTAAAAGCTATTTTGGAAAAGTTGTAACTGTCAGGGAAGGTAAGGTGTGACTTTCACTTCAAAACTGCCATGAAAACAACCTGAATTTCCTCATTACGTTGGTATAGGAAACTGAAAGCAAGAAAGCTTTCTACTTTTCTATCATTTAATTAAGAATTTATTTGGTGACTTATGAAAATAGGTTTCAAGATCATCATCTCTGACCCAGACCTTTAAACGTCTTGCACCCTTAATATGAACCAATGTCCTTATAGGTATTGACATTGTAATATATGCATGTGAAATTATCCCTTATTTTTCACAGGACAGCATTTTCTAAATTACTAAGTTTTATTTCTCGCAATTGGTGTTACGAAGCAACATAAAATAATGTTTTTTCTAATTTATAAACAGGTGCTACATTTAAAATCTGAATCTGGCCTCCAGATATGTGTGAAATATGACTGAAAAATAAGTTAACATCCAACTTAAGTAATTTTAAAATACTTTGTCTTTTTATTGCAAGATAATATATTTTCACTTAAAAGATAGGACAAAGAATAAGAGCAGAAATATCAGCTGGCATTGCCACCAGCCGGAGAGCTGTGAGCCTGTTGACGTGTGTCCTGCTTCGGTTCACACACATACACACACGCACATACACGCACATGAAAAGAGTTGTATATACACAAGTACAAAGCACATCTGTTTATTTACATACAAGACCGTATATATTTCTTATATATACTCACATGTACAAACCAGAGAGTCCATATATGACTATTTTGCAACTAGCTTTTTTTTTTTTTTTTTTTAAGATTTTATTTATTTAATTGACAGAGAGAGACTGAGAGCACCAGTAGGAGGAGCAACAGGGAGAAGCAGGTTTCTTGCTGAGCAGAGAGCCCGACGCGGGGTCCATCCCAGGACTCTGGGATGATGACTTGAGCCCAAGGCAGGTGCTTCACCATCTGAGCAACCCAGGCGCCCCCATAACTGCTTTTTAAGAACATACTGATTCCTTTACTCAACATACAGTCATAGTCTCCCATCAAGTACTTTCCTCTGACTTCCCCAGACTCTTTCTACGCTAATTTGTTCGTCTCGATTTCAGCATCTGACAGTTCAGCGCATGATAGGGAATGCTTTCCAGCCATTAACAAGGTTTTGAATGTCAATTTCAGATTTTCAAATCTATTTCTATAGTAACAATCACGCCACAAAGAAGGATCTCCACAATCTGGAGCATGTTCATTTTCTGCTCTCCATACAAGTGACAAGTCCCCCAGGCTAAGGGAAATCGTCCTGGGGACTGTGCTTCACACAGCAGCAAGGGAAATGGGTACCTTAGGTCTCCTGGCATATTTGGAATTAAGCTCAAGAGAAAAAGGGCATAACCCAGATTTATCCCAGATCTGCTTTCTGGCAAGACATCAGGATTTTTCAGGCCACTAGGGTTTGGGGTTGGTTGGTTATTTTTCGATGCACTATCCCTGTCAAACACAAAACTCCACAAATTGAAACTTGCTGTTTTACCATGGAAACCAAGTACCTGTGCACAGGTACCTTCCCATTGCTAACGGGGTCCTTGTTATTCAGGTGACAGATGGGACCGAATGCAGGCCGTATAGTAACTCCGTCTGTGTCCGGGGCAAGTGTGTACGCACCGGCTGTGATGGCATCATCGGCTCAAAGCTGCAGTATGACAAGTGTGCCGTGTGTGGGGGAGACAACTCCAGCTGCACAAAGGTGATTGGAACTTTCAATAAAAAAAGGTAAGGTGAGAGAATCATTGCCCTGACAGGCATCAAGCGAGGCTTTAGACTTGCACCACTGAGAAAAGGGGACTTGTGTTACATCGTAAGGTGTCTCTGGGAGGAGGTCCAGCATGGCCCTAGTAATATATCCTACGTATGACAACCAAAGAGGGCGTGAGAAAGCTCTGGTTGCAGAGTGCAAACTCCCGCTGCTTCTGGAAGCAGAGAAACTGAGGTCAAGATCTTACAGCATGCGAGCAGCAAAAACAAAAAGGCTGTGAAATCCCCACTAGCGATTTCTGGCAGATCTGTTATTCCTGAAACCGCATTTAGGGAAGGACGGCTGGTTTCCATCATAATTATTTCATTTTACAGACACATTTTCACTAAGCTGTATTTTTCTTGAGAAGACATGTCCCATTGCAAACGTCAGTTAACTGCAGGAATGGAGGCAACAGTGTCATTTATAGTGAGCTCTCCTGGTTTATATCTACTCTATAAAGAACGTGCAATAATGTCTGCTTCCTCTTATGGTCTTTGATTATGCTTTCATTTTAAATATGCAAGTTTATAAAGTACCAATTTCTGGAATTAAATATTTTTTAAGGTTTATTTACTTATTTTAGAAAGAGTGGGCACATGCACACACACACGTGGGGAGAGGGGCAAAGGGAGAGAATGTTCGAGCAGACTCCCCACTGACCTGATCCTGCGCTCTACGAGGGGCTCAACCCTGTGACCCATGAGATCATGCCCTGAGCCGAAACCAAGAATTGGTCACTTAAGTGACCGAGCCACCCAGGCATCCCTCCGTTAAATATTATGTTATCTGTGAGGATCAGGGAACGGCTAAAGGGTCTGCTGGAATGCAGGATTGTCTTTCTTCTTCACCAAACCACTCTTAGGCTGAGTGGTATTGGTCCAGTGCACCTGTATTTTTCTTGATGGGTGTGCTGTGTTCTTTTTAGCTGGAGGGTAATATGTAAACCTAGTAGCCATAAGGATTTATTAAAACAATCACGTGCCATGTTATTATGGAAAACTGGAAATTATCTTTGATACAATAAAAAAAATAGCATGGCTAAAGAATTTATTCTGACTTTAAATATGCATTACTAATCCTATTTGCTAGTGAGTTAGTAATTATTCATCCAATTCTATTGAATTCTATTTATAAAATATCCCACATGTCTACCATGTACTGCAGTTTAATATATTGCAAAGGTGCAAGACACATTAGAAATGATGAAGTCTAGGAAACTGGGAATCTGAAAGTTTAAGGCTCATCTCATTTTGCATGGCTGATGAATGTCAAAGCAAAGTCTATATCTTAGGGCAGAAAAAAAGGAAAGAAGGAAGGAAGAAGAAGAAATTCAGGAATCAAGTAGGAAATAAAATACCTTATGTAGGGGCACCTGGGTGGTTCAGTGGGTTAAGCCTCTGCCTTCGGCTGAGGTCATGATCTCAAGGTCCTGGGATCGACCCCCACATCGGGCTCTCTGGTCAGTGGGAAGTCTGCTTCACCCTCTCTCTCTGCCTGCCACTCTGCCTACTTGTGATCTTTGTCTGTCAAATAAATAAATAAAATCTTTAAAAAAAAATACCTTATATACTAGGTACTATGTAGTGTTCCTACATAAACTTAGAAGCCACTTTTTCTAAATAGTAAATTTGGCATTTTGTTTTTTGTATTGGCAACCAGTGTCTGCACATTTGTTGTCCCATGAAAAGATGAAGAAATTCATGAGAGCAATAAGTGGTGGGCAACCTGACAGCTTGCAAATTGATTTGACCAAGATTATATTATGTGGTACAAATGGTCTGTTTAACGTTTCCAGATAAATTACCTTGGCCTAGTGTAGTGTATAAAGAAGGACATTGATCTTGGAGCTGAAATCTTTGTAATCAAGCTCTGGTTCGGTGATTTACAAAGACTGTGTGATCTCTCGAGAGTCACTTCATTTTTATTTTTTATTTTTTTATTATTATTATTTTTTTTACTATCAGAATTCTTGAGAGTCAAATGGAATTAATAGTAACGTTCTTGCAAGTTCATATTGCTGTGAGGATCCAATGAGATCATGCATATTAAAATATTTCATCAAGCTAAAGCCACTTCACAAATATGACCGTAACCTCAATTCACCCCTCTCTCAATGTTCTTCATCTCAGTAAATGGCAACTCAGTCCTTCTGTTGCTCAGTACCAGGAGAATAAGAGAATCATATTTTACTAAGGCGCTAAGAGATCAAGGCACCAGTCCTCCCACTGGCCGTGGCCTTGTGAAGCTCCGTCTGAAGACCCCGGAAGTGCTGCCAGTCCCAACTGTTTCTCATGAATCTGAGACAGGCTCTCAGGAATAAGCATTAAAAAAATGCTCTCCTACCAGTTTCCCTTACCCTGCATTCTTTATTTTCTTTACACTCTGATAGGTATCATTTAAACTCTGAATACAACCAGAGCATATTTTCACATGACTGTTAGAAAGTATGATTGGCAGAGGTGGGGGTGGGGAAGATTTCAGGAAAGGAGTAAACTATGAGTAAAGGGTCATGGCTTTAGAGCCTAACACTGCCATTGGTTTTAGAGTGCACTTGTTCAAACACTTTATATGTTTAATATATATACCTACACTTTGTATGTTTTCTATGTAAGATGAGATATTCTCTCCAACATCCCTCCTGGTTTTGTTCGAAGCCACTGTAGGTTTGCATATGATCTCTTGCTGTTAGATATTTCAAATAAATAAATAAATAAGTCCTGTAACAAATCTAAACTGTATTACAAAACTAAAAATAATGAGTCACGCTGAATGGATAAGCAACCTCAGTATTGTATTTTCTCTCTTCCCAGCAGTAGGAAACTCTGACCCCTGTGTAGCCATCAGTCCCTGTCCATCAGATGCCCAGTAGACAGCAGGCTTCCCTCTGGAGGAGCCTCCCCTCTAATTCAGAGGGAATGCCTGGGCAGGGGAAATACACTTGGATTTTCAGGGTATGAATCAATTGCCCTATCACCTCCAAACCTGAATAAGAATTTAGTAATAGTTAATTAAATTTCACACACATCAAACTTCACAGACAATTTATTTCTTTATATTCAAATAACTAAGAAAGCGAAACATGGGGTGACCTTATTATAAAATTACTTATAGAGGCAAAGGGTTTTACAAATGACTCCTTACTGGTATAGTCCCTTGGCACTTAATTGGCATTTCTGTCCTAAGCTACGGATACTAGAGATATTGATGCCTTTGTCCATTTTCCTGAACAGATGATAGCTCATTAGAGACCTACTTTATTTGTCACCCATCATAAAACCTCACTCAATCTATCATAGTGTTCATGGACACAAAAGTATCAGAGGAAATTTGCTATGGCATTAAAAGTTATTTTTTTCTTTTGATGATATTGGTAAGTTATGGTTACGCACTTAGAGAATTTTATATTTCATTTGTTTTCTACTCAAGAAATCCGCTATTCTAGTTGAAAGAGAAGCAGAGCTTCTACTCTGTCTCTAGTTCAACAGTGAAACCCGTGGTTCCCCAACTGCTCTGCTCATTTGGAAGGACTCCCAAAGTCCTGCTGCCTATGCCCATCCCAACAGATGGGGTTTAATTGGCCTGGGGTCTGGGGCTTAAAATGTTTAAAAGCTCTCCACATGATTTTAATATGCAAATGAGTTTGAGACACATTAATTTAAAGCTTTCTGTGAGAGTGAGGGCAGATGTATAATGTTTTTGTAAATCTTTAAATGAAGTCGGTATACATTTTAAAAAAAGGTTGCTAACATAACCCTAATTTTGAATATCATAATAAAAATGTATACAATTTCATAGTCTAATTTTAATTTTATTTTGTTATAAGAAAGCTAATCTTTGGAGCCAATTTTAAATGAATCTCTTAACTACATTAAAACTTTGTGTTAAGGTAAGATTTTTAGAGAACTTTGATTTGTTTGTCGATTTATTAAGTGTTTACTTACGTTTTTCCTTTTCTCCCTCTCCCTCTTTCCGCTCTCTTTCTCTCTCCCTCTCTCCTCTGGGAACATTCTGCTTCCAGTAAGGGTTACACTGACGTGGTGAGGATCCCAGAAGGGGCAACCCACATAAAAGTCCGACAGTTCAAAGCCAAAGACCAGACTCGATTCACTGCCTACTTAGCCCTGAAGAAGAAAAACGGTGAGTACCTTATCAATGGGAAGTACATGATCTCCACCTCAGAAACGATCATTGACATCAATGGAACCGTCATGAACTACAGCGGTTGGAGCCACAGGGATGACTTTTTGCACGGGATGGGCTACTCAGCTACGAAGGAAATTCTCATAGTGCAGATTCTTGCAACGGACCCAACTAAAGCATTAGATGTCCGTTACAGTTTTTTTGTTCCCAAGAAGTCCACCCAAAAAGTCAACTCTGTCACCAGCCACGGGAGCAATAAAGTGGGCTCGCCCACTCCACAACTGCAGTGGGTGACGGGCCCGTGGCTCGCCTGTTCTAGAACCTGTGACACGGGCTGGCACACCAGAACAGTGCAGTGCCAGGATGCAAACCGCAAGTTAGCGAAGGGATGTCTTCTCTCTCAGAGGCCTTCCGCATTTAAGCAATGTTTGCTCAAGAAATGTTAGCCTGTGGTGATGATCTTCCGCAGAGATAACTGGATGTTTCATCACGGATCAGTCCTGGCCAATGGTGGTGATCAGTCGTGGTGAAAAGAGGTCTACCTAACGCACAGAAAGTCACCTTCGATGGCATTGTCAACAGGAGTCTAATTATGGGCAGAATCTGCTCTTGGTGACCAAAGGAAGATGTGCACTGTTTCGTGTGAACAGTGGTGACCTTGGAAACTAGAAACACTTGGGAGTTATTGAACGTCCCCTGGGCTACAAGAATGAGAAAAACACTGATGAATGTAGAGTCAGGGGACATTTGAAGATGGTGGAACAACAGTCTCCCCCTTGTCACCTACCTCTTCTAGAATGTCTTCAAAGGCATCATAATCATTATCATCCACAATACACCATAGCTAATTTTTACTGTTTGTAAATACATTCTCCCTTGGTATGTCACTTTATATCACTTGGTTCTATAAAAAAAAATGTGTGTGTGTGTGTGTACCCCCCCACACACATACATATATATATTTCTATAAAAAATGTTTGACCAAAGTAGGTCTGCAGCTATTTCAACTCCTAGTTTCCAGAAAGAGCTGTGGATGTTTTACTGGAAATTAAGAACTTGCTGCTGTTTTTAATAAGATTTCACATACTTTCAGACTACAGGAGATCAAATTTTAGTCAAAAACCATTTTGACAGCAAGCATCTTCTGAAAAATTCTAAACAGAAAAAGGATCTCAGTGTATCTAGTCATTTAAATACATACACGGGTCCATTTCCTTAAACTTTCGACTGCCTGCATTTTTCCAGGCAGCAGCCAAACTGATGCATAACTAGGAGGTAGTAATAGTGTTTTTGTGTGTGTGTGTGTTATGAAGAGTCTGAAAACTAGTTTCTCACTCTAAAAACTAGTTTTCTTGTGTTAGAATTTAAAAGGAAAAAAAAGCATATTTCACCATAGTAATTTGTATTTTCACACCACTTTCCTCATTCAGAAGCTTTCATCTGATACCTTATATTGTGTAATATTCATGCAAAACATACTGCAGAATTTTCTGTTCACATCCGACACCTTCAACACTGGTATACCTCTTACCAGCAAGCCTTTAAAATGCGTTTGTTTTCGCTTGTCTGTTTGTTCAAGGGTTCTGTAAGACCTTCAGTGTTTTGTACTTCTTGCTGACTTAGTTTGAGAGGAGTATTAAAAATCACTTTGTAGTTAGCCACATCTAGAAGTGGTGATCATTAATGTGGCTCTTGCTTAAAAAAAAAAAAAAAAAAGTGGTTAATATTAATAAGACTGTTTCCACACCATACAGGCAATAATTCCTTGCATTTTCTTTTTAAATCTGAGTATAGCAATACCATACTTAAGATTCTTCCCAATTGGAAAGCATTTGGTTGTACCCATAAGTGTTTGAGTGATGAAATGTGATGATTTTTGAGAAGTTTGTTGCTTCTATTTCCATAGTCTGTCTAGGTAGGTTGTTAGTTTGGATGTTAGATATGGAAAAGTTTTACAATCATATGCATAAAAATATATTTTTTAAACAGTAAACTGCACCCCTGCACCTCATAATTCAGAAAATCCAAAGTGTTCAATTTCATTGGGATTTCTTTTTCTTTATGAAATATTACAAAGCCAATTGTTTGTTATAAAATTTTATAATAATCATACCAAATGTGCCTACTATTAAAGGTTTGCATATAAAGGTGTTAAGGGACCATTGTTTGAGTTCCCTTAAGCTCACAAGAGTTTATTTTTATTAGAAGATATTTTTAATATAAAAGAATTATGTAATTGATCTAGCTATATCACATTCATTTCAGTGGGTGTGAAGAATGGATGTCTCACTGTTTTAAATATTTTCTTGGGAAATTATTTGGTAAAACAAATAATTGTTTTACAAAACTGATAATCATCCTTTGGCTTTTCATAGACTCTCTTTGCTTTAGACTTGGTCATTTCTTCTTCATAAATTATTAATTAGAAAAGCGAGGCCCATATAGAACTTTTGGCCTCCAAACATTTGATGGAGTTCAGCAGATATCAGGGAGCGGTAACAAAGCTCTCCAAATCAGTCAGAAAAAAAATGTTTATATCACACCACTTGACTATTGCGAGAGAATTAGTAAAAGGCCAACATTACTTTTTCCCAATTTCAAAATAATTTTAATCAATTAACTCAATCCTGACAAAGTTTATTTTTATCTTTTGTGGTTATGTTCATGGCAACATTAAGAAGTAATAGAAGGGCAAACATGCTTGTCTCCTACTCTGCTTCTCTATACTGTATTCACACTTATTTTTCCCCCATATAATGAAGTTTTATACTTCTCAATGAAATGATCCAAGAGAGCTTAAAAGGAATAAACCACTATTCTATGCTTTTAAGGAGTTTCCTTTAGTTTTTTCATATGAGTATCACTAGATTGACTGAGGAATGTATGTCTATCTAAACTCCTGAGAAAAACGATACAGACTGGAGACTGAAATTCAGAAAAATGAAGTGTTCAGTAGATATAAGGAATGGTAAGGGAAAATCCTCCGTCATGAAATCTAGTTCAGACCAGTTGGATGCTGGACTATGCATTTCACCTTTCCAAACTTGCATCGTGAAAAAGGAGTCTGCGATTTGTGAGGCTGAGGCTCCTTCCTTGGCGGGGAAGAAAAAGTTTGTCTGAAAATGCTCAGGTTAGTAAGAATCTAATCCCACAAAACTAAACACTTCAGATTAAGTTTCACTGAATAAAGGGAGCACAGAAGAAAACCGCATTTCTTTCTTCCAGAACAGAAAAGGCCAAATTAAGCCCTGCCTTGTTAAAAGTTTAAGGGCGTTATTTTAATCGAGTCACTCAATTCAACTTCCTTTGCCTTCCTGTGGAAACAGTTTTATCCCACTAAACTAAGAATTAAAGGATTAATCACAAACAAAAATAAAGTTGCAGCACTGAAAAAAAAAAGTAATTTATTGTTTTTGCGACTGGTATGTGAATTTGTGTGACAAGAGTATTTATTCTTATTTAACAAAAATATGTGCAAATTCTATATTTAAAATGTTTTGCTGTTGTCCTACTTTTAATTTATGCTTCATGTTTGTGTATAAAGTACACTTTGTGAGTTTACATAATATACAGCACTGGTTGCTTTTGTATTTTTTTACAGAAGGCTTTCTGCGTGAAACAGGCATATATGTATATATTCCCCACGTATCCTTATTCTAATATTCTAGTTTTCCTCTCTAAGGAAGTTTTAAATTTAATCTTTCTTGACTAGTAATGTTCATTACTTGTAGTGACATTAATAGTTCTTTTGGGTTTCGTTAATACTAATTTTTTTTCAAGTCACAGATAAGAAAAATCTTATTCAACCAACTAAGGTCTCAGTTCTAAACTTGAGGTATAGATATCCTGGAAGCTTCCACAGAAGCCAAGACACAAATGAGAACCAGGTCCATTCATTTCCTACTGATAAACTTGGACAAGGAGCTGTTGAGTTATTCCATAAAATTTGTGTACACACAACCTCTGAGAGACATGGATGATAATTAAACCAAATTTTATCCTTTGCTGCTTCCAAAACACTCCTTAAAAGTGAAAATCATCTGGTCTCTAGTATTGGTAAGATTTGATAGTAAGAGTAAACAAATTGAATTTAAGTTTTTCAAATATTAGTAGTCATGGATATTTCTACAAATATGGGGTCTCCACTGATAGAGTGTGACTTTGTACTACTACTAATAAATCTCATGGAGTGCAAATAGGACTTGGGCAAGGAAGGTCACCTTTGATCACATCAGCTTGCCTCTGACTAGGATTTCAGTCTGGTCACAGCAATAAAGCAAAACACCCTTGGATATACAGCTGACTAGCTCAATCTCTGGTTCCAACGTTTTCCCCCTTGACTCCTTCCTTAGTAACAAGGTCATCGTAATAGTTCAGGTGAGCATGGCAACCAGATCCAGTGAAGTCCAGAACTTGTGTATGACTTAGAGTTCACTTCTTTTGTGAAATAAAATTGAATTTAATAATGGCCAAATTTTATTAATAGTTTATGGCTGAGGATTGGTGAATATTACTAATCTATTTATAATTAAACTTGAGGCAATAAAAATCCGTGATATTTTTTAACATTTCGAAGTTAAGAATAACCAAGAGTACAGAAGTTATCATAGAACCAAGGTCAGGGTCCAGGTGATCTATCACTTAGACACATAAACAAGGAACTGGTATATTTTCTCTATCATTTTTCTTATTTGCCAACAACCTGTAGTTTTAGACTGTCAAACAGGTAGATCAAGTTAGCTAATTAGTGCACTGAAAAACCAATCTTCCTAATAGTCTTTCTGCCAGCACTAACTAAAGAAATAACTTCTGAAGTTATATGATCACGAAACATATCAGTCTATAATGTATAATCATCTAGTCCTTTAACATATGGGAACATATTGAAATAAGAATTTATTGCATTAGTGAGACAAAAATGGAAATATACGTTATGTTCAGATCACAAAAGTATCCGATCTGCCAAATGTCTTTCTGGAACAATGATACCATAATTCTCAATGCAGATTTTGTGGGAAAAAATAAAAGCATATGTTATTAGAAGCTGTTGATTTTAACAGAGATTAAGACTGAAATGTACATATTAGTTAACCCAGTTAGTTGCACCTTCCTAATCTAGTAGCACTTTAGCAATAAGTTGGCTACCTGTGGTTCTGATCCTGGAGCTCCACCAACTGGTCCATGTGGACTGCCAGAGGTCAAATGAAAAACCAAATGGCCCATCGTCTAAGACTTGGCCACATCAGAGTGATCCAAAGTCTAACACTGTGAGGAGAACTGTGATTTGTAAATAAAGAAGCATTCTTTTTATTTTTTTTTTCATTTTCTTTTAGCACATCCAACGAACAATTGTAATTTTTATCAAGGTGCTAATATCTTCAGCGATCAACTGTCAGGTGTGGTTTATCTGAGTTACTATTTTATTCTACATGATTTTTCAATTTGCAAAAGAGAACTCTAAGTCTTGGGTCAAGGCAAAGCACAACTTGATACTCAGTGTTTGGGAAATTGCATCTGAGGGTCAGTCTGATCAGCAGGGTTCAGTGACATAAACTACAGGTACATCAAGGATGTTTAAGGTGACGTCAAAACTTGAAGAGTGTCAGGCTAGAGGAACAGACCTTCAGAAGAGTCATGTTAACATCACTTACTAAGCCATTGGTGTTCCTGTCAAACCTGCCTTTCAAACAAACAAATTTGCTTCCTATACACAAACTTGTGTTTTAGCCTGAATTTTTTAGCTTTGTGATATTTTATGTCCATGGTAAACACTTGGCTACAACTTCTGAGTCTTTCATTCAGCAATGCACAACATATTAGAAGCCCTTCAACCCAGACTGAGTATAGGAGAATAGAATAGGAGATTATGTTGGGTGTGACTTTGTAAGACTAGATTTTTGATTAAGAAAACTACATTGTGTCTGGATGGTGTTATTGAATTACACGCTCAGGCATGGACTTACATGTAAGGAGTTGACAAATACTGATTACATTTTAGTATGATGTATGAGCAGAAATCATATACATGCTTTTTAAATAGACCACAGGTAATTAACAGATTGCAGAAATGTACTTAATTTGATGTAACCACTGGCACAAATATTTGATTTCTGTATTAGAGTCTGGGAGTAAAGACAGGTGATCTACCTAAGTGGGTACAACTGACATTTTTTAAATCATGAAACATGCTTTCAAGGTAGAGTAAAATATTAAAGATTGACATATTGTTGTATATAAATGGTAAAATGTCAGCTGCTTACTATCTTCAATTTTTTCAAAAGTGATGGTGTTTTTCCATAAATGTAATGTAGTTGAAAAACCAAAAATCTTGGAAAACTAAGACGGGTCTTGTTTAAAATGTCTCTTCAGCTTTGGCAAATTTTGAACCTTAATCAACTATTGAAAGCATTACTGTGTCTTGTAGCCTGCATTCCACAACAGCTCTGTTATTCAGGTAAACCACTTGAACTGAGTCATTTGGGACCTATACTGTAATATTTTTCATTGAGGAACAATATCCTATTTTGTAAAGCATTTCCCTATGTGTGACTTTAAACTGTAAAATTAAACATTGGCTTTGTGGTTTCAGTGGGCATAATAAATGTTAATTGTAAACTAGGTTAAAGTATGTACTGCATATAATATGTTTTAGAATTGGAAACTATTGTCCATTTATTTTTAATTTTCTCGTAACAACAGTAGGTCTTAAGCCAGGTCTTAAGGAAGCCCTAGGCTCTCTGTAATTTCTACCATTCTTCTCCCATTTGGCATAGACAATTCATACTTCTACATTGGTTATAGGACTTTGGACTTAATTGTTTTAAGTTCTTCTTACCAGACTGTCACCCCCTAAAGTATTTCTAGTGTTGAAATTCTGGTGTTATGTTAGGAACAGCAAGCACCCTAATCTACCTGTTTTGTTTTTACTTTTTTAAAGATAAACTTATGCCACAAAGAAAACAAAAGAGTCAGTACTAATGCATGCATGGAAATTCAAAGAGAACTGGCATTCATTCACTAGGGAAATCCTGGTTTGCTAACAAGTTTATGGCATTAAGGTTCCTAAGGACATTGGTTCCTTCTAAACCTGAAATCATTACTATTAGTATGCTGCAAACACTGAATTTCTCCCTTATATCAAATAATATTTCAGAATTCTGGTACCTTCAATTCCCTTCTTAGTAGGATCTATAGACTTTTAAAAAGTAGTTCTAAACACCTAAACGTTTAAAAGATGGTGCAGAAACTCAATCAGCATCATAATACTGCTAAGATCAGTTGGCCATATCTTTGGGTCACACCCTGTGCTAAACATCTCACAAACTTTCCCCCATGTGTTTCTCCCCATGACCGGTATGAGGTTGGTCTGAAGATCGTGGTACTGCTGATGACGATCATGTTGTAGTAACTGTAAATGGTGATCCAGCGGTTACCAAGTGCCAGGTACTGGGATAAGCATGATCGATATTTCTTAGCAATTTCTAGCTTCTTGAGGCACTTCTGAGAGTCTTCAATCTGCATGGATTGTGAGTCTGAGGGAGCGACTCTGTGGTGAATGGAAGACTATGAGAGATGGGAGAAATTCGGGGAGTGTTTCCATGGCCCAATACGCAGTGGGCCCCTTGAGTAAATGCAAGAGAAGTCCTGAAATTCCAGTAAAAACAGCAAGGAAACTATGGAGAGTCAGAAAAGCAGCAAGAACAGAGGCAAGTGCTCAGAGTGTACAAAGGACTGTTGTTTAAGGAGAGAGAAGAGGGAATTTGATTTTGAAAACTAGCAAATTGCTGGGAAGAATTCAAAAAAAAAAAAAAATGGTATTTAACCTTGCAAACTCCTTCACAGCTCATAATGAGCTGGTTCAGACAAGGTTAAAGACATAAAAAATGGTCCTGAGGGGAGCTTTGAGATTTGGAGTAGAGTCAGCAAAATGGTTAGAAATGGCACTCCAGACACTGGAAAGGTCCAAATCATCTATGATTCCTAGATTTCGTGGGAATCTTTCTTGATGTCTTATTGTTTCAGCTGTTCAACTAAACTCATGTTTTCCCACAGAATGAATGATCACCTGTGTCTAAATGCAGACACAAGCAAAGGGTGTAACTTCTCTTTCTCTGTTCCCCCCACCATGCCCATGTCACGGGTGAAAAGAATAAAATCTCAGGACGATCAACTACCTGGGCTATTTCTGGAAATGGAGAAAGCTATGAAGCAGTCCCAGGACCTCATTTGACATGAATTAATAGACTTTGCTGTAATATTTAATTCTTTTTTCACTTCTAGCTGCCCACAGTACCTTGTCTCCCTATTTTAAGTCTTCTCAGGGTTTGCCTTGAATTGGAGTTAAAGACATTTTGTTGTTGTTATTCATTACTGAAAGCATCTCAATCCTGGAGGGCAGGAAAGTGCATGCCTTAATCACTTGGAAGTAGACTCATTCCAAAAACAGGGGCTGAACTAGTTTTAGGTTAAATGAATTCTTCATCTACAAAAGTGTTGGGGGCTGTTAACCCACTCATCTTTTAGATAAGTCTGGTACCTACCAGGCATTGTAGGAATGTACCTACATTGTTTCTTTTCTCTTGAGCCTCTTTACTATCTCTTTGCTTCTTCAAAGGTGTTTGCTTTCTTTCCCTCCTTGAATCTTCATTGTACTGTTTTAGTCAGTTTCAAGATGAAAGCTCAGACTTTAGAGCTGAGTAAGACTGGGCAGAAGATAAGACACAAGGGTCTACACAAGTGGAACCTGCAGGCAGTGTCTGGAGTTGTGACTGCAATTGGCATGCCAGATGAGATATTAGTGCCCAGGAACAATCAAGAAATGTCCCTTTCCTCCAGGTTTTACTAAGAACAGCTCCTTGATAGTTGCTCTGCTGCTATCCTCTTTGTCCAAGCCACCACCTTTTCTACCCTGAGCAACAGCAAATGCCTCCTGTTTCCTATGTCGCAGCTAGGCTGATCACAGAAAGCCATGAGTCAGATCAGTTAGCTCCTTTGCTAAAAATTCTCCAACACCTTCCTATCTTAACCAAAGTAGGAAACAGTCATATTTTCATGGCCTTCAAAGTCTGCAGGGATGCGGTTCCTGCCTTCTACCTGACTTTCCCTCTTAGTTCCCTCACCCTGGCACTCCCCTCCAAGCATGAACCCTGTCCAGAGCCTTTTGCCTAGAACATTCTGCCCCAGAGAGACCCTTGTTTCTTCCCTCCCTTCAGGCCTCTGCTTAAATATTACCTCTCAGACAGGTGATCCCTAACCACCCTAAATCAAATAGAACCATTTCTCCTTCATTTTTCCTCATGACCTTTATCAGTGCTTGAAATCACATTACATAATCATTGCGTATACATGTCTGGTATCATTTATATGTGTACATAATGTACGCGTTCGAGGACTCTTTTTGTTCTTTTCACTGCCATATCACCAGCTTCTAGGAAGATGCCTGGCATTCAATAAGTGCTCAATTAGTCCTTGCTGAATGGATGAAAAAGAACGGATGAATGAAGAGATGGCAATCCAGGCAAATACTCATCGTCGGGGGGTGTGGGAAACCATCAGTGGAGATGAAGGAAGTGGGTACCATATGGTAAAGGGAATATTTTAAACAGGTCATGCTGACATTGTGGACAAAAGGCAGGCCAGTTTGGGCTGGGGGAGCAGAGAAGCCAAGGTAGTAGGGTGGTAGCAAGAACTCAGTTCCTTGATTACAAGACCGATCTTTATTCAATTCCTGAGATGATAGGTTGTAGAGGGAAGAATACTAAAGTTATCCCTCTATAACTCCCATCGCTCATTTATTCAATCAAACACTAATGCAGAGACTGATGTGAAGTATTTTGCAGACAAAATTAATGTTACCAATTCACAAACCTTCAAATCGGGTGATTATTCTGGGTTCACGGGGAAACTGCTGTAATCACATGAATTACACACAGAAGAGAATGGCCGAAGGGGAAGTCAGAGAAATTCCAAGGATGTGAAAGATTCCCTGTGCCATTGCTGGCTTTGAAGATGGAGAAAGGTATCAACCAGTCAAGGAAATGCAGAATCTAGAAGCTGAGAATGCCCCCAGCTGACAGCCAGGGAGGACACAGGGACCTCAGTCCTACAACGGCGGGACATGAGATTCGAGCAACAACATGAAGAAACTTGAAATCGCCTTTGTCCCCAGAGCCCCCGGAAAGGGATATACTGCTGTGATACTGTAATTCCAACCTGGTAATACCCAGAGCAGAGACTCACCAAAGCCATGATGAGCCTCCACATCTATAAAACTGGGAGATGATAAATTGGTGTTGTTTTAAGCTGCTGAATATGTGCCGATTCTTACGGTGCCTACAGAAAATGGAAATGCAAGTGAAAACGAGGAGGGATCCCAACCTAGAACGGAGCATCAGAAAGATGAGCTGATTAGACCCTTAAGCAGAATGACAGAGGTAAGGCCCAGTTAATACTACAATACTACTGGGGCTACAATACAAAGGAGAAACACAAGACACAAACACAGTATCTGAGTTAGTAGAACTAGCATGAAGGCATGAGATGAGACCCCCATTTAAGCTAACTTTGATATGGAGTCACGGGGGCTGCTGGATGAGAGATCCATATGTACTTGGGGACTCGGTTAGTGAGAAGCTGGCTGTGGAGTGAGAGTCACAGTGATGAGAACAAGCCAAAACAGGATGAGAAGAGACAGCTGATGGATGGGAAAATCTGTCACCTGCAACAATGTGTTCCAAAATGCAGCTAACAAATCATTTGTTGCAGTATATACTGAAGAGAGGTTTTTGTCAAATAAGTTAAAGATTTAACAGGGATGTTTTGATTCTATATTGCTATTAACAAGTCATCCCAAAACTTAGTGGCTTAAAACAATGGTTTATTGAACCTCGTGATTCTGTGAGTCAGGGCTCCGTTGAACAACATGTCTGCTCCACAGGTCACCCGGGGTCATTTGGTGAGAAGCATCTGGTGGCTGCCTGGAGTGGAGGGGCCAAGATTGGTTCACTCACATGCCTAGTGTCTTGGCAGGGACAGTCAGAGGGTCAGGGTCAGCCCCTCCTTTCCCTTTTTATGTAATCTCGGGCCTTTCTCCAGTGCTATCTTCACCAAGTTATAGTCAGTTGTCTTACAAGGTGGTCCTGGGTTCCAAGAGCAGGTGTTTCTAGAGAACCAGTGGAATCTACAGGGTTCCTCATGGCTGAGATCTGGAAGTCTCAGAACATTCTGTTTTGACACAATGAATTAAAAATTCCATCATGTGTGAACTGGCCACACTCAAAGGTCTTTTCTTGGTTCTTCCAAAAGTTGATATCATACAATATACCACTTTTTCTAGTTTGGTTAATCAAACTTTTAAAGTTAATTTTTCTCACTAACGTCATTTCTACACACATAAAAATGGAGGCTTTCATTTCAGAAATGACACTGTTTAGAATTGCAAAGGCATAATAGTTAACAATTAAGTGGAAATCATTACTCTTTATATTTATTTTTGTATAAAGCAAGCAAGCTACAGATAATAAGTCACACAGTCTTGTAATCAAATTGTTGTACTGGCCCTGACTCTGGGGAATCTCCCTGGTTGGGTGGGGAAGATGAATTGATTTTTATTGTTTTTTGTTTTGATTTTGTTTTCACAATCCACATGCCTTTCCCTAAAATAATATTTCAACATGTCTAAAAATTGTTGCCATTCTGTGGACCACAAGTGCCTCACTTAAGAAGTCACCAAATTTAATGTTGTAAAGAAAGACTTTGATATCAATTGTCAATGTGGAGTTGAACACATAATAAATCTGTATTTTCTAGAATATATTAAGCCAGGTGTATATAATAACATAATAAATTGTTCAATCACCTACAAGTCATTTCACGAACAAGTAAAAACCCTCTACCTTAAAACGATGAGGACTCAGTAGATGTGTCGTTTAAGTGATACAAACAGCACCTAATACAACTCTATTTAATGTAATGGTCAGGTTCCAAATCCTTTAAAGTGATGGACCTCGCTTCTAATCCCACCAATTCTTCCACCATTGGTCCTACAGAGGGCCAGTCAGATATATAAACCCATGAGCACAAATTTTAAAAGGTGTGCACTGTTGAGCTTTTAGAAAGGACTCTCATGTATCACATCTTTTTCTTAGCGAAAGAACAAAACCATTTTAATATTGGAGTAAAGTGTTTTTGGAGCCCATTATTTTGGGTCTATAATCCAATAAAGATAGATTCCTAAAATTCTTGTTTGTTGTTGTTGCTGCTGTTGTTGTTTTAATTCCACCACTGACTAGTGTCCAGTGTGTGAGCTCATGACAGAATTTGACATGAAACCCAGGCCTGTCACTGAAGGTGTTTTTCTTTGTTTGTTTGTAACTTTAGGATCATAGGAAGAAACGGAAATCTCCAACAAAGATTCCTTTCTGGTTGTCCTATTTTCCTGAAAATAATCTTCTCAAAGTACATTTCCTTTGATCTTCCATTTATCCTTTTTTTGGACAAATCTATATTGTATGAGAAACTCAAATTTCTTGAACTAAATAACACTTTAATAAGCTGATTAAATCTGAGGTTCGCTTAATAAATGCAATGCACACAAAATATTATATATCATATCTAGAGAATTCATGGACTTTCAGAAGCTAAACAAGTAATTCCAATGTAACAAAAGGAAAACTAAACATGTTCTAAATGACAATTTTCTAAGAAACAGCTTGCAAATGAAAATTTCACTTATGTGTAGAGCATATTTAGTACACACTGGCAATTTTTAAAAACTAATGTACTGATCATTTGTGTAATGTGGCCTGTAATAATTTTGGAGTATGATAACAAACAACACAGAGTTCCAGGATTCAAAGATGTAAAGCCGGGAAGAAAGCATACATAGGTGACAAAGAAATTATATTGTAGTAGAATCGTTTCTATACTACACTTAAAAACAATGTCATTTGGGACTCCTGAGTGGCTTAGGAGCTAAGCATCTCCCTTCAGCTCAGGTCATGATCCCAGCATCCTGGGATGGAACCCTGCATCAGGCTCCTTGCTCAGCAGGGAGCCTGCTTCTCCCTCTGCCTGCTCTCTACCTGCTTGTGCTCTCTCTCTGTCAAATAAATAAATAAAATCTGAAAAAGGAAGTGTCATCAAGAAAGGATCTAGACTTTTGAAGTGCATTGATAGAACTCAACACAGTGATCTTCTTCCTCTTTTGCATGTTACAAACACTGCTAATGCTAACATCCATTCCCCCCTCCTTCCTATGTCCATATGAACCATGGTGGGGCAGATGGTCAGGGAGATACTGGGTGCTTGAGCAGTTTAACCAATGCCAACAGTCAACCGTCTATGAAATTCTTGTTCAGTGGGAACTTTTTAAAGGTTTTAAGTCCTTACTAGATTTTCTTTTTCTTGCAGACAAAAGCATTTTTACTTGATTCGAGTTTTCATTCTAATCCTGGAAACCTTACTTTAGGAATTATATCAGCAGACTGAAACTCCATTATAGAAAAGAAGTGAGAAAGATGTAGGAACTTAAAACTATGTTCTATTTTGTATGATGAAAAAAGTTGGAAAGAAACTTCAGAACAGCATAGCATATGTTTTCAAATAGTTGACAGGCTAATCATGAGGAGGAAAAATTATGATTATTTTATATAACCAGAAGGGTAGATTTTAAACCAGTGAGTTGGTCGAAATAAGGGCCGGTGTAGAAAAACATCTCTATTATTCTTACACCCTAATTTTTCTTGCAAACACAGTTGAGTCAAAAGTATCATAACTGTGAAGGCTCATTTTTACCCCTCCCATCCCCCCATAATAGTTTTCCAAAAGTGTCAATGGATGCTGTGTGGGTGTATTATTTTTAAGTATATTTAATAAATATTTGTCTTAATCTCTTTCATCTTATAGATTGCTGTATACTTCTTGCATTCATTCATTAGGCAGTACTGCCCATTGTGAAAGCTTAGTTTTACTTTTTCCCAAGCACAGTGGTTCTCATTCAGGGGACATTTGACCTACCCCGCCAAATATTGAACTCCCCAACATTTGAAAATGTTTAGAGATATTTTTGATTGTTACAATAGAGGGAGGGGAGATGTTATTGGCTTCTAATGAATAAAATCAAGGGATGTTGCAATGCACAGGATAGCTCCTCCCATGACAAAGAATTACCCCATCCAAATGTCAGTAGTATTGAGGTTGAAAAACACTACTTTAGGGGCAACTGGGTGGCTCAGTTGGTTAAGTGACTGCCTCCAGCTCAGGGAACTCCAGGATCGAGTCCTGCATCAGTCTCTCTGCTCAGAGGAAAGTGTGCTTCTCTCACTGACATGCTCTCTCTCAAATAAATAAAATATGTAAAACAAACAAAAAACCACACTGCTTTAAAGGACCACCCCTGTCTTACTCGGCCTGTGTGATCCACACTCTCGGGGGACTACTTCTTACCTTCTTTTTTTTTTTTTTTTTTTTTTTAAGATTTTTTATTTATTTGATAGACAGAGATCACAAGTAGTCAGAAAGGCAGGCAGAGAGAGAGAGGAGGAAGCAGGCTCCCTGCTGAGCAGAAAGCCCAATGTGGGGCTCAATCCCAGGACCCTGGGATCATGACCTGAGCTGAAGGCAGAGGCTTTAACCCACTGGGCCACCCAGGCGCCCCTACTTCTTACCTTCTAACAAGATGTGAGTCAACATGTCTGGGACTGTTTTCTCCTCCCTGTTAGGAAGTTGGAGCAGCAGGGCCTGGGGGCCCGTGCTTCATTCTTGGAACATTGGCACTGGGTGTGTATTTTGTCGAATTAAGAACCAAATAATCTCAGGTAGGTTAGGAGCCTGGGCATCGCCAGGACAATCATTGGATTATGCAGGTGAACATGGCATAGACTGATGACAGGCAATTGGTATAAATCACTGTTCGTCTTACTTCTAGCCACAGGCAACTGATTGTAAGAAATGTATAGAAACCAGCCCTGGCCTGTCCATTTTAGAAAATTAGTCTTGTGCCCAAAGCCAGGTTTGCACATTTTTCTGAATGAGCTAAGCGGAATATTTTCCATATAGCCAAGTGAAAAGAATTGAGAATAAAGAAAGTTTTGTTCCTTCAGGGGCACTTTAACACACTATTTTATTTTAGGTGCAAATAGTATTTATTTTTGAATAGTATGGGCTATAAATGAGCATTTTTAGTTTCTAGGGAGTGTTTGAAACATGAAAACTTTAGAAAATACAAACATACAATACTACAACAGACAATCCCGAGTCAGTTTTCAATGTAAACCACTAATTATAAATATTGGGGTCTTTTGTTTGTTTGTTTGCTTGCTTGTTTGTTTTCAAGATTTTATTTATTTGTTTGACAGAAAGAGAGAGCACACACCAAACAAGCAGAGAGAGGGACAGGCAGAGGAAGAGGGAGAAGCAGGCTTCCCACTGAGCAGAGAGCCCAACTTGGGGCTCCATCCCAGCACCCTGGGATCATGACCTAAGCTGAAGGCAGATGCTTCACAGACTGAGCCACCGAGGAGCCCCTAGATATTAGGTTTTTGTTTTTTCTTTGAGAATCTTTTTTAAGAATGACAGTTGTATAAAGACTTGCATAGGAAGATTTATGCCAAAATATATATTCTCAAACTTGACTGTTTAGAATAGCCCTAATGCTATTATAATTGACTAAAGAGGGGAGAAAGTGGGGTTTTGTTTTATTTTTCTCTTTTTTTTTTTTTTAAACCACAATTTTGAAAGGAAATCACCAGCAGTACAAAAGCGGGAAATTTGGTCAAAACCAAAAAGAAGCCACAAACACAGTCTCTTGAAGACGAAGAAAAACGTGAGACAGAGTGGGGTGGGGCAGAGACTGTCACAGGCATTGTGGTTAAAGAGCAGGTAAGATCAGGGGATCAGGGGCGGACACACTATGAAATTCTGCTTACATTTTCATGAGGCTATTATTCATTTCCAGATGTATACAGTGTACTTGCCACTGGATTCCATCAGCCAAACCAGAAGGATTCCTGAGGTTCTCGTTTATTTCTGCTGTCTAAAACCATTACCTTCCACCTCCTAAAAGACTCAACACCACAGCTTTCAAGTCAAGGCCAAGGACGCTACATCTCTAGAAGCGAGTGTACCACTTGAAAAATGATTGCACTTTGATGTGCTTTCTCTCTCACAGAAATGACTTTCAGTCATAAAGGCCCATCTTGGCTCAATTCGAAACCTGACACACAGCGACTGGTATGCTCACACAAGTCATCAAAACTGAGAACCATCTCTGAAAACATATTACCTTGCTTCTGAGTCACTGTGCATGTGATATACAGGGGGTGACTAATTCCCTTTGTCAATTCAAAGCCAAATACTGAAAGCAGCATGTTTTCCTGGATATTTAACTAAATCTTTTTGGCTACATTTACCAGGATAGAGCTACAAACTTCCATAGTGCTGTTGCATTCAGAAACACAGTGGGTTCTCATCCGTGGGGATTCCACACTTTGAAGAGTATTTACAGGTCCATTCTTCACCCTAGAGGGTCTGGCTCTGGAATCTAGTAAATGATGGATGGTGGGTACTCAGAGCATTTAAATCCCAACCAACTTTTCCAGCCACACATCTGACTCTCATATCTGATCATGCTACTCTGTATATCATTATGTATATTTGAATGGGAAGTTGGAAAGAGCTATATTATTAAGCATGCCTAGTGTGCGAATCCAGAAATCTTTAAAACTTTAAAAATCAGAAAAAAAAAATGAATCTAGAATTCTGGTGTTTGGTCTACATTGTGTAACGTTACATACCCATTTAGGAACTCTCTGTGAATTTCTAGGACCTCTAACCCTGGTGTCTTTGCCTTATGCCCAGATCTCTGCTCCTGAAGCATTTTTCCACCTTGTCCCTGTGGAAGCTTAGGCTTTGTTCATTCAACAAACCTGGTTCTGAATATTAAATCTACAGTGCTAGGCAAGTTTTCAACCTCTCAGCCCTACTTGCCCAATCCGTCTAATGGAGTATTTAGCATGCTTATGTAATGCATAACACAGAGGAATAGCTCCATAAACATCGGTCGTTCTTCATTTCTCCTTCCTAGCATACGCACTTTAACTTCATGGGGCTCCTCTTAAAATCGTCAGTGTCTTCCAAATATCAATTATTCAAACAGAACTCCTAGTGCTGGCAGTCTATGGCAAATGCAAGCCTAATTCCACCCCCCCCCCATTTGCCTTTGTCCTGCACCATAAGGTCACTCTCACTCATCTAATAAGAGTTGGTCCTTCACCCTGTCCTAACATTCAAAGACCCCATCATTTTGTTGCTGAAATTGTACTCTTTTTCTAAGGGCCAATTTAACTGCCACTTCCTCCAGGAAGCTAGGAGAACCTCACTCCAAATGCATTCTTTCAAATTTAGAGACTGAAATTCACCCTTTGCCTTTTAAAATCAAGTCAAATAAACCAAGAACACACCGAGAATTTATTTAAATTCATGGTAGAGTCAACAAATGGAATAGAAAACAAATACGCCTGAAAAAAAAAAAAAAAAAACCTCCATTTGTTTCACTTTAGCTTAACTTTTTGTCACTCTAAAAGATGAGTTTGTGTTTACATTAATTCTCAATGTAGATGAAACTCTTAGATCCTTGCGGGGTCTGGTATACATTCTGTTTGCAAACTAAGGTTTCTTCATGAATGGAGAATAAAATGTGCATACACAGGCCTGAAACAGAAACCTTGCTTTGGGGCACTGCTATTAGTTTCAATCTTTTTAATCGGCATCTCTGAAACGGTCCACTTTTCCAAAGTACAAAGCCGGTTTTCATAGTTCTCTCTTAACTTGTTTTCCTAAAGCACTCCAATCAGTTTGATGCCAGTGAATTTCTGTTGTGTTTATTATATTTTGTCTTCTCTCCACCCAGCCCTCCCCCACCCTCAGCTCCCACATTGTGAGCAAGCCTTTGAGTAACCAAAAGCTTATTAGCAAATTTTCCAGCAAATAGAGTTTTTTGGAATTTTTTCCACCTTTGGTTGATGGGCTTACACTGAAATAAACCAGTCATGTTTGTGCTAGACTTCTATTGGAACTTTGCTTCCAGTCACATTTAATGAATGAATGACAGACTGGATATACCAATAAAATCAAGCCACGAGTAAAAATAGAGAAAGGCAGAGAGACACTGAGTGAAAGAGAAAGAATATGAGAAGGAAAAGTTGGGAGAGAGAATGAATGCTCACTCTGGACTCCTGTAACAAAAACTTAAAAAAATATAGTTTTTCCTACATTTAATATGAATATGTACATGTCCGAGAGAACTAATTTAAGTAGCTAAACCCTTATTTTCTTCTCATGTAGATCTATTCTGTGACTATGACATAAAAATACTGATAAACCTACTGATAATGTAAATGTTAAAAGTCACAAAATGAGCATGAGATCACAATTAACTGACTTTAAGTACTAACGAGACATAATCTAGGTGAGTAGAGAGTCACGTGAACATCAAACAAAATGGTGGGGAGCTGGATCTAAACTTCCTTATGTCTGAAAAGTTTCCACCCCACAACTATATTCACTGCCTTAGTATTGGGTACCACGTTAAACACTTTCATTTATTTTTTTTTTCATTTGATTTCTCCGCAACTTTCTTATTACCTTTCAAAATGTACCAAAGTACAGCTTCAAACTAAGATGAATAATTTAAAACCAATGGGAAAATGAGAAGGAAAAAAAAAAGAGCTACCAAAGAAATAACATCTTGTAAGTGGAAAACCTTGAAAATGGTCACATTTCCATCCTTTAAATCACAGTTCCATATCTTGACTCAACCTACAACATGTATTGTTAATTTCACTGAAATTTGTTTCAAGGATCTGAGAAGACCCAAGGTGATCATCAACATCTACATCCTTACCTTAAGTCATGCTAACACCTAACACTTTCTAAATACCCCAAGATCCTTCTAAAACCTCCAGCTATTAGATAAATAATAATAATTCCTCATACATAAGATGGTACTGTGTATTGTTTTATAATTGCTTTCCAAATATTGCATCATACTTTGATTCCAGATGGGTGCTGACTCAATGCTTGTTTCATTGGATTAAAATATATAGAAATCGTGAGAGGAATTCAAGAGTATTATGGACCTGGGAATGAAAAGTCAAAGCAAATATTAGGTTAGAGACAGAACTAGGTTTGTATACAGCCAACTCAGAGCTAGGGGCCAACCTCATTGGAAGAGCTGACACAGCAGTGCAGCTGGAGTTAGTTTATTTACCTGTGAAAGAAAACACGTACACAGAGAGATGACTAGAAGCTGATGATGCCAAAACTAATTAGAAAATGTGTGGTCACTTGCCCTTTTGCATTTTTACAGAAAAGATCAATAATTCATGACTAGAACTCAAATAACCTGCCAACACTTTTAATAACATCCTTTCATCTACTGTCTCAAAAGGATCAGGTCCATATTCATGTCCTCAAACACCTCACATTTCCATGTCACATCAGGATGCTCTTCTGTGGCAAGCATGGTATCATGCCCAAGCTTTCTCATTGTTCCCTGCTCTACCACACTGACCCAAACCAACATCTCTTTGAGCTTCAGGGATTCAGAAAGTACATAGGACTTCTGGTCCTCACTAGGAATCTGGAGTTCTCCCACTTAAAATCCTGCCTCTGTGATGTGTCAGTCTGATTTAGAACAAGAGCAGACAGAATGTAAGAAGGGAGAGTAGATAAGGGGATCAAAGTGAGATTGTAACCAGAGTTGGAAGCATTGGGTAGACATGATTGTGAACAGAAAGGAGTCTCTTTAAAGTCCTGTTTGGGGGCAGAATACTATTTAAACTTCCAAAGAGAAACACTAAAGCTCATCTTTATATATTATATTCCAGGGGTTACTAATGTTTTCTTGTCTCTTTTGGAAGTGTTTATTTGCATGGCAAAATGATACAAGAAAAAAGAAGTTTGTGTTCAATACATGGTTTTATGTGTGTGTATGCTGATATTCTAATTTTTTTTCTTGTCTTTTTATTTCTTTGCTTTGTAAATTAATGCAAGAATATGATTCTAATATGCAAAATAAGATAAAGGAATGAAAATCTTACAGCAGCACTAATTTATTCTAAACATGAATTTTACTTTGAAACTTGTAAATGCAAAAGTGAAAGAAACAAACACATTTTGCTGCTTTGGGGGATTGGTTTGTTAAAAGGTTTTGGTCTTGGATGTTGTCATCAAAATTTAAGTCATATGATTCAGACAGAAATATCTAAGAAATTCCATAATAAAATCTTCTAATACTACTTCCACTTAAGACAAGTGTGTATGACAAATGTGGATTTTGAAAGTATACAATCACAAATTATTTTTTTGACACAGATGAAAATTAAAAAAAAAAAATTACAATTTTAACAAAGGACTGTCTCTTCTGCCTGTAACCCAGTCATAGGAACTGGAGTCACCCTCCCATTATAAATAACAAGAAAACTGAAAAAAGTATGCAAAACACCTATTTTCAGGTATTAGACAGCTGGCAGTCTAGGATCATGTTAATGGAGAGAAGGGAAACACATGAGGTGAGCCATGTGATCACTGCAACTTTCCTCCTGGAAGCACTTGCTCAATTTCAAAACAGGGAAGGGGAGTCCAAGCAATGTGTGGCAGTCCCTTGAGTTGATTAGATTAGAACTAGAATTTGGAGATGAAGGCAGGTGATTGTGAAGGCAGAGTACTGATGATGAGGAAGCTCAGAGAAATAGCTCTAGAAATCTGTATGGGACCCCTTGAGACCTTAACTGAACAGTAAGTAATGTGTGCAGAGGGTAAAACTAAACATGGTGCACAGTAAAACACAATAAAACTGGCAGAGATAAAAATACACAAAGGAAGTATAAACTGAATAAATCCCAAACTCACACAGGGATGGGAGACTATTTTGTCTGACCACTCCATCTGGAGAAAGTTTATTGAGTGCCTGAGGCATTCAATAGACACCCCAGAAAAATGTCTTTATGGCAGGGCTACTCCATGCTACCCCAAACAAGTTGAAATATAAGCTCAAAATAATCCATAGGTATCTACATTTCCTGCCAAAATAGACTTCAAAACTCTTGAACTGAAGACTGCAAAACCCATACACCTATCACCATAACACATGTCATGTCTATAATTATTAAAAAAAAAGTACTGAACAGTGGGTATCGGGGTGGCTCAGATAGTTATGCATCTGCCTTCAGCTCAGTCATGATCCCAAGATTCTGGGATGGAGGCCCTGTGTTGGGTTCCCTGCTCAATAAGAAGGCTGCTTGTGCTCTTTCACTCTGTCAAATAAATAAATAAAATTAAAAAAAAATACTGAACAGGAAAAGAAGCAGGAAAATATAACTCATAATCAGAAGAAAAGTTGATTAATAGAAATAAACTGAGAAGTGACAGATGATGGAATTAGCAGACAAGCATATTAAAACATTTATCATAAATATTCTCAAAGATTTAAATGAAAATAAAAACATAATGACAAAAGATGGGGAAGATTTTTTTTTAAATGTGATTTATGGAGTTGACAAGCATATCTGGGAGGAAAAATTAACAGGATGGGCTTAATAGCAAATTAGAGACTAGACAGTGAAAGATTAATGAACTTGAAGACATAGCAGTGGGAATGCAAAAGAAGTACTAAGGAGAAAAAGCTTGAAAATAAATAAATAGAACCTCCATTATCTGTGGAACAACTTAACTGTCAGAAAAAAGAAAAAGAAATTAAAGTGCAAAATAAAAAAAAAAGAAAAGAAATAATGGCCAATTTCTCCATAAAACTGTAGTAATCAAGACAGTATTTCCAAATCAAGTGGTATTTCCAAATGCATAAATGCATTTGCATAAATCACTCAAGGGAATATGATAAAAGTCTTAGAAATAGTTTCCCACATCTATGATCACTTGATTTTCAATGTATTATGCTAAGGAAATACAATGGGGAGAGGAGTTCGTTCAACAAATGGTGGTAGAACGACTGGATATCTATGTGGCAAAAAAGAATGTCAACACTTAAAACTATGGAGACAATTTCGAAATGGATCATCAACCTAAATGTAAAATCTGAAACTACAACCTTTCAAAGGAAAACTTGGGAAAAAGCCTTTAAGAAACTTGATGAAGACAAGGATGTTTTAAGATAGAAACAAATTGTTGTTTACCTATACAATGGACTCAGCAACAGAAAGCAATGAACTTATATGATGCACACAACAACACCGTTGAGTGTCAAAAATATTCTCCTAAGTTTCAGAAGGTACAAACCATACTGGTGACTGGAGCATGACACAGGGACATATAGCCTACACTTGTCTGCTCAGAAAAATCCACCAATCATCAGTTTTGCAGCTTGTAAGATAGAGAAACAGAGATGGTAGGGAATCCCTTGTAATGTTGGCTGCAACCACATATATTTTCTAGACCCCAGTAGAAGTAGTGCCTATAAAATCTGATCTGCAAGTGGAGGCTGTATAAGCTGAGACACCCTCTATGCCACTATCCGTGTCTGTGCTGTTACGGCTGTCTCCCAGCTTCCTTTGCTCATGACAATTTCCTGTGCCTTGTTCTTAGCCTTTCTGGGAATTCCGTTGAGTTACCCGACAGCCATTCAATATTCTTTTCTTCTTGAGATGGTCAGTGTTCATTTTTGTTTGCTACTAAGAATTCTGATTAATACAAATTGTGTCAAATACCATGTATATAATGATGACTTGAAATTGTATATGTCTAGCTCTGATTTCATTTACAGACACATTAACACCTCCTTGAAATGTCCCTTGGATACACACTCAACATCTATAAAACAGAAAACAGAATCCTCAATCTTCTCTCCCACAAAACAGTAATTGGCTAAGGTATACTATTTCCTTTCCATAGTACATCAATTCTCAGCAACCAAACAGCTCCTTCTTTCTTTTCATTATCCAAATTATCAAATTATACAGATTTCATACAATCCAGTATACCCCTTTCTATTTGTTTCCCATCCCAATTCACCACAGATAAAAGCATCAACAAAATTCACCAGCAGGCCAGAGGTTATCACCCCTTCACTTTATCACAAACAACTCTGTTGTTTGGAACAACAAGGAACTCTGTTGCCATCTGGCCATTGCATGATCCAATTCTTGACTCTCATTCTGAGTCAGCTTCCTAGAACCACTTTCATACCTAGGATTACTGGCAGAGGGTTGGACTCCCCAGAAGCAAATACTGAGAAAAGGATATTTGAGAAAGAGATGCATTTCAAATATGTCTAGCAAGTAAGTAAAAGGGTAAGGATGTGAGACCAGAAAAGGAAGGACAAAAAACAGTGGGGTAGCAGCAAAGCCCCACAGAGTACAACTTAAGTTCAAGAATTCAAAGACACCCTGCCCTCCTTGTAGGTCTCACCTCAGAGTAGGCCCCTTAGGGGACAGAGTATTTATATTCCCTCATGCATCAGCCAATGGCTAAGAGCTGTTTCTAAGGAAAACAAAATTCGCAGGCATTTCCCCTCTCTGTGCTTGCAGGCAAGGCGGGTTCGAGCAGCCTGGCCCAAAACCCACAAGTGTTTGTTTTTATGCCTCTCCCATTAGACTGTGGGTCACAGGAGGTCAGAAACCAGGTCATCCCAAACAGTTCTGTATCAATACCGAGCAGGGTGCAAAACAGCAACAATGCCTTTTGTCCCCAGCCTGGCACTGATCTGGGCCCCTAGAGTTGGGGTGTGGAAGTAGGTAGATATTACTTAGGAAGCAGCATTCTGAGGAAGGCCAAGTGAAGTCATTTAGATCAGGATTAACAAGTGCCTCTAGGATGTGACAAGGAGAGAGAGCAGAGGTTTAAGGCCAAGTTCCGAAATCTGTAGGAATCAACACATTATCAGGACTGAAGCACATAGAATTAAGAGAACCTGAAAGCATTCCCAAATCCAAAATATTAGCACAAAATATTTTTAATGCCATGTTCATGGCTGTTGGCATAAGTTAGCCTGGAGAATTAAGGGGCTCAAGGAAGAAAGGTAACTTTGCCTATCTGTTAACAGTGCTCAGAAAAAAAAGACAAGCTACTCTCCACGGAACTGGGAAATTGCATGGAAGAATCAGAGTCATTTCTCCCTAAACCAGTTATTCAATCAATTAATGAAAAAGAGATATATAGCTGTCTTTTTTACGGGGGACAACAGGGGGTGAGATTAAGTAATTTAGACATCTTTGAGCCACTACCGAATACAAGTGCTCTCCAATAGAAATATAATGCAAGTCATAAAGTAATTTTAATTTTTTTGGTAATTGCATTAACAATAAAGTATGAAGCAATGGGTAACATTATTATTAATAATATACATAATATACTGTATTTAACCCAATATATGAAAAGGTTACCATCTTTACACATAGGCAATATAAAAATATTAATGACATATTTTATATTCAGTTTTTAAATTTAAAGAAATTTAACAATTCAACTGAATTGAAAATTCAAATCTCACTAGCTATATTTCAAGTATTCAATGATTAACTATAGCTAATAGCTATTACATTGGACAAAGCAGACTAGAAACAAATATAATGACAATCTGAGACTATCTGAAAAACACTGCATTTAATGATTTTATCTATTGTTTATATCAGTGAAATTCTTACTCTTCTTTCAGGAGGGCAAATTTTTAGAAAATTAACTTATTGAAAGCTTCTTAATGGCAGATTATCAGTGAGGCTACTATAAAAGCCAAAACAATCATCACTTACTGAAGAGCATTCTGAGTTAAATGTGCTTTTATTTATAACTTGGGGCTCTCTGAAATGATCCATGACTTCAACTTGGTCTTTCCACTCAGTTTCCAAATGTGTTGCCGTATAGTGGTCATGTGCTCACTGTGATCAACCCATGAGAGGAATGTAGCATTCTAAATAGTTCTGATGTAAGTATCACTGAAAATTTTGATGTAAGCTTCTCAGACTCCAAATAAATATTGTCAGTACTATCTTACCCAAATCAAGACACAGCAACACAGGAAATATACATTCTAAAAATAAGGCCAACTATTAAAACTTTCTCTTTTTTTCCAAAGATTTATTTATGGAGGAGGGGGACAGGCAGAGGAAAAGATTCAGACTCCCTCATTGAACATGGAGCACAACACAGGGCAGGGATGGATCTTATGAACCATGAGATCATGACCTGAGATGAAACCAAAGGTAGGACACTCAACGGACTGAGCCACCCAGTCACCCCCCCAAACTCTCTTATAACAACTTATTATGATCTTCCTCCCACTTCCCCTCTCATTCCTTCTCCCACTCCCAGGGTAGGGAGGAGAGAATCAAGCAAAGTCAACTTACTACACACTGGAACACAACTGGATTTGAAAACTCCAAATTGGGAATTTATTCTTATAAAATCAAGCACACCCCCTACCCATGAAAAATGATGAGGAAATATAATTATGAATACAATGTAATTTTTGTAGACATTTCTCAGGGAATACAATTTTTTTTATTTTGATAGATAGTTCAAAATGCCTTTTGCTCCGTAACTTCCATTTCAAACCTCTCTTGAAAGAATCCCCCAGTGAACAGTTTCACAATTTTGTCGTCAATGGTAGCCTAAATTAATTTACTTCAAGGAATTTCTCCAAATTGTCATACATGTTTCATCACTCTCAATAAATGATGACCTGAAAAGAATGTAGAGATGACCAAGGAAATTCTGGGAAAAATTTGACCAAGATTTACTGGGTTTTCATCCCCAACATGCCCCTCCATATTCCATATCAGAAGCTATCTTGATTGCCACCTATGGGACAATATTTGAACATTCACATCAATCATACTCTCCCTTCCAGATTGAAAAGGAGAAGGATCTATCTTGAATTATGTTTGATCTCCACCTACCTTCTTGTCTCACCTGTATTATAAAAAAGTAGAGTGCGCTAGACAAAGGAACTAGTGCCAAGGGATTTAACCCTGCTATAACCCTATTCCACATGAAATGGGTTGGAAAAGCAGTATTACAATAATCAGTCATTGGTGGCTAAGTTGGTTAAGCTTCTGCCTTCAGTTCAGATCATGATCCCAGGGTCCTAGGATTGAGCCCCTCATTGGGCTCCCTGTTCAGTGTGGAGCCCACTTCTCCCCCCTCTCTCTCTCTCTCCATCCTTGTGCGCTCTCTCTCTCTCTCTCTCTGTCATATCAATAAATAAAATCTTTAAAAAAAATGATCAGTCAAGTATCCCTCTTAGGATTGCTTGATGGTATCAAGAGCTGTCTTCATCAGAGCTCTCAGCTCTTTATCAGTGACACATAAAATTCATTAAATACATATTTATATGTACACATACATGCATATATATACATCATTTATCATCATACATATATGTATGTAAACAAAAACACACAGGCACACACTTACGTAACTCTCTCTAGAACAATCAAATTTGAAAGCAACTGATAAAGTGAAAGTTCCAGGACTTTTTTGGATCAGCTAATATGTATACTTCGAGCTCTACAAAAGACCATGTGTTTGTAACTCACGGATGGCATCTGACTCCATAGTTGAGAGCTGATATTCAGATCTAAGCAGTCTGGATCACATCCTTGACCACAAGAGCAACATAAATATTCATCTTTGGAATTTAAGAGTCTCCCTTGTCCAACTCACAAATCAATGTTTAATGTGTTCAATATCATCCCTGACAGCGTATTAATAATTCTCCTAGCAGTAGGGATAGGAAAACATTTCTGAAGCAGAAGGGGTATGTCAAAGTCCTTTTTTCTTTTTCCCCTGTGTGACAAATTAAAATAATCTAGCTATTCCTTAGGCAGTTCTGTTCTCTGATTTACAAATTTTGAAGAATTATCCCTCCCATCTGCTGTTCCATAATCATTTTTTTTTTTTAAAGAAAGGAAAAGGGGCACCTGGTGGCTCAGTGGGTTAAGCCTCTGCCTTCAGCTCAGGTCATGATCCCAGGGTCCTGGGATGGAGCCCCATTCGGGCTCTCTGCTCAGCAGGGAGCCTGCTTCCCCCTCTCTCTCTGCCTGCTTCTCTGCCTATGTGATCTCTTTCTGTCAAATAAACAAAATCTTTTTTAAAAAAAAAGAAAGAAAGGAAAACTCACATACATGAGTAGTGAAATAATAAATGTAAGTCAATGAACTATCATTCATTATATATTTTCTAAGACATCTCTGTATCTTGGTGGGGGGAAAAAAACTGAAAAGTGTTAGAGTGAGTTATAACATTAACTGGGCAGATGAGTTAAGTCCATCTATATATCATGTCTAATACAACCACATTTGTCCCAGAAAATGCTAATTAGGTTTTCAAAATTATTTTTTGCACATTATGAATCATGTGTCTTCTCCATTTTACCCCATAAAGGAATTCAGGCTTTCTCAAGGTTGAGAGCATTCCTTTTGCAGAAAGAGAACAATTGTTGATATCTAAAAGGATGGATTAGATGGGGCGCCTGGGTGGCTCAGTCATTAAGTACCTGCCTTCAGCTCAGGTCATGATCCTGGGGTCCTGGGATCAATCTCCGCATCAGGCTCCCTGCTGGCAACTTCTTCTCCTTATCCCACTCCCCACTCTCCCTGCTTGTGTTCCTTCTCGCTATGTCTCTCTGTCAAATAAATAAATAAAATCTTTTTAAAAATAAATAAATAAAAGAATGTATTAGAAATGAAAGAAAATACAAACATCACCAAAATTGTGGTTTCAAATACAGACCAACTTAAAGTCCTTCCACAGTTTTTGGAATCAACCCTAAAAGCAGCTCTATCAACAAAAGAGATGGGGTAAGGCACTTTGTCGTATCTCCAAGCAAAACTTCCAATAGGACTATGGTCTCGCTTCCCACTTTTATATAAACATCCTTCATGGTGGTTCAATGGCAGCACCAGGACCGTCTGGCATCCCAAACAAAGTCATAGTTGGCACAGGTATCTCCCTAGTTCTGGAGTGAGATTAGAGATGGAAGAAATATCAACATCTCCCAAGGCCAGTGGAAGCAAATTTAAACTCTCTCCTACCACCAAACAAACAACCACAGTGGCATCTTAAAAGCTGCCATCAGATTGATGGTTCGGGTCCCCGCAAGCCTGAAGTGGCTTCTTCCATATCTGCGTCCTGTAATTAGTGGCGGGTGTTTCCTCCAGACACTCAAGAGTTAGAGATTTGGTTTGAATGTTGTTCTGAAGTTAGTCCAAATCAGGCTGGATTTTTTCTTCTGTGGGTGTTCTTCCCTTCCCTTGCATGTTTTCTACTCCCCCGCAACTCCCTCCCTATTTCAATTTTCTCCTGCAAAATCTATACATTTCCTTTGAAGTCCAGAATGTCCTATTGTGTCTCATGAGTTTAGTGCTTGTATTTTATTTTCTAAATGTTCATTTTACTTTCCACAGACGAAATAAGAGATTAAATTGTTTGTCAAAGAGCGTGGCCACACTGAAAAAGATCCAAGTCTCTCTTAGCCAGAAGACGAATTACTCATGCCCATACTGCACAAGCTTCATTTTTGTTTTTAATTTTTTTTTTTATTTTTGAAACAGAAGACGATAAAGGCAAAAATCAGCATTGTCTGTATTTTCCTGGCTAGCCACCTTCTTCTCTTCGTAAGAACACCAGGATTCCCAAATGTTAGAGGAATCCCCCACTTCTTCTCTTGTGGGATTCTAATTAGGGCCCCAAACCTCTTGTAGTTAAGGAATGGAGATGTTCCTCAAGGTGGGCAATAATTTAGAGCCCTCTGGAACTGGAATCTTGAACACAGAGACATAGGAACAGAAAGCTGTAGTTCAGGGGCACCTGGGTGCTCAGTGGGTTAAAGTCTCTGCCTTTGGCTCAGGTCATGGTCCCAGGGTCCTGGGATCAAGCCCCGAATCAGGCTCTCTGCTCAGCAGGGAGCCTGCTTCCCTCTTTCTCTCTGCCTGCCTCTCTGCCTGCTTGTGATCTCTGTCAAATAAATAAAATCTTTAAAAAAAAAAAAAAAAGAAAGAAAGAAAGTTGTAGTTTATCTATTTCTACCTTGGCTTCCTGACTAGATCCTCATGTTATAGAACACTTCCTGGGGTCCTTGCTTGGTTTTCTGCATCTGCTTTTCTTCTTTCCTGGTTTACATTAGAGTCAGTTTCCACTGCCCGTAACCAGTGAATCCCAAGTAACACTCAGTTAAGACCTATCCCTCATTCTTAGATGGATAATACAAATACTGGATTCACGGGGCTATGTGTAATCAGTACTGTTCTTGGTGTTGGAAAAACTGCAAAAGAAAAGGAAGGCTGACTTATTCTGAGGGGGGTTGCTATAGAGTTAAGATTACTCCCCATGCAACAGTTACTGTTCCCAGGTGCACAGAGACCTCGGGAGGAATGTGTTCATGTTCCGAGCAATGACTTTTCTTGTCACCCACTTAGTTTCACAAGCCTAAACCTGTAACTCATCCTTGACTTCTCCCTCCTCCTCACCCCACACATCTAATTAGTCACAATTCACTCAGTGAGAAAATATTTATTAGCAAACCATGCGGACTGTGCTGATTTGATGTCTCCTACTTCTTTCCACGGACAAAGCCTCTGCTTTAATTCAACGCCTCACGATGCGTTTCTCACCCAACTCCAGCAACTGTCAAACTAGCACCTCTGATCTCTGTCTTTTCTCTTTACGGCTCCTTCTCTTCCAAAAAGACAGCATTTTCTTCCTAAAGGGCAAATCTTATCAGGTTGCTCTCCTAAAGCTTACCAGCATCTTAGGAAAAGCTCCAAACGTCTTCGTATGCTGTTCACAGCCCTTCAAGGCACTTGAAAACTCTCCTGGAACAAAGGGAGTTAGAACTGAACAATTGAAAAGGCAAGGTTATCGTGACGTTGGCTCTGCTTGTCCTTCTAGCTTCCTCCCTTATCCCTCCGTTCCACAGGCATGTGGAGCTACTTACAGGTCTTCCCAGAACAGTCATGTCATCTCCTGGCTTGAACACCTGCGACTCCTCTACCTGCAGTGCCCTTCCTGCTCCCTGCCCTCATGTCACCTAACTGACTCCCACTCTCCCACCCTCTGAGCCTAGGAGAGCTACCCTTCCTTCATTACCCCCTTTGTCACTCTGTGACACCTCCCACACACCGCAGCTCCCTATATCATAATATACACACTAGCGCTCTATATTACTATGTTCTATTCCTTTGTATGCCTTTCCGTTTAGAAGGCAGATTCTATTCTACAAGTTTGGAAACACTGTCAGATTCATCTTTGTATTCTCTGTGCTTAATAGAACATCTAACACGTGAAAGCATTCAATAAATGTTTCATTGACTGAGTAGATACACATAAGATGTTTTCAGAAATAATGCCTGCAGAACCTTTTTTATAAACCCACATAACAGAGAAGACCTGGATAGAATACATTTTCAGGCATTCTCTTTATAAACCCAGGAAACATCCTAATACCTAGATTTTTTTTTTAGGACGCTCTAAAAATGCCAACCCTGAATCATAACAAATGTATTACCTCAACAAACAAATAAATTTTCTAGATTCATGCAAATTTCCCATAGACTGAGTGCTCCCTGAGCTCTTATAAAAACATCTTTAAAAACTATAAATTTTCATAAAGCTTTGGATTTTGTGGTTTAATATTTCATACATTGATGCATCACGCATACTTGGAAGTATAAGCCAGTCCAGCAGGATTGGCTTTATAGAAGAAAAAGGATGAACTTAGCCAATCTGTTACAGCCAAAGAGGAAATATGCAAAATTTTTTGGACAATATTCTCTGATTAAATGAGTCAAGACAAATGGAGTGGAGAGCTACACAAGAAACAAGAAACAAGAAAGTTGTTATTATGATAGATACTCACCTAGCATAAAGTCAAAAAAGGTACAAAACAGGGCGCCTGGGTGGCTCAGTGCGTTAAGCCTCTGCTTTCAGCTCAGGTCATGATCTCAGGGTCCTGGGATCATGTCCTGCATCGCGCTCTCTGCTTGGCAGGGAGCCTGCTTTCTTCTCTCTCTCTGCTTGCCTCTCTGCCTACTTATGCTCTCTCTCTATCAAATAAATAAAGAAAATCTTTTTTTTTTTAAAAGCTACAAAACATAAACATGGTTTCAGAGGCATTTGTAACAATAAAAAATAAAGGCAACATGCATATGGTAAAATGTGGCTATGTAGGTATACTGGTCACAAAAGATAGTTGTTACGGTCCTTTAAGAGCTTGTCCTCCTTTGGGGGCACCTGGGTGGTTCAGTGGGTTAAGCCTCTGCCTTCAGCTCGGGTCATGATCTCAGGGTCCTGGGATCGAGTCCTACATTGGACTCTCTGCTTGGCAGGGAGCCTGCTTCCTCCTCTCTCTCTCTCTGCCTCCTTGTGATCTCTGTCAAATAAATAAAATCTTAAAAAAAAAAAAAAAGAGCTTGTCCTCCTTCTTCTACCATGAACAGGTCTCCATCATCAGCCCCATCCTTCACAAAGATGATTTTCTCTTCTTATAATTACTCTCTTGAGCTGTTAATGACCACCACTCAGCATTAATCCCAAATTTGTAATTCCTTCTCTAGCTTCTAATTCAATTTTATATACAGCTTTCCTTTATATGCCACTATCAGATAAGTTGGCCCTTATCACAAATAAAATTTATTCAGTCATCTTTTACCTAATGTCAGCACTTCATTCCATCACCTATTTCTGAAGATACTGCCAATCTTCCAATACCATACCATTCTCAACTCCTTTTTCTTCCTTTGTATCAGACCTCTCTCTCCCTCTGTGTGTGTGTCTCTGTGTCTGTCTCTGTCTCTGCTGCCATCATAGAATGCTCCAGAAAATCAATTTGTGTGGTTGTAAAATATCCCTTATATGCCAGATTTTTCTGATACTAGAGAATTCAGTGGAATATCATCTTATCTACATATCGTCTCACTGACAAAGTAATGCCCCTGAACAATTGTCTACTGCTTTCCTCTTTACACTTCCACTCATCTTTCTCAAAGACATTCTATGGTTTCTCTGTCTTCTAACTCTAGATTCATCATACCCATGGAAATTAATCTTGTATAGTGTTAGAATTTAAATTCTTTCTTTGGGTCACCTGGGTGGCTCCATTGGTTAAGTGTCTGCTTTTGGCTCAAGTCATGATCTCAAGGTGCTGGGATTGAGTCCCACATTGGGTTCCCTGCTCAGCTGGGACACTATTTTTCCCTGCCCCACTCCCCCCTACTTGTGCTTTCTCTCTCTCAAATAAATAAAATCTTTTTTAAGAAATAAACTTTTTCTTCTATCTAAGCCAATTTTACTATATCACAAACATTTCCTTTCCCACCTTTGGTCAGACTCCCTTTCTCAATAGACCTCCATGTCTCTCTCAACTTATCCCCAATTCTACCTGTCTTCTAAAAGCTTGGGGTGCCTTGGTGGCTCAGTGGGTTAAGCCTCTGCCATTGGCTCAGGTCATAACCTCAGGATCCTGGGATTGAGCCCCGCATCGGGCTCTCTGCTCAGCAGGGAGCCTGCTTCCCTCTGTCTCTGCCTGCCTCTCTGCCTACTTGTGATCTCTGTCTGTCAAATAAATAAATAAAATATTTAAAAAACAAATAAAAAATTCTTAAAAAATTGCTCTAATCTCAAATTTATGAAGATTTGCACAAGTTCACCATTAAATCCTTTCTGATAATATAATAGTACCTCCAGTGACCCACGCAAACTAACTTGGATTCTTATACATAAAGTTTTGGATAACTCTATTGGGCAAGATAAACTCATTTATGCTGTACTAACAAAAAAAAAAAATCCCTGAATTTCAGCAACTTAACAAAAGTTTATTTCTTATTTATGCTGTATATCCCACGTGAGTCATCAGAAAGCTCTACTGTGTGATCACTCAGGTATCCCAGCAAATAGAGACTCTAATATCCTCAGTTGCCATGGCAGGGAAGAAGGAAACCAGAGAATGATGTAGAGGATTTTCTTTGCCTCTGATCAGAAGTGGCATAATTCATTTCAGCTCACATGGTGTCACCAAACTTCAAGTGGGCCATGAAATGTAGAGGAACAACAGAATACTTAGTGAGCCCTGCTATTTCTGTCCCAATATGTTTATATTAATAATACCAGCTTAGGGTGCCTGGGTGGCTCAGTGGGTTAAAGCCTCTGCCTTCGGCTCGGGTTGTGATCCCGGGATCCTGGGATCGAGCCCCGCATCGGGCTCTCTGCTCTGCAGGGAGCCTGCTTCCTCCCCTTTCTCTCTCTGCCTGCCTCTCTGCCTACTTGTGATCTCTCTCTCTCTCTCTCAAATAAATAAAATCTTTAAAAAAAAAAATAATAATAATACCAGCTTAGCTTGTGTAAAAAGGGAAGGTCTCAACCCAACCATCACAACATTTTACATTGGAACGTTACTATCTACAGGAAAATAATTGAAGACTATGACTGCCTCTCCCAGCAGACCCTGTATGTTTCCTGCTGTCAGGGACCAAATGGAAAGCAGCATGGGTAGGAGCATAATCTTAAAATCTTAAACCCAACAGCCTAGGCACGTTAGTAGTTCCCTAGCCAAAGCAGCTCTTTACAAAAGACTGCCACTTACTGATGTTGAGTTATGCTGACCAATAAAGATGGTCTTGAGCATATCTGATGTAATACAGCCAAATGGCCTCCAACTTCCAGAAATATATGAAAGATAGGAGTTAGCAATTGTTTTGTTTTACTGTTTCAAGTGTCTATGTATTCTCTGTATTTAGAGAGAATTCTGTGATCATAGGAATTTCTCAAGATAAATTCCACCTTGTGCTTCAGTACCCTATTATCAAGAAGTACTCAAGGCTGCTTCATAGTGGACAAGAACCACTCCATTAGAAAGACCGCTTGAGGAGGGGCAAGAAAGGTTTCTTTACTTCTTCTGTATGGAGAGGCTTCCATGGTTAGAATACTCCCAGCTCCCCTGACTTACACTCCTTTCCACACAGCTTATCTAACTGGGGACTTCAGAAAAGGAGCCCAGGCTAGTGAAACCAGCATCTTCTCTTCTTCTGTTGTATGTTCTACTTTACTTCTCTGTGGGTCAGCTATATTTTTGGAGGTGGTACCCAATCACGCATGCCCATGAGTAAGGTGAGTAAGGCTACATATAACTCTATATAGCTCCATAAGCAGAAGCCTGCATCCTCTTGGATGCAAAAAAACCCAACATTCTCCAGTTTCAGTTTGAACTTTAATAAGGATGATATTTTTGTTCTCTATATGTTGGCTCATGTATTATATTTATTGTTTTTATTAATCGATAAAGACTTTAAGTGGGAAGGAAGCTAAAATTTGTTACATCCCCCAAATAACCTCTAAAGGTAGCATATTGCTTTATATTATTTACTTAAATACATTTGTCATAAACATTTATAGTAGGTTTTTTTTCTACTGTTAACATACTACAACTACTACTTTAGCATTCAGCGATACTGACACATCTTTTTCAGTTATTAGAATGTTCAGCTACCATAAATTTTTCATAGAAATTTGTCATTGAGTATTGAATAATATTTGAAATAAATATTTGCAAATTTAATTTATAATATACACGCATTATATTCTTAATCTACTTGTATCATAACTTGGTTATTTATATAGAGACAAAAAAGAGAAGCAAATAATATAAATCAACTTTAACATAACATTTTTTACTGGCATTTTCTATAACCCATAGACATGTAATAATGTATTCATTTGGATTCAGGTAAGAGCATGTTCACTCGAAGTTTATGGTAGAAGCAAAACTTCAGAGAAAATCAAATTAGCCAACAAATGTCAATGTTTTCTGATGGAAAAAGAAAAAAAAAAAACCACTGGTCTTAAAAGATATTAAACAGCTACAATTCAAATCAACTTCCAATGTCTCATGCTGGATTAAAAATAGAAGTCATTTCTTTAGTATGTACAGTCTACAAGCTGCTAAGACGATAACGTATACATTGAAACACAAAAATAACTGAAGTTTGTCAACCATATCTCTCTCTTTGTTCCCCTCTCATTAAATTACATTTACTGGAAGGTCACGTAATGACTATCTGTTTTTTAGTGCCACCTTTTGGGGGGGGTTGTTATTACATAACATCAAAATCAAAAAACTAGAAATTCGTGTGTTAATTAAACTCTATCATATGAAGTTTACGCTTTTTTTTCCCATTAACTGTACAGTTTATCAGTATAAGCAGATATGCAGTTTAATGAATATCTGCTCCGTTATATTCTGCAATGAAACAGGAACTGAAAGGTTTCCTTAGAGCCTTCTGACTGAAAGGGTTCAATTCCCATCCATCCCTGAAAACAAACCCGAGCACTTACATCCATATAAACTCTGATCCAAGCCATGTCTACTCTTCCCCCTGTAGGAAACTTAAAATTCAGTGGACAACCGTGGACACTGAGGAACACTGTGTCATCAATTGACAGACAGAGGCAGAAAAAACTCAGTGACTTTTCTAGTGCCTCATGATTTGCAGGTGGTGGAGATAAAATCAAACCCAAGGCCATCACTGTACTTCTATGCATCACATTCACCCACTTCAAAGAAAATAATGACTCTAACATGCATCCTCTGGTACTCCTGTCCTGGTGGAGTGGGTTGAACTCCAAGAAAGGTGAGAAGACTGTTCTCAAAATTCCATAAACCAAATAACAGAAATGCTGGATGACGTCTGGTATTTTTACGGTTCTGAATCTGGCCAATGACAAAGACTGCTTTGCTCTAAGTTGGAAATGGGAAACATTGTTGACCAACCCAACCGTACCTTCCACTGACTCCCCGAAGTCGTTCATGGAAGAGTCTGTTTGCTGTATTACCACCCATTCATCTAGACTCCCAGAGTCCTCTCCTATGACAAATTAGATCATTGAAAAATAAGAACCCTAAAAAATGTTAACTTAGTTGACTTAGAAAATATTTCACAGATTTATAATATGATTTTCACAGCCTTCAGGTCAGTAAAAACATGATCTCTTTACACGTGATTTTAGAGTGTGTTGTAAAACCATAGTGGTTTGCCACTTAAGTCTAACATTCTTTATACAAGTACTTCTTTTACATTTGACTCCTGGGGGGGAAAAAAAAAAAACGGTTGCAAGTGAGTTTGTATCATTTAAATTATTATGACTTTAAAACAAAATTAGCCTAAACCTCTTTGCCTCCAGGCGAATGAAACTTTGTGCCCGATTATGGTAACTAAATAGTCTCAAGTACTTTTCCACTCTTTGCCATTGACCTTTGTTCTGTTTTGTTTTCATTCCCAATTGTTCTACCTTATGCTAAGTTTACTTTTAGAAATTGTCTTAAATCTTGTCGGATGTAACTCAAGTGCCAAAATGAAGGAGTTAATTCAGGAATCCAACTCCAGCAAGGAGGTTGTTGTTACCAGAGCTTAACATCATTTAGGAGAAGCATGGAAGAGCCAGCCGCTCCTGAGCCTTCCTAGACTTCGTGGGTCTTAGCTGAGGCCATGGATAATCATGGCCCAGGGAGAGGTAAACCGAAAGAAAATGACAGCAAGTGCAAGCAAGGACCTGAGAGGTATGCACCCAACACAGTGGGATGATAGGCAAAAAGACTAGCAATCTGTTTAAACCGAGCTAAAGATTTTTAAGAGAAGGCTTATGAAGCCCCCTGAGTCTGAACAAAAAGCTGGGTTAGCAAGAGTTCAATTACCAATGAGAAGTCAGGGTGTCGTAGCAGAAGCAACACCGTGGTAGTCGAGTGTTTACTTCATGATGAACTGCAGAGGTCGAGGTAACACTTGAGAAAGGGTCCAGTGCTTCCCTCCTGGACCCATCCCTTCTGAAAAAACACTGCCTCCGTGTGAGAAGTGAGGAATAAGTTAAAGGAACAATACAAATCAATGAATTGTATAAATGAATATAATCGATGCAAGAAAGAGTACAGAATGGCATCATGTTCACTGGTTTTTCTAAACTTTGGATCTAGTTTCCATATGTCACAGGGCATGATGAGGCACAAATTTGCTTCGAAGTCGTTGTCTTCAGGAAGCATAGTTTGCCCACTTTGGGTTTGTGCATTGACCAAAATTAAAACCAATCAACTATGTGCTATACTCTAGAGTGGACAAGAACATTGTTTAGGAATCCATGTAAGTGTCCACAAACATAGGAAAAACAAATTTTCAGATTCTTTTTTTAAAGAATTTTTAAATTTATTGGAGAGACAGAAATCACAAGAAGGCAGAGAGGCAGGCAAAGAGAGAGAGGAGGGTTTGATCCCAGGACCCCGGGATTATGACTTGAGCCGAATGCAGAGGCTTTAACCCACTAAGCCACCCAGGTGCCCCAACTTTTCAGATTCTTATTTGCTTTAAATTCAGTGTAGTATTTAAAAGTAAACACATTAGGAGTGCCTGGGTGGCTCAGTTCATTAAGTGAGGTCAGGATCTCAGGGTCCTGGGATCAAGCCCCAGGTCAGGCTCCCTGCTCAGAGGGGAGCCTGCTTCTCCCTCTCCCTCTGCCTGCTGCTCCCCTTGCTCGTGCTCTCTCCCCTCTTTCAAATAAATAAATAAATTTTTTTTTAGGAATTTTTAAAATTAATTTATTTATTTTCAGCATAACAGTATTCATTATTTTTTCACCACACCTGGTGCTCCATGCAATCAGTGCCCTCTATAATACCCATCACCTGGTACCCCGACCTCCCACCCCCCCACCACTTCAAACCCCTCAGATTGTTTTTCAGAGTCCATAGTCTCTCATGGTTCACCTCCCCTTCCAATTTACCCCAACTCCCTTCTCCTCTCTAACTCCCCTTGTCCTCCATGCTATTTGTTATGCTCCACAAATAAGTGAAACCATATGATAATTGACTTTCTCTGCTTGACTTATTTCACTCAGCATAATCTCTTCCAGTCCTGTCCATGTTGCTACAAAAGTTGGGTATTCATCCTTTCTGAGGGAGGCATAATACTCCACAGTGTATATGAACCACATTTTCCTTATCCATTCATCCGTTGAAGAGCATCTTGGTTCTTTCCATAGTTTGGCGACCATGGCCATTGCTGCTATAAACATTGGGGTACAGATGGCCCTTCTTTTCACGACATCTGTATCTTTGGGGTAAATACCCAGGGGTGCAATTGCAGGGTCATAGGGAAGTTCTATTTTTAATTTCTTGAGGAATCTACACACTGTTTTCCAAAGTGGCTGCACCAACTTGCATTCCCACCAACAGTGTAAGAGGGTCCCCTTTCTCCACATCCCCTCCAACACATGTTGTTTCCTGTCTTGTTAATTCTGGCCATTCTAACTGGTGTAAGGTGATATCTCAATGTGCTTTTAATTTGAATCTCCCTGAGGGCTAGTGATGATGCACATTTTTTCATGTGTCTTATAGCTGTTTGTATGTCTTAATTGGAGAAGTGTCTGTTCATATCTTCTGCCCATTTTTTGATTTTTTTTATTTTTTAAAGATTTAATTTATTTATTTGAGAAAGAGCCAGAGATAGTGAGAGAGCATGGTGGGGAGGAAAGGGAGAAGCAGGCTCCCCACTGAGCAGGGAGACTGACAAGGGACTTGATTCTAGGACCATCATAAGCTTAGCTGAAGGCAGACACTTTACCAACTGAGCCACCGAGGCACCCCCAAATAAAATATTTAAAATAAATAAATAAACACATTAGCCCGTGCAAATCTCATTGTCTTCTCTTTATTAGTACATCAAGAAACGATTGCTTCTAATAGTAGGAAAGAAATACAACATCTGTGATAAAGGAATATTTCCTCTTCTATTTATAGATTCTACAAATCAGCTGGTTTGTTGTTTACTTAAGTAGAATCCTCATATAACGTTTACACACAACCCATAGATGTGTCTTCATATTTTAGAATTTCAATATGTTGATTGTTCCTCTTTACAAACTGGAAATATAGCCTCAGAAATTACTTGATTTTTACCAAGTTTATTCAAATCTGACTTTCTCATTGAACTCTAGGAAATTTATGAATTTAATGTTGCTTTTGTGTTTTATATATGTATATGTTAAAACCCTAAGGAATGTCCACAGTTATCTGTTCTGCCCATTTGACTCCCAGCAGAAGATCTGGTTGAAACTTAGAGATCTTTATCTGAAATTTATACCTGGACTCATCTAAAAGAAATGTTTTCTAATGTGGATTTATATCTTCTATAGGCTACTATATGTTTTATATTGCTCAAATAAGGAACATTTATGTTATATGACTTCTAATTATAAAATTACATGAAATGCAATCCAATATTCAGGAAACACAGTTTAAAATATTAGTTTAAAACTAAACATTATATTCATTATTGTATACCACATATAATAAGCTTACATGATAGAAAAATACTAAAAACTACCACTAATCTATAAAAGCCTAAATATTAAATGACGTACCTAGAAACTAAATTTCTAAGTGTTTTTTGATTTTTTTTTGTTTTGTTTTGTTTTTAGAGAGTGAGGGACAGAGTGGGGAGGGGAAAAGGGAGAGGCAGGGGGCAAATCTTAAGCAGGCTCCAATAGGTTTTATAAAACTTAGAAAAAATTGAAAATATGTCTCTGATTTTAGTCCTTTTGGTACCTCTAGTATAATTATTATTTTCATTTGCTCTCAGTTTTTATTAATTTACATGAGTCTATTGTAGAAGCATAAAATTATATAAAAATATTGAAATAATAATTTCACAAGCTCTGAAAAAGTGGAATTTTTATTTTCACGTGTTTATTATGGTGTTATTTGCACACTATATAGAAGGAGGCAGTAAGATAGGGTAACTGGGTGATGGGCATTAAGGAGGGCAAATGATGGAATGCGCACTGGGTGTTACAGCTGATCCATCACTGAACTCTACCTGTGAAACTAATAATACATTATATGTTAATTAATTGTATTTAAATAAAATTAAATTTAAAGAAATAAAGATGGGTTTCCATGACCACAAACTATCTGGGTTAGGAAAAGGACGATTTACACAGAGATTGTAGATGACATATCTGAGAAAGTGGAGAGAGAAAAAGAGGGAGAGAGAGAAAGACCTTAGCCATATAGCTTGGCTATATCTAAGGAATTGTGAATAGAGAGCTCTTACAAAGACTTTCTGGAAATTGAATCTGGAACTGAAAGACCCGCGGATCCCCTTACCCAAGAATCCAACACTGCCACTGGATGCAAACAGCAAGAGGTTTATTGGGACGCAGGTACCGGCGGGTGGTCGGCAGCTCCAGCTAACCGAGCACACCAACCGAGGGGAAAGCGGGGTTTTTATAGATTGGCACAAACAGGTTTTGGGTGGGGTAGAGCTGATTGGCTGACAATTTGAACTTTTGAAAGAGGCACCCTCGGTGTTAGTGGATTGGTTTCGGGGCCCGCGCGCGCGAAGGGGGAGTACATTTGAAAAAGCTTGTGCGCGCGAAGGGGGAGCAAGGAGGGGGGTTGGGCCTCATTACTCAGCAGGAAAATATCTTGCCTACTTGACTATGTGGCCCCCTGCCTACGTGACTATGCCTCTTAGCAGAAGGTATCTTGTTTGAACAGGCGACAAGTGTCACACCCTAAAAGCCAAGCGGTTACAGAAAGGCAAAAGAGCAGTTAATTATATAATTCATCACACAATTCATAATCTAACCTTATACCTAAAAGCCAGCGGTTCACAGAAAAGCAAACAAGCGGTTAGTTCTCCTATCTATCTCTTAAGGGAGGGGACTTTCCAGGGCAGGGGTCTTTCAGAACCACTACCTATGGACTTGTAACTGATGTCATAGTGGGTATAGCATGCAGGAATCATGAGGTCATTAATCCATTGCACTCAGGAGTTGTCAATTATACCGAACAAGGTTTTCAAGCCAAAAAGTTTAGAAAAACTCAAAAACCAGAGGAATCATGCAAATACAGTTAAATGATTAGAAAACACGATCTTTATGACGTGAAATTATTTACTCTTAAGAAAGAAAGCTAAAATCAATCTTCAGTTTGAAGCTTGGCTACTACCCAAAGGACGCAATTACTACATCCAATTCACCCATAACAGATGGAATTAATTGTAACAATGGAAAGATGTATGTGAGATAATAAAAGAATAACTCTTTCTGATTGTGGAAGTTATTAAACTGTTGAAAGTTCAACAGTGTTTTGGTCTTAGTAAATAAAGTGAAATAGCAATTTTAGCAGAATAGCATGTTTACCATGTCCTTGATTTTCTTTAGATTGCCACCACTCAACGCTTCCATCCTTTAACAATATGCCCACTTCTGGGTGTTTCTAAACTTCATACAAATAGAATGATACTGTATATATTCCACAATATTGTGGATATTGTGGGATATCCCACAATATCCACAATATTCCACAATATATGATATTGTATATATTCCACAATATATTTGTTTGATTGAAATTATATTTATATAAACTAATCCATCTTATGGTGGGGTTTTAGGTTTTGGCTTTTTGGGGTTTTTTGTTTGTTTTTTCTTTTTTCTTTATGACAATCATATTTTCTGCCACCATAAGGTATTCTAAGCACATCTTATATTTCCCTTTCCTAGCCAACCACTTCACAAGGATCCCTGGTTTCTTCTATTGCAAAATAATATTTAGGAATCAAGATCTGGGCTCCAAGTGTGCTTATTTCTAGTGGGTTGTCATTACTTTTAGACCTGCTTAGCACATAAAATGCAAAGATATGTTTATGTGTACTAACCCATGCATACATACACATTCTATTTATTTTTGTATCTACTTATTTGTGTATTGAAAACATAAGTAAAAATTTGATAGAAGATGAGATGTAAGTATACACATTGAGAATACTGAAAATATTAAGCTTATTCAAATATATATATATCACAAGTTGATACAGATATTTCCAATTCCTATCCAACACCACAGGGTTCCCTCTTGCCTTTCCCCTTTGCCTGTTTGTAAGGTTTTCCTCAGACAATAAGAAAAAAAATGGGCTCCCATTTTCTACAATATATTTATCTATTCAATCATAATATAAATCATACTACATAAAGTGGTTTCATAATTACTAACCCATACCCCTATGAGAAACAAATTTACTCACTACAATGCATTATTTGTGTAATGCTCTTTTTTTTGTATTTTGTAATTTTTTTGTATTTGTATTTCTTTTTGTATTTCGATTGTCTACTTATTTTTTGTGGTGTATAGTTCTATTGATTTTTAAAAAATGCAAAAAGTCATGTATCCACCATTATCATTGTGACACCAAACAGTTTCAACTCACCCCAAATCCTCTGAGAGGATTATTGTGAACATCTCCCTTCACTTCTTACCCTAGCAACTATGGATCTGTTTTCCAGCCCTATCATTTTGCTTTTTCCGTAATAGTATGTAAATGGAATCAAGCAATACATAGTCTTTTGCAGTTGGCTTCTTCTACTTAGCAAAATACATGTAAGATTTATGTATATTGAATAGATTGATAGCTCTTTCCCTTATATTGCTAAATAAATATTCTATTTTATGATTGCACAACAGTGTCTTCATTCATTGGTTAAAGGACAGCAGAGTTGTTTTTAGTTTTGAGCAATAAAGAATAAGCTGTTGTCCACATTCATGGGAAGGTTTTTATTACTATAGGCTTTTATTTATCATGTGAAAATACTGAGGAAAAAGATTGTTGAGTTATGTGGTACGTATATGTTTAAATTTATAAGAATAAAGAGTTCAGTGATATTCATTTAAATTATTCACACGGTGTTAATGTAATCCAATGGGGAGAAGAATGCTCTTATCAGTGTGATGTCGTGGTGGAGAAAGGATGGCCACAAATTTGTAGATATCCCTTCCCCTGAGACAGTCCGTCTCCCTTCCCTTGAATCTGAGCTTCTTGTGACTTTTCTCCCCAAAAGAGTCTGAAGGAATTGACACTATACCGATTCTTCGACCTAAGTGGGCTAGCAGTTTTCACCTTGTTCTCTTGATGCCATGAGCTACCATGTAAGAAGGCCAACAACTCTGAGAATGAGAATGAGACAATGAGAATCCCAAGGCACATTAAGAAGCCCTCATTGAGGATGAGCCACCATGTGAGGTAGAGAGCAAGAGAGAACGGTCAAGGAGACTGATCACCACACATTTGAGCAAAGAAGCCATTTTAGAAATAAATCCTTTAGCTCTGGTGCCTTGGCTAATAACAGAAATCACAAATGAACCACCTTACCAAGGCCTCCCAGAATTCCTGATCCAAAAAGGTTTTAGGGGGAAAAATGTAAAAGTTGTCTCCTATTTCATTTTACATATTCAAACATTATTTTGAAATGGATTATGACTCTAAACGTAAAAGGCAAAGTTAGAAAACATGTAAGTAAAATGTTGGAGAAAATCTTTATGACCTAGGATTAGACAAAATTTCTTAAACAAGATTCAGAAAACACTAAACATAAAAGCAAAAGTTGATAAATAGTACTTCAATAAAATTATGAGTGCTTGGGTGGCTCAGCTAGTTAAGCATCTGCCTTTAGCTCAGATCATGATCCCAGGGTCTTGGGATTGAGTCCCTTCTGTTCTCTGCCCATCAAGGAGTCTGCTTCTCTCTCTCTCTGTCTCTCCCCCATGTACTCATGTACATGCTCCCTCTCTGTCAAATAAATACATACAATCTTTTAAACAAATTATAATTTCTATTTTTCTAAAGACACCATTTAGAACTTCAAAAGATTTACCAACAGATTGGGACAAGATACTTATAAAACATATATTGCTTTTTAAAGATTGTATTTATTTATTTGTCAGAGAGAGAGGGAGAGAGCACAAGTAAGGGGAGCGGCAGGCAGAGGAAGAAACAGGCTCCCCGTTGAGCAAGGGACTCTATCCAATACGGGACTCTATCCCAGGACCCTGGGATCATGACCTGAGCTGAAGGCAAATGCTAAACTGACTTAGACATCTAGACATTCCTAACACGTATGTATATATTTTTAAAATTTTCATTACGTATCTTTTTCCGATCTTCATTTTCAATCCATATATATTTTATGCTTCTTAATTAAGGCATAAAAACATGGAGATGTGTTTCAAAAAATATTTTATTTTAATTTTTATCCAGTTTCTGTGGTTAGTACAATGGAAACAATGGTCTTCTCTTACCTTCTGTATCTCATCAGAAACTCTCCATATTAATTTTTCTTATCAGATAAGATTTTCCTTTGCAGGCATGTGATGTGTCCCTCTCTTCTTTCTTGTAAATTTTAGAATCAGTTTGTCAAATCCAATAGTAAACTTTTGAGGTTTTTATTTTAATTGCATTTCATTTATTGATCAATTCAAGTGCCAATTATTTTCTTTAAATAATGTTTTTCAATCCATAAATGTATTATATCTGTCCATTTGTCTTCTTTAACATCTTTCATTAAAATTTTATATTTGTAGGAGAATTGTTTGTTTGTTTGTTTGTTTACTTATTGGGGTAGAGAGATTGCAAGCAGGGGGAGGAACAGAGAGAGAGGTACAAGACAAATCTGTGCTGAGCATGTAGCACAGAGCCTTATGAAGGGCTCGGTCCTATGACCTTTAGATCATGACCCTAGCAGAAACCAAGAGATGGTTGCTTTAACTGACTGAGCATCCAGGTGTCCCCAGACTTGTGAATCTCTTATGAAATTTACTCCTACATACATTTTGTTTCCAATATAATTATAAATGGCTTATTTTATTTGATTTCATTCTGTTTATTAGTATCAAAATGCAAATTAGTGTTGTATATTAACCTTATATGCAAAAATTTTATATATTTTCTAGTTAAATCCAATTGCCTACAAATTATTTTTATTAGATCTTCTATAATGACCATCACATAATTTATGAGTAAAGATATCTTTCTTACTCTCCAAAAAGAATGTTTATTAAAAATGGCTATAGCAGTTCATATGTGTAATATTTCCAAATCTTCTGAATTAAGTATAATTGTTACTATAGAATTTTTATAGAAACCTTTGGTTAGGTCATAAAATTTCCTTCTATCCTTGGTTTCCTATGAATTTATTTACAGTGAATTGATGCTAAGTTATACTCACTATTTTCCTGTATCTTTTAATACAATTGTCACATCTTCCCCCTTCAAATTGTTAATGGTAGTAAATTGCATTCACTAGTTTTCTTGTATTAAACTTCTATTGCACTTGGACACCAGGGCAAACAGTATTTATCTTATTTTTTATACATTGCTCAGTCAGGTTCGCTAATTTTGGCTAAACATTTTTGCATCATTGTCACAGAAAGATAGCCTGAAATCTTCCTCATTCACTCTTTTGGTCTAAAACATACGCTATTCTTATTTAATGAGCTGGAATGTTGTCTCTTAGTATATACTCAAATCACATTTAAGTTGTTGATGAGCCTCCCAGTGCCCTCTCCCCAGAAAAAAATTCCATTTGGAATGATGTGCCTTTTTTCATGTACATATTTTAGATTTTCCTTAGAGTTTATTGCAGGCAAATTCTTTTAGGTTTTATCTTAAAATGCCACTATTTTGCCTCATTCTTGTCATATATCTAGTACACTATTCTGCACTGATAGCTTTTTTTTTTCAGTATATTTAATGCATTATTGCATTTTCTCAGTATATTAAATATATTATTGTACTTTCTTTCACTGTTGCTGTTAATAAATCGTCTCAGAATAATTGTGGTTAACTCTAAAGGTTACTGTCTATCCTGCTGGCAGAGGTTTTTAAACTATATCTTCTGATCTTCTGAAGCTGTATTCTTCTGTTTTCTACCCTATGGGCTTTCGTACATTCATGGAAATTTCCCCATTATTTCTCTCCAGTTCACAGATTTGCTCTTCATCTTTGTCTAATAAACTGATAAACTCATTTTATTTAAATTTTATGTGCATTTCTATGGACCCTTACTTGTATTTTGTATCTATTAATTCCAATATCTAATGTTTTTGCAGGTTTGATGCTGTAATTTGTTTGTCTGGTTTTTGTTTTAGTTTTGATTTGTTTTTTTGTGTTTTTTTTTTTCCCCTGCTGGTTCTCACTTAACATGGTTTGCTTAGTTTGTTTTATTTTGTTTTGCTTTGCATTGTTTTTATTTTTACTGTGAGCTCATATTACTGAAGATGTTATTTGAGCCCTGAGTTGAAATGTTTTTGTTTTTTGTTTTTTAATGAGAGAAGGCTTTTGTCCCACCAGTCCCAAAGCCACGCTAATCGGGGACCACTGTACACTGAATATTTGTATGTTCAACATTGAGGCCACCCAGGAAGTATGAATTCAGTCAGTAAAACTAAAGTCAGTTGGCTGTGGTTACTAAGTAGAAAAGAAAGATTTTATTCCTCTCCATACAGTATCAAAGTTCAAGGAATTAATTTTCTTGTCCTCTTTCAATAGGTGACGGTATGGTGTATAGAGATGCAGTTCCCTGTGAGCATCCCATCTTGTATATACTTAGGGTTTAGCTGTGTTGCCCACTTCGAAACAGTTGCAGAAAACAAACTTTATCCATACAGAAAGCTCCTTTAAGGGGAACTGATACAGGGGTTTGTTTTCCTCTGTTCATTCCCTGACTTCTAAGAATTCCTTACTTTCTTAACTATTCACAGTTGCATTCATAAAGATTTTATTTTTAATATTTCCTCCATCTCTCTTTAGTTGTTTTCAGCAGAAGGGGTCTTAAGGCAATCTAGTTCATAACACTGACTGAAATAGAAATAAAATCCTGTTCACATTTAAATCCTATATTATAAATTGACACACCAACTCTCAGTTATTAACTCTTGTATTAGAAAGGTCTTGTCAAAATTGAGGGTCACCAGGGGGGAGCTGGGGATAGGGAAAAATAGGTGATGAGGATTGAGGAACATACCTGAGATAGGCACTGGGTGTTGTATGGAAATGTTGAATCACTATATTGAACACCTGAAACTAATATTACCCTGTATGTTCACAACGGCAGTTTAAATAAAAACTTAAAAAAAAAAAAAAGAACAGACCAACAATTCAAAAATAAAAAAAGTAAAGAGCTCTTGTCTATAACAATTGAACAGTAACTTAACAACTGTTGTTTTAAATTGTGAAAGATCAAGGAAAACATTTAAAAATCTGGCCCCAAGTAATTCCCTCATCATAAAAGAATTCATTTAAAATATCCCCCTCTTTGCCTCCCATCATGGGCAAGCATCATTTGTATATTAGTCTTAATAGTTTTCAGTTCAGTTCACCTGAAAGAAACATTTGTTGGCTGTCTATAATTTTAAAGAAAGAAAGAAAGAAAGAAAGAAAGAAAGAAAGAAAGAAAGAAAGTTAGTTAGTTGCAGGGAAAGGACTTTACCCTCCAGTGGGAGAATTGGATACATATAAAGAGTAACAAAAGAACTATGGATACAGTAACAAAAATAGAAGAAGGGTGCTTGTTATTACCTCAGTGTGTCTTTTTGGATGTGGGGGAGGAACTGGCATCATCCTGCATTTTTTCACCATGGAGTCGTCATAGAAGCATATTGAAAGTAAACAAAAATTCTCCAGCTCAGAAGAGGCTAGAGGGTGTTTGGGAATTCAGGAGCGTCAAATAGAACAGAGAAAGGTACAGAGATAGAAAGCAGCATTGTGTGTGCAGGAAACTACAAATAGTGTTTACCTTGGATTCAAATGGCAAGGAGGCCTGTGAGAGATGAGATTGTACGCATTGCCATGGGTCATGGGAAGGAATGTGAATTTTATCTGCCACATGAGTAGGAAGCATTGTTTTAAGCAGCAAAGGAGCAAAACACTTTTGTAAAACAGGTATGTTAATTAGGAAATTTACGGAGGAAGGAATATGTGGGACATGCCTATGTGGTTTTCCCTTCATTCTTTATTGTATTTCTTTGTTTTTGGTTTTGCATTTTCTATAGATTTTTCTATGTATTTCTGTAACATTTACTTATCATTATAATGGAAGTATATCATTTTATCACCTAGAAAATTGATTTTATACACACATACACACGCATACACACACCCATTAGAAGTTTTATATATATATATGTATATCTACATACACACACACACACATATATATATATATCCTATCTACCTATACATATCTATAGATGGATGGATAGACCGATATTTATATATAAAGTTTCTTATATGCATGTTTACATAATTTTTTAAAGTATACAGTATAAAACACACACACTTCACAATGTTTTGTAAACTTTTTATTAGCTTAAAAAAGATACCATGAAAGGGACATCTGGGTGGCTCAGCTGGTTTAGCATCTGACTCTTAATTTCAACTCAGGTCATGATCTTGGGGTTGACCACCACATTGGGCTCCATGCTCAGTGTGGAGTCTGCTTGAGATTCGCTCTCTCTCTCTCTCACTGCCCTCTCCCCAAATCACACTCTCTTGAAAAAATAAATTAGTAAATACGTAAATAAGTAAATAAAATCTTTTAAAAAAGGTACCATAAAAATTTGCCAGATCTTTAAGATTTTTTCCACAATATTTTAATGCTACATAGCACAAATTCATATATCACTATTCTAATTTATTTAAAAGTACTTTTATTGGGATGCCTGGCTGGCTCAGTCAGTGGAGATTGTGACTTTTTTATCTTGAGGTTGTGAGCTTGAGCCCCACATTGGGTATATCTAAAAATAATTTTTTAATTACTTCATCTAATTATATTACTTAAAATAATTTTAAAATCTTAAAAAATAAAATAAAGTAAAAATAAAATTGCTTATATTGGAATACATTTTGATTTTTCATGATTGGTAAAAATATATATATATATATATATATAAATGCTTTAGCATACTTGTAGGTATCTCTTTAAATTACATAAATAAAAATGGAATATTTCCCAGCTAAAGGTGAAGAACATGTGGAAAACATTTGTGGCACTTTTCCGAATTGACCTCCAAAATGTTATGCACGTTTTGCTACTCCGAAGAGTGCCAGTTTCTTCATACTGTCTTCAGTACGGGAATGTAATTTGAGATTTAATTTAAATTTATTTGGTTATTAATAAAGGGTTTCTTGATATTTATTCTGAGGTCAATTATGTTTCTTCGGTGAATTGCTTATGTCATTTTTTTTTTTAAAGATGTTATTTATTTATTTGACAGCGCACAAGTAGGCAGAGAGGTAGACAGAAAGAAAAGGGGAAGCAGGCTTCCCACTGAGCAGAGAACCCAATGCGGGACTGGATCCCAGGACCCCAGGATCATGACCTGAGCTGAAGGCAGAGGTTTAACCCTCTGAGTCACCCAGGTACCCCTGCTTATGTCATTTTAATTTTTTTATTGCAACACCCAAATTTTAATAATTGTTTATAAATAAGCTTTGTGTTCTAAAAACATGAATACTTTGTCATACATGTGTTAAAGAAAAAATATGATTCAGCTAATAAAGAATAGTGAGGCAGCCTTTATTCAGGGGACCATAGCAAGAAGTGTAGGGACCCCTGCAATCAGGTTTTGTGCTGGTGAGAGAGATGAGGTTCTACTGCAAACACAGCAAGGAAAAGTAAGAATTAGCGCCAAGGAGTCTTGTAGGGCTCCGTGGATGGAAAATTACCCAGAGGAAACAGCAGGGGCGAAAGGAGATTTGGTGTAACTGGCCCAACAGGATTCATTGCTGAAGGCAGGGTGGTCAGACATCACGTGGGGGGTGGTGAGGAATGAGGAATCTGATCAGATATGGAGGTTAGGGGATTTCTAGCTAAACTGACTTAGCAGGGTTCTTGCTAAAATTGGGCATTCCAGAGACAAACATGGAAGCCCCCAAATGAAGGATTAAATAGAATTCAGAGAAACTTGTGTAGAGTTTGGTCAAAGAGGGACCTTTGTCAGTTTTTTTTTATATTATCTCAATTATGATCAATCTAATTTTTTCTTACATTTTTTGACATATGACAATTTTTTAAAGATATTATTTATTTTTTGAGTGAGAGAGCACAAGCAGGGGAGGGGCAGAGAGAGAGGGGGAGGAGCAGACTACCCATTGAGCAGGGAGCCCAATGTGGGGCTGGATCCCAGGACGCTGAGATCACGACTGGAGCCAAAGGCAGACGCTTAAGCAACTGAGCCACCCAGGTGCTCCAACAGATGTCAACTTTTAAGTTAAATCTATTGGTAAACAGGTATATATGCCCATGTTCTTGTTCTCTTCTTATTTTAATTTTTAACTTTAGTTGTTAAAATTCCACTAGGATGTGCTTGGTATGTGGTATTAGAAAAACAACTTATTTCTTGACAATTTAGCAAATTTACTAAAGTACAATAGTAATATAGTCTCTACTTGATCAAAATATCACTTTTGTCATAAACTGATTTTACAAGTAATCATAAGTTGTTCATTGACTTTCATTTTGTGGAATAACTATTCATGAACTAGTTGTTTGAACAAGAGTAGCATTATGACATTGCATGTCTACCTTCTCCTTCATTGTTATCAAAGACTACTTGCCTCTTCTTATCTATTAATTCTTGTATACAAAATTCAAAATGATTTGTCATATTACAAAAGAAACATCATTTAGCCCCTTCCAAGGATCAAAATGTTATTACTTTTTGTCCACATAATTAAAAAATAAAAGGGATGGGCACCAGGGTAGCCCAGTTGGTTAAGCATCTGCCTTCAGCTCAGGTCCTGGTCCCAGGATCCTGGGATCAAGCCCCGTATTGGACTCCCTGCTCAGCGTAAAGTCTGCTTCTCCCTCTCCCTCTGCCACCCCCCCCCCCCATTGTGCTCTCTGTCTGGAGCAGGTGTGTGCACTCGCTCTCTGTCTCTCAAATGAATAAAAATCTTAAAAATAAGTAAATAAACAAATTAATAAATAAATAAAAATAAAAGGGGACAAAAGTCTGTAGAGTGAAATGTGTCTCCCATTTGCTCCCAAATATTGAAGTCTCCTCTGGAGAGACAATCAGTATTAATTATTGTGTATCTTTAAGGTATATTTCACATATATATATTTCAAAATTCTAATCTATTTGCCTTTCTAGTGATGTGGGAAACAAAAGCAAAAGAAAAATCAAATTTCCTCACCTCTTACAGTCAGTCCATTGACAAGTCCTTGAAACGGGACTCTAGGAGCTCAGCTGCCTCAGTATTAATACTCTGCTAAGAACAAAAGGCAATCTTAGCCTATAAAGATCCTGAAAGTTTACTTTACCATATAAAATTCCTTTAGAAATGTCTTTTATCTCTATCCCCCAAGACACATGTTGGCAGTCATCCCCAAACATAAAATCCACTGATATACATGTGAAGGGTCTCAAGACTAAGGTTTTATTAGACAGTAAGAAATGACCTTTTCCCAACAATACCCAGCCCCCTCAAGGTCCTAGAAACCTTGCTTCCAAAATTAGTTAGAGATTTACACTATCCCTAACCCCTCCCAACTTGAAAGTATATTAAGGGGCCACTCCTCAAGACTCCTTTTTCTGCCCACATGTCCTATCCTTGTGTTTTAATGAAACCACCTTTTTGCACCAAGGACATGTCAATAATTATTTCTTGGCTGTCAGCTTTGAACCCCAACATCTTTTCTATATCACTACCATACAGGTTTTTTTTTTTTTCCTATTTCTTAGAAAAGCATGGATTTCTGGGTTGAAATATTTATTTCCTTTTTCAGTCCAGGAAACGTGTCATTCAATTCTCTTTGGGATTATATCGCTGCTGATGAGAATTCTGCTGTAACTTTGATATTTATTGCTCTGTACGTAATGTCTCTTTTTCATTGTGTGCCTGCAGGATTTTCTCTCTCCCCCCCCTTTTTTTTTTGGCAGTTTACGATGTATCTAGGGATTTTTTTTCATATTCTTATTATTTATCACTCTTGAGGTTTTCTGTGTTCCTTACATCCATGATTTTTTTTTTTTTTGTCTTTCATTAATTTTGGGAAATTCTTGGACATCTTTTTCTTCAAAGATGTCTTCTGCTTTATCCTCTTTCCCCTAATGGCAAGTGCACTTACTTGTATGTTAACAGTTAGAATATTATCCCACAGATCTTGGATGTTCTAGTGGTTTTTGTTTGTTATTTTAAAATATTTTCTTCCTATTTTAGTTTGAATAATTTTTATTGGCCTATTTTCAATTTTAGGGACTCTCTCCTCAGCTATTTCAGTTTACTGGTAAGTCCATCAAATAGTTTCTTTATATCTTACGCTGTGTTTTTATATATTGCATTTTCATTTTGCTTCTTTCCACCTCTCTTTTGACGTGACACATAGTTTCGTGCATGCTGCCTAGATTTATTCATAGTTGTTTTGAAGTCCTAGATACCTTAAAGAAGTGTCATTCTGGGTCTGGCTCTGTTTACTCTTTTACCTTTTCAATTTTTGCTCTTGTTTTTTTAGGGCACATTTTCATTTGTATACAGAAAAGTAGAAACCAAGGTAATTGGAATTTATTATAAGAAATGGATACACCTTTTTTTTTTTTTTTTTTTTTTTTTTGGTTCAGTCATTGTATAGGGAAGAGCAAGAGTCAAGCTACTTAGTTAGCTTCTGTTACCTTCAGTGCACCGTAGACTTCTACCTTGTGCTAAAAGTGGTGTGTAGGGTACTGAAGAGTTTCTATGTGTTAGGTCCATAATCAAAGGAGTGAGACTGATACAAAGCAAAGGTCAAGCAAAGCTTTATTTCGTGCCAAGCATTGAGAATCAAACCAATCGTCAAACAGACTGGTGGGGGCTGCCTCTTACAGAGAGGACAACCCCTCCCTGCCTTACAGATTAACCTTTATAAAGCAAAGAGCATGTGGTTGGGCCTGGCCACACATAGGTGGCCAATGAGATTCCAACACACAGAGAAAGCTGCACAGTCATGCTAGGTCACACATGGGTGGCCAATTGAATTACAATTTACTCTAGTAGATATTTGAACTAGCCTATCACATTGGTCAGAATACACTCCTTGGTAGCTAGGGAGACAGTATGCATGCCCCACTCATTGGATGTCTCCACCTGGCCTGATCTGCCCTTGTATTTGGGCCTTGTTACTTGGGACTGGTTTCCCGGACTTGTTTTTAAGTAAGTTTCCTTGGGGGGGGTGGGGGGGTGGGGGGGGGGTGGGGGGGGGGTGGGGGGGGTGGGCAGGGTCAGTTTAAGTTTTACTGCATAAACAACAAAATCACCGTTTAACTGGATGGAATTGCTCTGGCTAAATAGGCCCTTACACTATAATGTTGCATCTTCCATGGACACGGATGTGATATTATTTGAAAAATCATTTTATATCTTTCAAGGGTTGTCCTAAATTTGTTACATTCCGGTGTGTCCGGGTGGCTCAGTTGGTTAAGTGTCTGCCTTTGGCTCAGGTCATAATCTCAGGGTCCCAAGATCAAACCTCACACTGGGCTCCCTGCTCAGTGGGGAGCCTGCTTCTACCCCTGTCCCTCCCCACTGCTTCTGCACTCTCTCTCTCTCTCTCTCTCTCTCAAATAAATAAAATATAAAAAAAAAAAAAAAGAAGAAGAAGAAGAAGAAGAAGAAGAAAGAACACCAGAAATATTTCATGGACAACACCAATGATTACATAAACTCTGTCTTAACTATGGAACACCAAGCAGGTTGGTTAATCTCTCTGAGCTGTTGATAGTAATAGAATATACCACCTGGGGCTATTTTGAGGGCAGATGAGCTAATGCACAGAAAGTCTTTAGTGTAGTGCCTGGCAATCCAAAAGTTGTCTATACACATGAGCTGTCTTCATTTCTACCACCACCACAATTGCTGTCATCATCATCGTCACATAGCCAAATCAATTTCATTCACGTATTTTTATATATGTGTATCTTGGATTATACAATATTTTGAATTATTTATGTCTTTGACTCCAGAAAAGACATTACATTTGATCATGATTATTTTCTTAGTTATTTTTGATGATTTCGTGACCATTCTGGGCCTGTACATGAATGTCTACTTCAGCATTTACCAGAGAGTGAAGGGAAAAAAAGGAGTCGTGTTGAATAAGTGTTTTGTTTATTTTCTTTAAAGATTTTACTTATTTATTTGAGAGACAGAGAGTCTGAGAGAGAGCAGGAGTGTAGTGAGGGGCAGAGGAAGAACCAGACTCCCCACTGAGCAGGGAACCTGATGTGGGGCTCAATCCCGGGACCCTGGGATCATGACTAGAGCTGAAGGCAGAAGTTTAACTGACTGAGCCACTCAGGTGCTCCAGTAACCGTTTCATTTAAATGGCACTTAAGATACATGTTTAAAAATATAAAAGTGCCAATTCAGAAAATGGGCTCAAAACTGCAGTATTATCACAATTTGTAAAAATAAGATTGAAGGCATATATTGATTTCTTTAATATATGTATATATAATATCACACCAGGACTTAGTTGTAGGATAAAAATTAAATTATAGTTCACAAACTATTTTTGTTCCTTAGTAGAAGCATTTTCCTCTAATCTGAAAACAGATACAAAGGAATCTATTTTTCTTAGGAATATAAGATTCTCTTCATAGTTTCACTATTTTGTTCCACCATTAATAAGAATCATTAGGAAAGGGAGGAAATGCCATGTAAAGAGCCCTAAAACTTATTCCTATTACTTTACTCAATCCTTTTTAAAAGAACAAATAAATCACGTGTAAAGGAGAAAATATTAGAATATGAAAAATATTTAAAATTTTAATATTAAATTTAAGTCTTCAAGCTTAAAGGTTTGTTTTATTTTGTTTTACAATGTTCCAGTCATTCTTTACACCAAATAATAACATTTTATTTTAGTCTTATAGGTATCCATAATCTTTTTTGTTCAAAAAACAAAGAAACACTGATAACATTCCAAAGAAAAGTTTTGCAGAAATGCAGAAAGTTAAACAGTACAAATTACTCAGTAAAATTTCAAAATTAGATCTTAGATAATTTTCTTTCTTTTTCCTTACTGCTAAATGAATCTAAACTGAATTTCTCAGTAACTAGTCCCCTTTCTTCTGTGACTATCTGCGAGTTATCATACCAATTCTATGTTCCTTCTATACAAAATGATTAATAAGGATCATTTAGTGGAATGCAGAAACTAAGCCATACCAAACAAAACATGTTAGGCCAAAAGACAGAAAATAAATAGAAAAACTATTTCTAAAGTATATGACCCTTTTCATAAGAAGAGAATGTTCCCATGTTCTTTACCTTAGAAGAGGCACAGCAGTTGTAGCACTATTCACATATGATGTATTTTTATGATGTTTCAAAACAATGAAAAGAAGAAAATTATATTGAAAACTCCTCTTTTGTGAAATCTTCACTGCCGCTGCCCCCTGCCCTTGGACAAGGCTATGCCTCCATCTTCATGCCATCCCCTCCACCTTATCTATATCCCCCGTGTAGCCCTAACGACGCTGGGAGCAACATTCGTATACGATACATTCATATTTATTTTAATTTAAAATAAATTGAATTAGCCAACATATAGCACATCATTAGTTTCAGATGTAGAGTTCAACAATTTATCAGTTGCACAGAACACCCAGTGCTCATCACATCGTGCTCATCCCATCACGTGGCCTCCTTGATGCCCATCTCCCAGTGAGCCCTCTCCCACCCACCCTCAGTTTGTTTCCTAGAGTTCAGAGTCTGTCATGGTTTTTCTCCCACTTTGATGACTTCCCATTCAGTTTTTCCTCCCTTCCCCTATGACCCCCTGTGCTGGTTCCTATATTCCACATATGAGTGAAACCATATAATTGTCTTTCTCTAATTGACTCACTTCACTCAGCATAATATCCTCAGTTCCATCCACGTTGATGTAAATAGTAATGGCTGAGAGTTGAGTAATACAGTCCATTGTATATCTACACCACGTCTTTATCCATTCATCTGTTGATGAACATCTTGGCTCTTACCACAGTTTGTCTATTATGGACATTGTTGCTATGAACGTTGGGGGCAGGTACCCTCTCCAATCACTGCATTTGTATCTTTGGGTTAAATACCCAGTAGTGCAATTGCTGGGTTCATAGGGTAGCTTTAAAACAAACAAACAAAAAAAAAAAAGGAGGGCACTTGATTTAATGAGCACTGGGTGTTATATGCATTGGTAAATCATGAAATTTTACCTCTGAAGCTAATTTTTAAAAAGCGCTTTCCATTAGGAATCACAAGTGAATCAAAATTAAAATTTAACTTCCCTTGGGTGCCTGGGTAGCTCGGTGGGTTAAAGCCTCTGCCTTCAGCTCAGGTCATGATCTCAGGGTCATGGGATCAAGCTCCACTTCTGGATCTCTGCTCAGCGGGGAGCCTGCTTCCCTTCCTCTCTCTCTACCTGCCTCTCTGCCAACTTGTGATTTCTGTCTAATAAATAAATAAATAATTCAGGAAAAAAAAAGTTGACTTTCCACATTTACAAAATAATGGAGAAAACTTACATTGCCTCAATAGGTTAATAAAATGCACAAAATAAATAAGTGTATTTGTATAAGATTCTCGAAAGCAATTATTTAAACAGTCCTGTATAAGACTGAAATTTCAGGGTGCAGGGCAAATATCATAATGCCCGGTACAGCAACTGACACAGCAGATACGTGATAAACATTGTAAATTTAAAAAGGAGAACACAGAGAGAAAGACGGGGAAATGGGAGGATGGGAGGTGAGAAGATTGACAAAGTCGCACAGGAAAAACTTGATACAATTGTTAAAAAGCCATTTGAATTGGTAACAAAATTTCTTCTCCCATTTTTTTGGCCTGGATTTTATGCCTACAGAGAATGACTTGGAGCTTTCACCAGCCAATTAAAGCGAGTAATATTCCTGGAAATAGCAAGATGGCTATACTTGTTGTAATAGAATCAAACGTAAAATGTAAAAAAGGAACTAAAAGTACCGATATAAAATCCTAAATCTTCGGAAAGAAATGGCTGACGAGCTTCAGTGAGATCTTCACATTGTGCACTCACTTCTGATGTGCAAAGTACGTAAACAGAGATATCTCTAATTTGACGTATTGCTGATGGGGGGAAAAGAACTTTTTTTTTTTTTTGGTCTTTTTGGTTTCATGATATAAGTTTTATACTGTCCCTAAAATCATCAAGTCTGTTCTTAGAATTCAGGTAAGAATTGCTTTACCTCATGGTACCTGGGCTCAAAAAGCAATGAGCGACAGTCTCAGTGTTCTGTCTATATCCAAAGACCCCAGCTACTCAGAAATGATATCTGGGTTAGAAGATTGATTCATTATGTTCTTTAAGATTTTATGATTTTGCCTTATACTGCCTGCTCATTCCATGTCATGTCACTAATCTCCTTGTGTTTTAATTTCTAATTTTCCAAAAGAGGAACAAATGATTGACTTGTGCCTTCTCCCTCTCTGTAGGATGTTTCCGAATCACCCAGTGAGCTTGCCTGACCCGGGCACCTGTGCCTAACAGGTGTGTCTCTGTAGCTCTCTCGCAACGTTCTTTTGGGTTTCACCTACTTTCTTTTATTTGATTTCTAATTTCGAATGAGACATATATATAGTTTATGCAGTTGCCATGAGTTTGGATGAACATCAGTTTATCCATTAAATCCTCTGTCTTCAGCTTGGGTCATGATCCCAGGGTCCTGGGATGGAGCCAGGGTCTGGGGATGGAGCCAGGATCCTGGGATGGAGCCCTGCATCTGGCTCTCTGCTTGGCGGGGAGCCTGCTTCCCCCTCTCTCTCTGCCTGCCTCTCTGTCTACTTATGAACTCTGTCTGTCAAATAAATAAATAAATCTTTAAAAAAATTAAAAAATAAAATAAAATTAGGAAGGGCTTTTTGGCAGAGCTGTAGTAACATGGTTCAGTCTCTGTACCTGAGTATTCAATATATGTTAGAGATGAGGATGGTGTGGATAGATTCCAGAAAACATTACATTTACCTACTCAGAATCCAGTGTGCTTATTTTAAAGTTACAAAGCCATAAAACTGAAGACTTTGTATTTTCTGACTTGGGGGTACAATATGGAAATTTGGAATCTATTCCTTCTTTCTGATATATAAATATATATACACATCCATACATAATATTTATATTTATACTTACATGATGCACATATACATATATGTCATTTTCAATCAGGTCATAGAATCTACAAGACGTAGCACTGAATCCTTTGGAAACTACGTCCCTTTATGCCATCCTATTCCCCAGTTCTTTTATAGGTTTAATTCTGTAAGACAAAATCATCTTATTTGATGTCTTAATTCATTATGTCCTCACACTGGTGACAAAAATACTATTAGCCCACAGTGGCTTCATAGAAAAAGAAAAAGCAGGTCTGGTTTTCTCATATGAACAACATTCTAATTATGTCAAGATTTCATTGACCTAAAATTACTGAATAATTACCTCATCGAGGACACAACATATAATAAATTGCTTGCACTGCAGAGCTATACCATAAAACACATATACAGCAATTTGGATACCTACTGTCATTCTAAGTGCTAAAATTGTCTTTAAATTACAGGATAGTGGAGCTGGCACTGTCCAACCTGCCCATTTCACGGATTTAGAAGCTAAGTTCCAGAGAGTCTATGACTAAGGTGAGTGAGCAGGTGGTTGCACATCAGCAATCAGTTGCCCTGACTCCTACCCAGTCCTCTTTCTTCTATACTCTCACCACCCTTAACAAGTTTTAACTAGAGTTGTCTGCATATTGTGCTTGATTGTATTAAAGGCTGAAAGAATAGATTACCTGACTCTATCAGTCATTGGCTGTGTGAGCTTGGCCAAATCCCTTAACTTTTGCTGCCTCAGCATCTGTGAAGCAAAGATAATAAGAACAATGAAACTACAGGTGAGGATTAATTAGCTTAACTATGTAAAATATACATGGCACACAGTGAACACTAAAGAAATGCCACACATTACTGTCATGGGAAAACCCAAGAAAATGTGAATTCTGATATAATGTCATTCACAACTGGATCCCTTCCCCTGCCTATATTTTGTTTTTTTTGTTTTTTTGTTTTGTTTTGTTTTTTTTCTAGCATACTGGAGCTCTTGAGGAACAACATTAAAAAAAAAAAAAAGGCACAGCTTATCAGGGAACAGCAGGCAGCCCCTTTTCAGAAAACAGGGAATTGGAAATAGAATAGGAGTTAGCCAGGGATGCCTGCGTGGCTCAGTGGGTTAAGCTTCCAACTTCTGATTTCAGCTCAGATCATGATCTCAGGGTGGTGAGATCAAGCCCCCGCATGGGACTCTGTCCTGGATGTGGAGCCTGCTTAAGATTCTCTCTTCCTCGCCCTCTGCCCCTCCCCCACCTCTAAAAAAAAAAAAAAAAGAGTAGGGGTCACTTTTCTACACACGCATACACACACACAGACCATCGGTGTTCTCCTAGCCCAATCTCCCTAGATCTGAAGGACAAAGACAAAGTTTCCTAGGATCATTACTATTAGTCTAGCCTAGAAATCTCAGGCACCAGACAAGAACCATCCCCACGGATAGGAATCCATTGTGGACAACCACTACCAATTCTCGGAGAGCAGGTGGGACTAATCTGTTTTTGGTTATCTCTTCTAGACCCCCAGAATTTCTTGTTAGCTAATTGCATATACTCCAACAAGCCACACCATTCACCTTAAAATAAATACAATTCTGCATTTTCACTGCAGATTTTGTGCATGATGGCGAAATTTTTCACAACGGTACGACAAACTCTTCCATAATGTCATACATATAACCAAATTGTCTTATAACTGTCTTAATCAAATATAATTTGATAGTTTTGCCGTTACTATTGCAGTGCTTTTGACTAGCATTGTTTCCACTCCTAGATTTTAGAAAAAAAAAAAATTGGGGACCATAATTTGTACGACCATCGTTTCTTCAAAAATTTCCTCCAGGAAAGAAGAGCCTAGAAATGCAGGAGAGGGAGCAGACATTAATGAAGGAAAGCATCTTTCAGAGAAGGGCTGCTGAGAACTTCAGGGTCTCTTGGCAACAAGAGGCTGCTCTGTGGTATCAAAGAGGCGATACCTGCCTCTGACAATCTGGAGGGCTCAGAAGAATGTGGAGCGTCTGGATTCTCAGGCTCCATCTTAGGTCTCCATCTCGTGTCTCAGGGCCCCACATTTTTCTATGAGGACTCTGACTTCCGCATGAGGCAACTATCAGATGAGGCATTTCAGATTTTCAGCGGTGTCTGCGCTCTGGCTGCAGGAGATAAGGATGACTCAGGACATGCCTTAAACGTAAGAATCAGAAAAACAACCTCTCTTCTCAAAGAAGTTTTCAAGGCTTCTAGAGCAGGAGTTACCACTTTTTTTTTTTTTCCGTAAGGGGCCAGATAATGAAGTTTTGGGGTTTGTGGGGGACATTGGCCCCTTTTGCACTTGTTCAACTCCACCTTGTCATGCAGATGTAGGCAGAAACAACACCTAAACAAAAGACAATGGTGGCCTCCTTCCAGTAAAATCTTATTTATAAAAATAGGTGGCTGGCCCACAGGCTATAGTTGGCCAAACCCTGCTCTGAAGCATTTGTCAAAAGCCATCCAACCACATGCTCTTCTTAATTACTCTTTTCCTCATTCTCTCTAAAAGCCTGGCTGCAAAGACCTGCCACCTCAGACCACAGAGTCTTTGCCATTAGAATGCCACTGCCTGGCGCAGGCGACACCACCCCACCAACAGCAGCGGTCCCATCAGGGAGCAGGCCAGCTACAGCAGCTTCAGATACTCGTGGTTTGACATGAGTCGACATTCAGGGGAGCCCAGAAAGCAGCCTCGGGAAAGGGCGTGAGGGCATGTAGTCTTTGAGGAGGTCGGAAGGGCAAGGAGCAGGTAAGCTCGCTTAGGAAGCAGGGGAAGGAGACAAGGAATAAGGTGGGGAAGGGACAAAGCCAATGCAAGGGTGCATTAGAGACACTTGGAATTTGGTTCTATCAGGACCCTCTAAAGACACATGTATAATGAACCTTTATACTGTCTCCAAGGAAAAGAGGAGGACTATAGAGAGCAAGATAGAGTCGCTCATGTCAAGCAGAGATGCAAGCACTGAAGCATGTTCCAGCTAAGATCATTAATAGCGGAGACCCAGCGGCATGGTAAGACCATCCTTCTGCAGCTCAGACGGGCTCCAGATGAGAAACTGCCAGGACATGGGGTGCAGCTGGGAAATACCACCAGGTTACACGTGCCCAGAAGGAGAATGGGACGTAGGGAGCAATCCTAGGACTTTGAAGATACTCAAATGTCAGGAATTGTGAGCTACTCATTGCCATGGCAATGGTGAATTATCAGTAAACCACAGAACTTCATAATTAGGTCATTGGTAATTGATAAAATACAAAGGAGCATTGGTAAGTCATAAATCCTTCTTATAGGAAGGAAGCTTATAAATCTTCAAATTTGCTCTTTGGAATCTCAAAAATTACTTCCAAAATATCTGGACAATTGATTTTCCAGTCTCTGCTTAAATAGCTTGGGGGGGGGGGTGCAAAAACAAAACAAAAAAGCTTCTATTTCATTGAGCTGATCAATAAATTATAAGCTAGGTGGGAATAGTTTAAATTTCTTATTCTGTGGTCTCATGTGCCTCCTACTGACTAAAATTGTCCACTTCTAGTTCCAGAATTTATTAAACTAGAGATACTACGCTAGTATTAATTGATTTTAAGTAATAAAATACTCTTGATACAATTTTAAGTTCCTGTGACATTTGGAAGTCACTTACATTTGGGGTGGTCAAACATTTGCATGAGGTACTGGCCCATAGGACTGATTTTAAATTTTATCCTTTGTCACCACCTGGTGGTAGAACATTTTCTCTTCTTCTTAGAATTTTGCGCTTGAAGTTCTTTATTGTTGCCAAGGAAAATCTCTAAACCAAGAGAGTAAGTTTAGCAAGTATGAAACTTTAGCCTTGATAGTCAGGTATAAATGTATACTAACCATACTTACGCACTTAATAATAATATTTGCTTAGTGAATGATTTTTTGTCTTAGTAAGCTGCAATGTCTACGATTTTTCATTTGAATTGTAAAAAGCCCTTAAGTGTGACGAACGGAAGTTATCCACAGTATTATCTTATGAGGTAGTTTCCTTTTTTTTTTTTTTCCCTAAGCTTAACTGATTTTTGGTTTAAACTGATGGAGCTACATGATTAAGGACTTAGCTAAGGCATTTTATTACTGTTTTAAGTTTTATTAACTACACTTAAAGTTACAATATTTAAAGGATATTTTCCATGATACCAAAAGGCAAGAGGCAGCTAAGTAGAAATGTATTAAATAAGATTGCAAAGGTGTTAAAAACTTTTAAGTTCCAGCCTTGAACTCTTTGGACAAACAGCTTGAACATCATTTGTTGTAGAACGTTGCCACCTCGTGGATAAAAAAAGAAGTACTGAAGGCCGTGGAGTTTTTAAGGTGGAAATTTCGTGTTGCCAGAAAGTTCCTAGTTAGAGTTTTAAATAAAACTTAATCATTGGAAACAACAGTAATGACAGATCTGACAACATACTTACTTACCAAAGAAATTAATTGGTTAAAATTCCCAAAGGCATTTGATGAAAAATAATGAGTCAGAGTTATTTCTAAGTCCCCAATTTGGCTACATCTTAGGCAAGACACTTAACCTCTGTGAGGCTCAATTCCACATCTGTCAAACAAGGGCAGTGGATTAGACAGATCTTACTCTTCGGTTTTTGCAAATGCATGACTTTGAGGTCATAGCTATTTTAAGTCCAAATGCAATTTACAACAATTTTTCTGTTTTGTTTTTTTTTTAAATATTTGTATTTCTGGGTATGTAACTGGCTTAACATAAATGTTTTCTATCTGTTTTCTCATTTATAATCAAATAAAATGTCCACTGGTCCAGTGTTACTTTGAGCCGTATGTTTCTTCCCAAAAAACACTAATGTTAAACAGTTTCTTTTTCTAATTGGTAAATCCTCCTGTTGGAAAATATGAAGAGCATTACATGTTTATGAAATATGTATATCATTTCTGTACACAATGTTTACACTAGAATGCTAATAGCTCATATATTTTACCAGATTCCTTCATTTCATGGCCATTTCAATACTTAATTTGGTGTAGACTTCTAGAGAATTATAAATTGAGTATTGTGTCTGTAGTATATAAATATATGAAACACATACAAACATGTAAAGTATAAATAAGAATGAATAACTGTTTATTTCTTGTACTTTAAAATGCACAAAACTTTTTCTTTTCTCTGTTAATAGAGGACACAGATGCTTTTAAAAGGCCAAACTATTAATTGTAAAAATACTTTTATGTCAAATATTTTAACTTTTATTAGGTCATCTCTACTAATAATAAAAACTGGTTAAGGTCTATAAATTAGAGCATATCAAGATTTATACTTCCATAAGCACATATGTATTCTATAAAGAGGAAACCAGAAATATGGTAGGGGGGAATTCAGCATGTGAGCATTGGGTACACGTTTAAATCGTTTAAATCAAGAAGCAAACGTTTTATGAGTGGGAGTACAAAACTGACTAACAAGGATCCAATATCACATGTCACTTTTACTAGCACCATGTACAAATTTGATTCCTTTGGTCTTGTTTCTTCTCTAGTAAAGTATGTTTTTCAATTCACAATTTGGTTTATAAATATATGTATATATTCATGTCACACCACAAATGCCTGAACAGAGTGCTGGTCCTTAAAAACAAAGAAGTAAGTAGATTAAATGTTCTACTGAGCATGGAAGGACTTTTTCAAGCTTAGTAATTGGCAACTTCTACATCCATGCCTCTGTTGAAGCGATTAAAAAAGAATCATTTCCCAGAACTACAGGTGCACAACAGATTGGAGTCATTATGCAAAAGAACAGAAATCTGGAGAGAAACCCAGTGAGTAAAAAAGCCATGTTCCTGGCCATTCTTTTGCCATTAGTTCTCTGTTTTTTCAGCTCTATTTGTATATACAACATGAAATCTGCAAAAATTATAACAGTTTTGAAGTAAACCATTCAAGATTAGAAATGTATGCCTTGAATTAAACAAACTTCCCATAAGAAGCGCACTGGAGGCAGAAAGAGACTAAAGGCCCAACTTGCTCTAATATAAAAGCTAAATTTTACGTACGGGAGTTCAAAGTTGGGAATGTATTACACGATTTTTTTTTTTAAACTACACATTTTTTCTGCTGATTTTCTGAATTTCCCTGTCCCCATTCAAGCAAATCACATTGAACCTTACTGCTCTGATAAGTTTTTCAGCCCCTAGACCACCTCAGGTATCTGAAATCTTCAACTCAAAACCAGTCGGATCACCACCTTCTGGTCACCATCAATTGTTTCCAGAACCCTCCTCTAAGCAAAGGGTTTGAAAACTTACCGATGGCTTTGCCATCGTGTTTTCATGATTCCATAGTCAATATCTTGTAAGTGGAAAGTGATTATTTTTCTTCAAATGTTCTCCCAAGTGTCTTACCTTCTTTCTAGGTAAAATGAAAGAACAAATGAATTGAAATCATTAAAAGGTGGCACGTTTAAAAATGAAGAGGAGAGAAATGTAAAAATGAAGAAGAAGGAGAAGGAAGAAGAGGAAATGCAGGAGGAAGAAGAGGAGGAAGAAAAAGGCTGGAAACCAAACCTGGAGAAGCAGGGCTGTTTGCATAGGAAATGACACTTAGAAGCACAGGGAAGTGAATCGCTTATTTCCAAGATGAACAGAAGCTTAGGTTGGACTTTGTAGAAATGAATGAGGCCACTCGTGAATGTAGGCTGATATGAAATTTGAAGGACAAAGGGAACCGAGTAAATGCGCTGGGAAGGGAGGCTGGGTGAAAGGCAGAAACACAGCCTTAAAATGTTAGCTAGATGGTGGGAAAAGTGGAACAGCAAAGTCAAGAGGGACACTGGTCATCGACACACTTTAACCTGCTATTAAAATGTATTAAAACATCATTCTCGGGTGGATCATTCAGCATTTAACTATGACACTGACCTTAGCCAGAGAAAACTGCATTCCAGAACGTATCTGTCCCTCAGCGGGTGGGGCCCCTGGTTACTGCCTTAGCAAGTGTGAAGCCCCGTGTGCTTCCCTGTGCCAATCCTTCCCATTGGAGCTCTCCTAGAGAGAGGCAAGCAAGGCTTTTGTGTTTGTGTTTGCCAGCAGGCAATCTAGAACTCTGACAGGAGAGGAAGCTGGAAAGTATTCTGAAACCAAAAGTTGTAAGAGGGGCGTGTGGGAGGACTGGAAGGGCGCTTCGGGCTGGGGCAGAATGAAGTTGGGAAGGTCTGGGGAGGGCAGAGGAAAGGGCTGACCCAAAACTTGGTGCAAATGAAGGGGCGGGAGCGGCGAGACAGGACCCCCGGGCGAGGAAGAGGGAGCCCGCGCGAAAAGGGATACAGGTCGGTCCGCCTTGAGACGGCCGTTCGCACCATTGTCCCCTGGTTTTCCGCCTGTGGAAGCATTATGAAACATTTCCTTCCTCTGTGTCATTGAGCCTCTCCCTCCCTCTTTTTCGATGGAAGAGCGGCTCAGCTTTTTCTTAGGAACCTAAGAGGTGGAAAGGCTCATCTTTGCTCGCTTTCAGAACGCGGATGCAGACTTTCCCCTTCCTGGTGGGAAGAGGAGGGAGGGGTCAGGGAAGGAAGCGAAGCTCCCCATTTGCCCACGGTACACTTTCTAGCCTCAGCGAGCCCGCGGGTCCCTGGGTGGAAAAGTGGGGTCCCTTCACGTTTCGGCCCGCCTGGCCTACGTTCTGCGGCAGCTATTAGGTAGAGAAAGGCAGACTGGGCGGGAGTTGATTCTTTCTGGAATGAACAAGGGAAAGCGCAAGTCCCTCCTTAGGCTCTAGGGAATTAAAACGCGTTCCAGATCACCTATTCCGGAAGCACGAGCCTGGTCCCTAAAGAGAAGTCTCTAAGTCAGGAGATAAGACGGGTGGAGGTAATAAAGGTCAACGAGAACGCATTTTGGAAACCTAGAGCCCGGGAAGTGACCCCCAGACCTAGGCATGCTTTCTAGGGAGGCACTGACCAAACAAGCTTTCCCCCAGAACTGTTGGGGCGAAGAGAGAGCAAGCTGCACAAACCGGCCGAGGCAAGCCAGCGAGATGGAGAGGTGGGGTGAGGTATTTTTCTGGGAAGGCTCATCTCACAAAGTGGGGAGTGAGGGGCTGCGGGAGGGGGTGACATAGGCAAGGGGCATAGTGACAGCCCCCAGGCAGGGAAATCTTGGAGAAGGGACTCAGCTCCCCACCCCCACCGTCCCTTCTGGGAACTGCAGCCCAGCGCGCGAACTGCGCTCCCGCACAGGGGCGGCGAGAAGGGAGGGTGGTCCGGAAAGCCCACGAAGAAGAAGGCGCAGTGGAAGGGAGTACCTTCTCCCCGCATCAGTCCCAGACGCACAAAGTGCGGGTCACAGCGCCCCTCCTGCGTCTTCCGCCCCCAGATTGACGAGGCCTTGGCGCCCTGCCACCGCGGAGGCCGTCCCCTCCCCCGCCCGGGCCCGCGGCGCTGAGCGCGGTTTAGCACCGACTGAGTTTGGGGGCGGTGTCTTTGGGATGGAAAGGAGGCCAAGAGGGAGAGAGAAGGGGGGAGGGAGGTGGAGATGCAGTCAAGACTATAAAAGGGCTGCCCCGGCTGCCTGGTGCTCGCACTCGCTGGAGAGCGGCTCCACGCCAGGGGCCACTGCAAAGCCGGCGCAAGAGTAGGGCCGAAAGGACCGAGTCTTGCGCAAAGCCAGCCGCCCTGCGGCCAAGGCGGAGACCGAAGAGGGGCTCCAGGCACCGATCCTCGCGTTGCCCGTTGCCCGTTGCCCGCTGCCCCGGAGGCGTTCCAGGGCACTTCTAGTCTCTGCAGCAGCCTCCCATCCAGCCCCTGCTGCGAGGTGCCTCCAACTCTGCGCCAGAAGAAAAACTTCCCGCGCTCCCGCAGAACTGCAGCGCCTCGTTCCCAGTGGCTCCGGAGTCCTGTACGCGGCCAGCTCTGCGCGCACTTTCAAAGAGTAACAGTAATTGTTAACATCCCAGAGCGAGGCCAGCGAGGCTCCGTGCTCCCGACCCGAACAATAGTCCCCTCGCCCGGTGCACTGCGGCGCGCGGTGCCTCCCGGGACTCGGGTGCAGCGACCGATCCCCGCAGGGTTTCGAAGGCGCACAAGAGGCAGCGACATGGGGAACGCGAAGCCAGCGCGGCGGCCTCGGGGCTCACAGCCTGCGCCCGCGCTGCTTCTGCTCGCGGCGGCTACGACTCTGCTGCTTCTGCCGGGCGCGCGCGGGCGCCCCGCAGAGGAAGACGAAGAGTTGGTGCAGCCCGCATTGGAGCGCGCACCAGGACACACCACCACGCACCTTCGCCTGGACGCCTTCGGCCGGCGGCTGCACTTGGAGCTGCAGCCCGACCGCGGCTTCCTGGCGCCGGGTTTCACACTGCAGACCGTGGGGCGCAGGCCCGGGCCCGACGCGCTCGGTCCGGACGCCGCCGGCGACCTGGCGCACTGCTTCTACTCCGGCACGGTGAACGGCGACTCCGGCTCGGCCGCAGCTCTCAGCCTCTGCGAGGGCGTGCGCGGCGCCTTCTACCTGCAGGGCGAGGAATACTTCATCCAGCCCGCGCCGGTCGCCGCCACCGTGCGTCTCGTCCCAGCTGCCGCCGCCGCCGCCGCCGCCGCCGCCGCCGGGGAGGAGCCGCCGGAGCGACCCCAGTTCCATCTCCTGCGGCGGAGGCGGCGGGGCGGCGGCGGCGCCAAGTGCGGGGTCACTGACGACGAGACCCGGCTTGGGAGGGGCGAGGGGCCGGCGGGCGAGGACGCCGGAGCGCAGTGGCCGCGGCGGGACCCGGCGCCGCAGCGGGCGGGACAGCCGACAGGTATCGATCCCTGGAGAGTTGCTCTCACTTGTCTCTCCATTCATCCCACTTTCCCCACCGTCTCTGTGCGGCGCGTGCGGAGGGTAAACTGTTCGCAGGCAGGAACGGATGTCTGCGGACCGGATGGAGGCCTAATGTGGGTTGAGGTTTGGGTTGGTGAACTGATCCCATCCTTGCTAGAACAGAATTCCGTTTGCCCGAATAATGAATGGTCAAGGGAAGTCAGACAAATCCACGATTTTCTGCTAAGGCGCAGCGTTTCGACAGGGAAGGGAAGAGTTGATAACCCTACCCCTTCCACCTTAGTGCACTGTGAGCGCGTGTGACTTATTTCCGTCCTGCTAGTTTCTTTTCAACGCCGGTACATGTGTTCTTGGGTCGGGTTGCAACTTTGCGCCTAGCGTCGTAAGTGCCAGTGCGCGTACCCTGCGCCCACGGGAGGGCGGAGATGGAGGGCGGAGGAGCGACGGCGACGACCTCGCGGCACGCTGTCCGCGAGCCTGGACAGCTGCGCTAGAATCTCGGTTCCGCGGGCCTCCGCCTTCTCCCCCTTTCCCCTTAGGAGGCTGACCCCGACCGGCTGGCGGCGGCGGGGCCCCTCTGCAGAACCTGCTTGGGAGGTCTTTGCGCAGCGGGCCCCGCCTCTCCGCGCCTCCCACTCGGCCTCCCAGTTTGCGCTCCCTCTCGCGGCCAAAATTCTGCTCTCAAGCACTGTTAGTCACTGCCGAACCTTCCTGCAACGCCTCACCCTCACTGTTTGAGTTGTGCGAGGTGATTACTGCCCTGTCCTCTTCATTCTATCGCTTGGGTGCCTCTTTTCGTCCTTAACTTTCTCACGTGTCTTGTTTTCGAATTTTCATGTTTTCCCCTGGACATCAGCTCCTGGAAGCCCGTACACGGTCAGCGTCCAGTTTAGGACTTCCCTGGGGGCTGGTTTTCAGTAGAGAGTCAAAGGGCTCTTTTCTGAATAATCAAACGTGGCCCCACGGCTCAAGGCAGGAACTTAGTTCCCTGGGACAGTGGGAGTAGGGCAATAGGCCGCTGGGCAGAGTGTGTGGTCCTTGTGCCCGGATTTGGCAAGAGCAGAGCATCCCCAGGGACCCCTGGAATGAGAGAGCAGAGCAGGCCGAGATTCCTCCAGGCCCGGCCCCTTGGCAGAGGCCCCAGCCCTGCCCTGGGCCTTCCACGTGGAGTCGGATGATCTCATTCAGGATTTGAGTACTGGCCTGTGAAAGAGTGACTCAGGGGCTCTGCCTGCTTCCCTTGCTCCAAATTTTTACTACAGCTGGGCAGGGTGATGTGCACACTGCCTTGGTCAGCTTATGGGATTTCAAGGAGGACAAAAGAAATCCTGCTTTAAAAAAAAAAAAAAAAAAAAAAAAAAGTACGAAGCCTCAGTGACTCACATGGCTTTTTTATTTCTAGTAAAGGAGGGAGAAAAAAAATAATAATAAAGGAAAAAAAACTTTAAAAATAACACTTTCAGTGAAAAGAGATGCAAATATTTTTGTTATTGTTGTTCCAGGCCTATTTTTGCCTTATTTGCTCTGACGGGTTAGGCTTTCCTTATATACTGTGGGAAGGTCACTATTCTTGGCAAGACTGTCTCTGAGCAAACCGTCTTTTTTGTCTCTTCACAGGAACTGGAAGCATAAGAAAGAAGCGATTTGTGTCCAGCCACCGCTATGTGGAAACTATGCTGGTGGCTGACCAGTCAATGGCAGAGTTTCACGGCAGTGGCCTGAAGCACTACCTCCTGACCCTGTTCTCCGTGGCAGCCAGGCTGTACAAACACCCCAGCATTCGGAATTCAGTGAGCCTGGTGGTCGTGAAGATCCTGGTCATCTACGAGGAACAGAAGGGGCCGGAAGTGACTTCCAACGCGGCCCTCACCTTACGGAACTTCTGCAACTGGCAAAAACAGCACAACACACCCAGTGACCGGGACGGAGAACACTATGACACGGCGATTCTCTTCACCAGACAGGTAGGAGCAGGACCCTGCGGATTAGGACTGTCCTCTAGGGAGTCCGCTTTGTCACAAGCAAATGTGTTCAAGGCATTTCCCCAGTGTTTTTGCAGTTACTTTTTTTTTTTTTAATTGGCTAGGCTGGTTCCCCTTATTTAGGTTTTCCTTAATTTTAATATCTCAAGTCTCACAGTCCTATTTGAATAGCATCACAGAAAAATCTTCATTAAAGTCACCCACAGTGGTCCCAAAAGCACAGCTCAGCAGCAGGGAATGTAAATGCTCCCACACAAATGTGGAGATACATGTTGCCAAAAAGTTAGGTCCCTGCCAAAAGGTTTGCGCTCTCTGTCCCTCTGAGTCAGGACCTACCTCTGTTCCTTTCAGGACCTGTGTGGGGCCCAGACCTGTGACACTCTTGGGATGGCTGATGTTGGAACTATATGTGACCCCAGCCGAAGCTGCTCAGTCATAGAAGATGATGGCTTACAAGCCGCCTTCACCACAGCTCATGAACTAGGTGAGTCCATTTCGGACTAGGAGTGGAGTCCGCTGCATGCGTTTTCAAAGGGATAAACCATGTTGCTCACTGAAGAGGGGAGTGTCAGCAGGTTTATTGCTATTTTAGGTTCCGGAGCTTTCTAGAAACTGTAGGAAGTATTTTTTCCCCCACTATTCTAAACAAGGGCCAGCCTTATTTGGATTCAAAATAACATGGAGCTCTGGACCTTTGGAAATTTGCATATTTGTTTGCACCTTTTAAAAGACAGGCACGCTGTGTCCGAACTAGATGGTTACCAAAGTACATTTCTTCTTCTAGAAACCCCACTTTGAGACAAACAGAATCCCCGATGGGGGAAACAAATGTTGTGAGTGATCTATTTTTTGATGTGGGTTTTGGATTGCTTCCTAGGCCACGTGTTTAACATGCCCCATGATGATGCAAAGCAGTGCGCCGGCATTAATGGCATCGACCAGAATTCCCACATGATGGCGTCAATGCTTTCCAACCTGAACCACAGCCAGCCTTGGTCTCCCTGCAGTGCCTACATGATTACGTCATTTCTGGATAATGGTCACGGTAAGAAGCTTGAGCTACTCTTTCTACGTGTTCTCCAGCTTCCACATGGAAGGTTCTAGTTAAACCACCTCATTCTCTCTTTTTTTGTTCTTTTTATTTTTCCTCCTTCCAAGTTACCTTCATTGTCAAGAGCATACATTGTTAGGCCTTTATTTCCAATAACATCATTCTTCTGGCCGGGTAGCTCCTGAAGTACGTTAATTTGATACTTTTTCAGCAGAGCAATAACTTCCCATCACTGTTAACATAGAAACCCCTTTGAGGACAAAATCTTACAAATCACGTAAACCTCTCTGGCATTTTCCCCAGAAGCTCTGGTGTTCAAGTCACTCCACTATATATATGATGTCTTAAGATACATATTTTCTGAAACCAATCTGCCTTCCGTGTGTTTTCCTCTCCTGTTTTATAATGAGTGGGCATTTCCTTTGCAGGGGAATGTTTGATGGACAAGCCCCAGAGCCCCATCCAGCTCCCCTCGGATCTCCCCGGGACCTTGTATGATGCCAACCGGCAATGCCAATTTACGTTCGGGGAGGAGTCCAAACACTGCCTAGATGCGGCCAGCACTTGCACGACCCTCTGGTGCACGGGCACCTCCGGCGGCTTGCTGGTGTGCCAAACCAAACACTTCCCTTGGGCAGACGGCACCAGCTGTGCGGAAGGGAGATGGTGTATCAACGGCAAGTGTGTGAACAAGACGGATAAGATGCACTTCCATGTGAGTTTTCCTGTCGCCACGTGTTTGCATCCTCCTTTAAAATTCACAGCTGGGAAGGAACAAAGTGATACCAAAGCATCTGGTATCACCATAAACATCCCTGCCTGTGGCTTTGATGGTTGCTTTGACAGCTGATTCTCTGGTTCTTATTTTTCTCTTTTATTTCCTAAAAAGACCTCTGTAAAGAGTTCTAATGCTGACCCCTTGTTTTCCCATTTAGACTCCTGTTCATGGAAGCTGGGGGCCATGGGGACCCTGGGGAGAATGTTCGAGAACGTGTGGTGGAGGAGTTCAGTACACAATGAGGGAATGTGACAACCCTGTCCCCAAAAACGGAGGGAAGTACTGTGAAGGCAAGCGTGTGCGCTACAGGTCATGTAACATTGAAGACTGTCCAGACAACAATGGTGAGTAGAAATGGGGTAAAAGCCATGTGGCCGCAGGCCAACAGGTAAGGGTTGAAAACCGATGATGTCATTATATCCTTTTCTTTCTAGGAAAAACCTTTAGAGAGGAACAATGTGAGGCACACAATGAGTTTTCTAAAGTTTCCTTTGGGAGCGGGCCCGCGGTGGAGTGGACACCCAAGTACGCTGGAGTCTCCCCCAAGGACAGGTGCAAGCTCATCTGCCAAGCCAAAGGCGTCGGCTTCTTCTTCGTCTTGCAGCCCAAGGTACTTCCTTTCATTCATACTCTTGTCTAAGAAACGAGGGCTTGAACTGTGACATTTTCACACAACCTCTGACGCAGTTTCATTAGTTTATACATATTTTTTTAATATTTTTTAATTATTTATTTGACAGAGAGAGAGAGAGAGATCACAAGTAGGCGAAGAGCAGGCAGAGAGGGGGAAGGGGGGGAAGCAGGCTCCCTGCTGAGCAGAGAGCCCGATGCTGGGCTCGATCCCAGGACCCTGAGATCATGACCCCAGCCGAAGGCAGAGGCTTAACCCACTGAGCTACCCAGGCACCCCTTCATTAGTTTATAATATTAACGCTTTCCATTTCAAATTAGATCTCCTTGTCTTCTGGATACATTGGCAGCTGCCCGCTTTGGGTGCGGTGTTGCTTTCAGTGATGAATAAAGCTTGAATCTAGCACTTGGGATTCTTATCGTTGCTTGTTATTCCTCTGATATACAAAGAAAAATTCTTTATCGTTAGATAAATTTGCATGGCAACCAGCCAGTGGCTTTGGAGAATAACGTAGGCATGGACCAAACTAGTAACTGGTGATTAGCATTAACATGTGCAAATGGACTTATTAAAATGAAGTCTGAGCATCGATAACTCTTGTGTTTGAGGACTTCTCTTGAAACTGTAGAAGCATCATTTTGCTCTCTTGCTGAGGGGGTAAATCTGGTTCTGAGGTTAAAAAAAAAGAAAAGGAAATGAATTTTGTTTGAGTTATCATGTGCTGTTATCACTGTAGGCTATGAAAATACTTCCCAGTTGCAGATTCAACACACAACTGACTAATTTAGTGTGTGCAATTGTTGAGTATTATTCTAGGCATGGGGCAGACCACAGTAAACACATTAACAAGCTCCGCTTTTGTTGACCTTACCTGGAAGTGATATAGCTCAATAAACAAATAATCAAAAAGAAATTATAATTTTTTCAGACATCTACATCTACTGTGGGGAAAAAGCCACCAGGAAGGGTAGTATGTGATACGCGTTGAGTTCTGTTTTAATTGTGATGATCGGAAGACGATGTTAATGAGAGATACTTTCCTAATTATCAGAGCATCCTCTCTTTCCCGTGGTAACCTGTGACGCAAATATATTTCTCTTCTTCTTCAGGTGGTGGACGGTACCCCGTGTAGCCCAGATTCCACCTCCGTCTGCGTGCAAGGACAGTGTGTAAAAGCTGGCTGTGATCGCATCATAGATTCCAAAAAGAAGTTTGATAAATGTGGCGTCTGTGGAGGAAACGGATCCACGTGCAAGAAAACCTCAGGATCGGTGACCAGTGCAAAGTGAGTTTTAAAACGTCGTACTCCCAAAGATCTTATTATTTACATGTAATTTCACGGCTCTAGTAAAAGTTTCATGCTCCATTGATGGACGAGCGTGGTTTCAAACTAATTCAGAGAATTAGCCTAGAGACTGAGAAATTCTTACATGTGTTTTTTCTGGCCCGCAGACCTGGCTATCACGATATCGTCACAATTCCGGCTGGAGCGACAAACATTGAAGTGAAGCAACGGAATCACCGGGGATCCAGAAACAATGGGAGCTATCTCGCCATCAAAGCTGCGGACGGCACCTATATCCTGAACGGCGACTTCACTCTGTCCACCTTAGAGCAGGACATTTCCTACAAAGGGACCGTCCTAAGGTACAGCGGGTCCTCCGCCTCGCTGGAACGAATCCGCAGCTTCAGTCCGCTCAAAGAGCCCATAACCATCCAGGTCCTCACGGTGGGCAACGCCTTCCGTCCCAAAATCAAATACACCTATTTTGTGAAGAAGAAGAAGGAGTCTTTCAACGCCATCCCTACTTTCTCCGAGTGGGTCATCGAGGAGTGGAGCGAATGCTCCAAGTCGTGCGGGCTGGGCTGGCAGCGGAGGCTGGTGGAGTGCCGTGACATCAACGGGCAGCCCGCCTCTGAGTGTGCAAAGGAAGTGAAGCCGGCCAGCACCAGACCCTGCGCCGACCTGCCCTGCCCCCACTGGCAGCTAGGGGATTGGTCCCCATGTTCCAAGACTTGCGGGAAGGGTTACAAAAAGAGAACCTTGCAGTGTCTGTCTCAGGATGGGGGGGTGCTGTCTCACGAGAGCTGTGATCCTTTAAAGAAACCGAAGCATTACATAGATTTTTGCACGATGGCAGAATGTAGTTAAGCAGCGTCCGTGTAGGGGGAAGGATGAGGTATGGAAGGGCTGAGGGGCTGACATCAAGAAGTTTCTCGATGTCGGCACCTGGAGGGACCCAGTGTACCTTGGGGATCCAGTGTACCTTGCCCGTAGGCAACAAGGCCTGTCAAGGAGTTGGGAGGGTAGAGGTAGGTAGAAAAGAAGTTAGATCGTCAGAATATCCTGCCAGTTACAAATCTGATAGGCTAGTTAATGAGGGTTATTAATCTCTGAGCAATGATATAGCATGATAAAGCCCCAGGGCATTATTATTATTCCTTTTGTTACATCTATGACAAGTTAAAAAGAAAATAGAAACAATTGTCCAACTTAGTTTAAGGAGTATACAATCCCTGTGTTGTGGTACTGATTGAATACTTTGTATATTTAAATTGTGTGTCCGGGAATGAAAAGCGGAAGAGAGAAGAGATTTGTTTAGCTTCAGACAGGGCTTACTTTACCTCACTAACAGCAGAGGGAGAAAAGGGATACAAGAAGCATCTTTAACCAGCACTGATACGGCTGCTACCATTTCGGAGAATGTTCCTGCGGTCTTTTATACCAAGAGGTAAGAGTTCAAGACTGTCCACCACGACAGAAATGCTTAACAACCTCACATGACCCAAAAGAACTCTCTGCTTTCTTGTGCCCTTGTTATGTCTTTATTCATGACTTTATTTTGACCAAGAAACAATCCCACGTGTCTGTAAAAATGCAGGAAGTATACAAGGGTTAAAAAAGCAGCAACGAATCCGATGCTCTGAAAAACCAGAAGGCAGGATGGGTTCAGTACCTCCTACTTTTCTTTCCTCTGTGTGTAAGCCTACTTTAAGAATGTGGATGTCAAAAAACAAAAAAAAACAAAACAAAAACAACAACAAAAAACCATTCCTGTCTCAAGAAAGACTGGGTGATCACAGGAAAAGGATGTAATGCCGGTATAAGAATAGGGTGTGTAGAAGGGATCCCCAGGGTTTGGGGACATGGAGATCACTTGTCTCACAGTGGGGAGGCTACTGAGGGGTAGCAGGTCCATCCCCAGCAGCTGGTCCAGCAGTCATATCCTGGTGAATGTCTGTTCAGCTCTTCTACTATGATAGAGAATATGACTTTTTTTTTCCATATGTATATAGTAAAATATGTTACTATAAATTCTACATACTTTATAAGTATTTGTGTGTTCCTTCTAAGAAGGACTATAGTTTGTAATAAATGCCTATAATAACATATTTATTTTTATACATTTCTTCCTAATGATAAAACTTTTAAGTTATATCGCTTTTGTAAAAGGGCATATAAAAATAGAGTATTTATACAATATATGTTACTAGAAATAATAAAAGAACACTTTTTGAATGTGTGTGTCTATTTTTTTTTTTAATGGGAATTAATTCCTGGGAAGGAATTCTGAGACACAAATACTGAGTTTGAAGACTAAATAACTTTCTTAAATTCTATAGAAATAAGGTTTCATTCGAATGAAATGTATTTTATGTATCCTTAATGTATGTGGTTGTTACCAAAAAGAGAAATCTATTATATCTTCAGTAACAGATTTTTGTTAAACATACACCAATGGTTGGCAAATGTTTTCCGTGAAGAGTCAGATGATAAATATTTTTGGTTTTATGGGCCAGATCATCTCTGTCACAACTTCTTACCTATGCTGTTGTTGCGTGAAAACAGCCATAGACAATACATCAGTGAATAGGCACAATGGTGTTCTAATAAAACTTTATTTACAAGAACAGGGCCAAATTCGTTCTGTGGGTAGTTTGCCCACCTCAGGGATATAACACGAATGAGAAAAGGTAGGATTCTGGATGCATTTTGAATTTGTATCTCTTCAGTTATATATGTGAGTAAAATTTGTGACAGCACTGAAGCCACTGACTAGAAAATGACACCTCAAAAATTACATTTGGGGATGGAGCCACATGGAGAGCCCAACCACCCAAATGTTCCATTTGCTCTTCAGGAACAAGAGGTGTTTTGAAGAAACCCTGGAGCCCTCCAGGTGGCCTTGCATAAATCACTGTAATTTAAATACTAAATGGTGCATCAATGACTCTGAATGTTGAGACTGCTTCCAAAGTAACTACATTTCTCTCAGGAAATAACTTATTTACTCAGAGACTCGGATTATGTGGTTAACCACAGACAGCTCCCATGTTACATTTTCATCCTTTTTTTTTTTTTTCATCCTCCTTCGTTTTCTCAAATAGTTCTATATAACATGCTAATTTCAGGTTGAGATGATCATTTTTAATTTACCCTCAGAATTACCCAAAGCGTTCTTTCCCTGAGCAATTGAATGTAAGATGATCAGGAGCCCGGTGCCTAGGTCAGAAAGCAGGGCAGGGGAGGGGAGAGCCATGTTAGTGTCTGGTGGAGTTTGTTCCAACCTACTGGCCACTGAACTGAAAGGTGAAAGTCAAGGAAGTCTTCTTACCCTGGGAACTAGTCCTGGTCTCAGAACACGGTTAACATGGAATTTGGCCGGGGTGCCTGGGTGGCTCAGTGGGTTAAGCCTCTGCCTTCGGTTCAGGTCATGATCTCAGGATCCTGGGATCGAGCCCCGCATCAGGCTCTCTGCTCAGCGGGGAGCCTGCTTCCACCTCTCTCTCTCTCTCTGCCTGCCTGCCTCTCTGCCTACTGGTGATCTCTCTCCCTCTGTCAAATAAATTAGAAAAACAAATAAACAAAATAAAACCATGGAATTTGGCCAGTGCAATTCAGTGGCCAAAAGTGTTCTTTGTACCAACTACTATCATTATTTACGTGCCTGGACTACTGTGTACAAATCCCCATGATAAGTAATACTGAGGACACACACACACAAGAAATATCCTTACCCTCAATTACTATACAAGCCACTTACTAAAAAAAAAAAGATAAATAAACCAAAAATGGTCATCTATAATACAAATAAACCATTTGCAGATCTGACATAATTCACCAATGAAAGTATTTTCCCTTTCTTTTTCTTTCTTCTTTTCATTTTTCCTTTTCCTTTTCCTTCCTTCCTTCCTTCCTTCTTTCTTCTTTCTTTCTCTTTGAAAAGGCTTCTATTGATTGGACATGATGAGCAAGAGGATGAAATTTAAGACACAAAGATAAAAGCAGCAAAAAGACTTCCCACCATCCTCTTTATTCTCCATCCAAGGTAATGCCAACTTTCTAAGTTGCATCATTATTTTTTTCAGCCCTCTGTTGATAAGATTTTCTTTTAGTCAACAAACCGAGTAGTTGCCAACTCCATTTTTTGCTACCCAAACCAACTCCATTTGGGTAGCAAAGAGAGTTTAAGTCCAAACACACATCTAGTTCTGTGAGCTTGACCAGGCGCCTGCTCAGAAGGAGGGAACTCTGTGCTTACTCATGTTGCCGGTACCAGTGATGAGCAGACATGATGCTGAGTACTACGCCAGACACCTAATTTCCAAAGCATGCAGTGGGCACTCTCTAGCATTTCAATAACCATCATCAAAGCACAACTTTTGGACCACAGCATTCACTTAAAAATGGGAAAAAAAAATCATTTCCAACTTTGCTCTCTGTTCAGTTTGTCTTCTGGAAGAGGACTCTACAGATCACAATATGACTGAGCGGCAATAGACAACTGTTAATCTCATTGGTTTTCCAAAAGAAAGAAAAAAAAATTATTCATGGAAGGGTTGGTGGTGCTAGATGCATCAAGGAAATTGACCAAAGCTTCCTCATTATAGAAGTGTGGCCTGTTCTGCTTTCCACATACTTCTGTGACATGAATCAGCTCATATGACTGGCAGAAATGGAAAAAGGAAAACATGGAATATGCTTTGGTTCATCAACAAACCTTCTCAGCTAATAAGTGTTCTGTACCTTCTCTTAAGAACAACAGAACTGAAAAAATACTAAACCATAAACATGACAAGTCACAGAAGAATAGAGAACTACACCCAGTGCCCACTCCCTCTACTTATCTCCATTTGGTCTCAGTCTGGGAAGACTGCGAGGGCCTAATGCAATTTTTTTTTTTTTTAACATATAATGTATTATTTGCTTCAGGGGTACAGGTCTGTGAATCATCAGTCTTACCCAACTTACAGCACTCACCATAGCACATACCTCCCCAATGTCCATCACTCAGTCACCCCATTCCTCCCCCACCACCTCCAGCAACCCTCGGTTTGTTTCCTGAGACTAAGAGTCTCTTATGGTTTGTCTCCCTCCTCGGTCCGAGACGGGAGTTAAAGGATCTTTGTTTAGTTTGTTCTTGGCTCCATAACTCAGAAGCCTGAACCTTTCCTTACAGCTGCCTCCTATTCATCACACTGCCTTTATTTAAGGGTAAGTTTCTATAATTACTATACAATTATTTGTTTCCAGTTTAGCACATTTTGTTAGCTGTGGTCACTTCTTTTTCTTAAGATTACTATCATTTTATGTTCTTAAGAGAAGGTATGAAACATTTACTTGCCAGGGCGGGAAGGAGGTGGCGTATAATTTTATGCCGATTAATCCAGGAAAGCTTTCTTGATAAGGAGATATGTGGGAGGAAACCAGAAGGTTGTGAGGGGACAATTCTCTGAGGGATGAGATTACACAGAAGAGAGGTGGCCACCACAGGTGAGAGTGAGCTCAACTTCTTGGAGGGAACAGTGGCTAGAACAATGAGCAAAGGGGGAAGAGAAGAAGTCAGTGGAGAAAAGAAAGGGGATTAAAAAGAGGTCAAATTCTGCACTTCAAGACTTTGATATTTGCAGATGGATATAAACGTGAAAGCAAAAATTTAAAAAAAATACATCATGGATGAGTCCAAGTTTTTGTTTCTTTTTCTATGCTTTTTGTTTGGGGTGGGTGGGTGGATATTCTGTGCAACATCAATGTATACTATAAAGACAAACAGAAATTAAAAATACAAGATTTTTAGTTAAGTATTGAAACTAGTTTTAAATATATAGCGAAATATAAATAATTGTTAAAAATATGGTTTCAAAATTAACTGGAAATATAAAAATAATAATGAAAACAGATGGTATATAATGTAGAACATGTTAATTATAATAATTCAAGTTTAAAACCATATGTCATATTGGCCAAATGGGGAAAGAGGATGTATGTAAAACATAACCCATAAAGAAAAGAATGGGAAGCAAAAAAATAAGGTGTCAGAATACCAACAACATTATCATGACAATACATTGTTTAAGCTGTCCTATTAAAAGACAGACATCTTCAGAATGTGTTTAAGAATAAAATTCAATGACATAATAACTTAAAGGGAGCTATCTAAGCCAAAATGGCATTTTTTCAAAAATGTCCAAAGATTTATCAGGCAAACAGTAGGAAAAAAAATAAGAATAGAATAATATATCAGCCAAAATGATATTTCAGATGGAGAAAAACACTAAGCAAAATAAAGAATAATATTTCTTACAGATTAAAGATAGAATCTATAATAAAATATGTGTCCCAAATAATAGAACATCTATATAGATTTTAACAATTAAATACTCTTAAAAGTATAACGGATAATCAGGTAAGAACTATTCTGTTTGTCTTTAAAACCTCTCTCTAGGTAAAAGCAGACATTTTTTTCTATGTAAAAAAAATCTATAAAACTTTAGAAAGACATAGAAGAAGACTTGTATACAGCAAGAGACATAGATTTCTTTTATTCTAAATCATAAACATTTCATTTTTCCCCAAATAATGAGTAGATTTAATAATATTCCAATCATCAGCCATCAATTAATTTTTTGGAAATCAGCTACATGATTCTAAAGTTCATCCTAAGAAATACATTTAGTGAAGATAAAGAGAAACACAACTGAAAAACGAAGTGTAATATAAGATATTTGTTACACTTGACTTGAAAATGCATCATATGTTGTAGAGTGACAGGTGTGAGCTGCACCTGTGAGCACAAGAGAATTCACAGAGTTGTAGACTCACTATGCTGTACATCTGAAACTAATGTAACATTAGGTATCAACTATACTTCAAAAAATATATGTATATTACTGCAGGGCTTCCAGATGCCTCCGAAGGTTAAGCATCTGCCTTTGGCTCAGGTCATGATCCCAGGGTCCCGGAATCAAGCCCCGCATTGGGCTCCCCACTCAGCTGGGAGTCTGCTTCTCCTTCTACATCTCCCCCCCGGCCCTTGTGATCGCTCTCACTCTCTCTCAAATAAATGAGTAGAATCTTTTTTTAAAGACTTTATCTTTTAAAATCTTTTTTTTTAATCTTTTTTAAAAAAAATTATTTATTTATTTGAGTGTGAGAGAGTGAGAGCAGGAACACAAGCTGGGGGAGTGGGAGAGGGAGAAGCAGGCTTCCCATCCAGCAGGGAGCCTGATGCTGGGCTCAATACCCGGACCCTGGGATCATGACCTGAGCTGAAGGCAGACGCTTAATGACTGAGCCACCCATGCACCCCAACAAATAAAATCTTTAAAAAATATATTACAACATTAAAACTATACTTAGAAAATAATGATACTTGTGGAATTATTGACAAGGATATCCATGGATGAGAAAGATAGCTCAGAAATACACCTTAGTAACCATAACCATAAAACATTACTATATGATGAAGTCAGCAACATAAATCTGTGAGCAAAAAAGAATCATTCCAAACATAGCCTTAAAAAAAATAGAAAACAAATGAACTAAAAAAAGAGAGAGAGAGAGACCCAAAAAAAACAGCCACACTTAAAAGAGAGAACAAACAGATGGCTACCAGAGGGGGAGGTGTGTGGAAGGATGGGTGAAACAGGTATAGGGGGCCAAAAAAAAAAAAAGAAATTCACTTGGAAAAAAAAAATGTAGACCCTTCTTTCAGACCATTCATCAACTTAAATTCCAGATATATAAAAAGTTAAAACATTGAAATGAAATTTAAGAAGTACTAGCAAATATAGAAAAATATTTATCTGATATGTCAACATAGAAACTATGAAAGACATCACACAGCCAAGACACACACACACACACACACACACACACAGAGAGAGAGGCTGACGCGACTGGCTTAAAAACTTTAAACTGTGTTTCAGAAGGATCCTTGAAAAAAATGTAAGTGTATTTTCATTAAACACAAAAGACAACGAAGTTTGCATCTGAGCTTTCCCATGGGCCCCATGATTCCAAATGGCCACCCAATTAACAGCTAATCATGCTTCAGATCTCAAACTCAGTATGACTTTTCCAGGGAAACCCTCCTAGAACCCTTAGGCTAGGTGGACCTCTAAAAGCACTCTGCACTTTCCCTTCTTGTCACTTTTTACAAAAATTCTCTGCTCTTCTAGCTCTTGGCCTCTTTTGCTCACTCTTACGTCCGCAGTTCCTAGAATTTTGCCCATAGAATATTTTTATTCAATGAATGACGCTTAGAAATAGTCAAGCTACTGGACATAGATATTTTCACTCCTAAGAATCTGTGCTAATTAATCAAAAAAGTTCACAAAGATTTATATACAAATGTTACATAAATCTGAGTACAGGCATCAAAGGAACACGATGCTGAAGACTATGACATAACAAAATGTGAATCACAGACAGTAATAATGATGACCATCATCCCTGGAAGTTAACTGTGTGTTTTACATAAGTTAATTCCATTAATAAACACCCTACCCCCACCAAAAAAACCTCTGATGTAGATATTATTATTATTTATATCTTATAGAAAAGGAAACAAGCAAAGAGATATTTAATTACCTGACTGCGATAGAATAGTTAGCAGGCAGCTGAGTAAGGTTTCCAATCCAGTTAGCCAACATTAAGAGCCTCTCCACTCTTCAGCATTAAACCATATTAGGGGCTCCTGGGTGGTTCACTCATTTAGTGATTTTGGTTTGGGTGATGATCTCAAGGTCCTGGAATAAAGAAATAGCATGGGGCTCCATGCTCCATATGGCGTCTGCTTGAGGAATCTCGCTGTCCCTCTTCCTCTGCCCCCCAAAATAAACAAATAAATCTTAAAAAAATTATTGTTACCAGGTTGTATATATGAACACACACACACACTTAAAAATGCATATACACAAAAATAACATAACTGGCTATTTTTATTTTCTTCTTTGTATTTTTATGCATTTTGCAAATTTTCTACCAAAACCACAACTGTATCTTTTTTAGAATCAGAAAAAAAGTTATTTTTAAAGGATAAGAAAACCCTAAGTGGAATGGTTTTCATTGTGTGAATTCATTCTAGCCAGTAATTTAGAGACAAATTTACATGTTTTTGTTTTGTTTGCCCCCAATAAGAACCCTTTAAAAGCTGAAGCTTTTTTTCAATACCATAACATTAAGGAAAGTCAGTTTTGTTGATACGTAGATGATAATGGTCATTCTCAGTAGGGAAGCAAAAATCAAGAGAGAGAAATTGGTCAGTTTGTTACTAAGTGATTTCCTATTATAATTTCAGTATATATGTTACTTTCCAAAGAGATATATACTATATATCACAAAAATTATTTAAAAATTGATTTCAGGGTCACCTGGGTGGCTCAGTGGGTTAAAGCCTCTGCCTTCGGCTCAGGTCATGATCCCAGGGTCCTGGAATCAAGCCCCACATCAGGCTTTCTGCTCAGCAGGGAGCCTGCTTCCCCTTCTCTCTCTGCCTGCCTCTCTGCCTACTTGTGATCCCTGTTGGTAGAATAGATAAATAAAATCCTTGAAGGAAAAAAATAAAATAAAATAAAATAAAAATTGATTTCAAATTCAAGTGTGTTTGGGTTTTCCACCTCTCTGTCCTTATCTGTCAGTGAAGAGATGAATGAGCAGTAAACCCCCAAGAATTTAGAGTTACGGACTCTAAGAGAAAAAAAAAACAACAACTAATAATGTGTACCTAGCAACTGGAGGAGATCCAGGTGAATGAAACGAATATATTCCCATCAGGCAGAAAATCCACAAGGCTCATGTATCTCTGTATGTGCTTTTCATTGTGTTAGGAAGAAGTGTTTTAGTTCCCAATCTGTGCATGGTGCAAAAGTAGCCAAGTGTTAACGTTAAGGGAAAAGCTGGGCTCAAGTTCCACACTGACATTCTCAATTATCCTAGATTATCTATGAAACAGAAGGATTCATCAAAAGCCAAGAGCAAAAGAATAAACTGCAATTTTCCATATAGACATATGCATAAAGAATGAAGCCAAGATGTGACAACGATATTCTTCTTTATTTACAAAAATTTGTGAAAGTAACTTTCACATTGCTTAAATTGTCCTTTTCAGTTGTGTTCATTTTCCTTATGGAACTGTCAGAGGGGCAGGGAATTTTTTTTTCTTTCCGCCATAGACAAAAAGGATATCCAAAAAGCACTGAAACAGTAGCACGTTAAGATGGAATAATGGTCTTTTAATTCGGCGGTGTTTATTGCCTTGAACAACACACCCGTGGGAAGGTCCTATCATCTCATCACTGAGGAGATACTTCCAAATTGTCTCTTGTTTCAAAAACTAAAGCTAGATTCTGAAGTAAAATGATATGCCTGGAATTTTCTTTAAAAATTTCAACCAAAAACAGAAAACATGGGGATGAAACAAGATCAGCGAAGCGCTAATTGTTAACGCTGAGTGATGGAGAGAGTCTCATCACCCTCTGTTCTCTACTTTTGGGTAATGAATTTTTTCTTTACTTTTTTTACGAAAAGTAAAATAAAAAGGAAAACACAACCAAAAAACTAAAGAGAAGTTAGCCTTCTTTTGTCCAATTTCCAAATCACGTCAGTCTTGAAGTCATTGAAGATACAACATATATTAGCCTGCTTTTCCACTCTCCCACGTGTTTGGGGGGGAAGAATAAATGTATTTAAAGTACAGAGTTATCACCTACTTGCTGAGATTCTGGATAACTCACTGAAATCATCTGTCTGCCTAAGTTTCACTTGTTAGGGTCTATTTTGTGGAACTTCCAAATGATCACAATTCAAAGTAAATGAAAGTGAGAATAAAAAAGAAAACTGTAGGGGCACTTGGGTGGCTCAGCGGGTTGAACCTCTGCCTTCGGCTCGGGTCACGATCCCAGCATCCTGGGATTGAGCTCCCCATGGGGCTCTCTGCTCAGCAAGGAGCCTGCCTCCCCCTTTCTCTCTCTGCCTACTTGTGATCTCTCTCTCTTTCTCCCTCTCTGTCAAATAAATAACTAAATAAATCTTCAAAAACAAAAAACAAAAACTGTAGATGGCACTGTATCAATAAATAAAGAGTAAATTTTAGTTACCAGCCAAGTAAAAAAAAAAAAAAAATAATAATAAAGTACATACACCTAAAAGCACAGAAACAATCTCTAAAACAGGTTGGTGTGAAGGGTCAGAGGCCATCACGTGGTAGCAGAGAGAAAGAAAGGAAAGGAACGAAGGAAGGGGGAGGGAGAAAGACATTCTTTTTACTTGTAGCACTGCAAAATGTAGAGGGATTCAGGGAGTTAGTTCTCTGTTCTAACTGGTGGTGAATTTTATCACTTTTCTTCTGAGGCCTGATTTACATATCATCAGAGTTTGTAAAAAAAAAAAAAATTCACTATTATGTTACAGATTTTGCATCAAGAGGAAGAGAAGCAAGTAAAGAGAATGAAAATGGAAAGTCCCTTTTATTCATAAATAAATATAAAAGGCAAGCTGAGTGGGGGACTATGAAGAGCCTTAGAGGGATTCTCGGTCCTGGAAGGTGAGGAAGGTGCGGCCATCACTGGTGAAACGGGGACACAATGCAGGGCACAGACAAAAGACACATTTGGTGACCCTGAAGTTGCAGATGAGGGAACTGGGCTGAAAGAGTTAAGAAATGGGCAAGGATCAAAGATCTGTGATTTCTATCTGAAGCTCTTCACCAGATGTATTAAATTAGCGGTGTGCAGAGTTTCTTTCCTTTTTTTTCTTTAAAGTGGGCTAAGCTTTTACCAGTTCGTGCTGCATCGTACATAGAAGCAGGGAAGGGCATCAAAGAAAGAACACCAGAGCCAAGCAGCCTCCTGCAACAAGGGACATTATCATATTGTCCTGGTTTTTCACTTATTTCAAGTTGGTTTACTCCGTTCTGAATGTTCCAGAACATTTCACCTTCAAAATTTTCACCAAAGTTGTTAACTAGAGTAGAAGCAACAGGCTTGGCTTTCATTCCCTCTCTTCTCAGAGCATGCCAGAGGTGATGAGAACAATGCGACTCACTCCACAAGATACTGGAGAGGAAAGGGAAGAAGAGTGGGAGCATACACCATCCATCGGCTTGATAAACAAATTTTGAATAAAAAGATCACAGATCCTCAAATGGTAGATCGTCAAATCTATAGGCAGGCTCCTCCCCTCTGGCAGATACAGAGAGATGATACCTAGCCCTCAAAGTACAAGATATTCTGGAATGTTCCCTAAAATATTAGTACAATTTCTTTTAGAAGTTGGACAACAGTGAGACCCCGTGTTTTTCTAATTAAAATACTCATACACCAGTACTGACATTCCAATAGCGTGCCTTGTTAATATCCTACAAGTAGTAGCAATGATAATAGAATTTTCTTTCATAGACCTTGAGCATGACTTTAGACTGGAGCTTCACCTTTGAGAAACAGCTGTCCAAGACAGTTAAAGAAATTTGTTTTCCATCTAGACTCTCTTTTCTTAAAACAAAGGCCATTGGTTTTTCTACCAAAAGTCATGATAGTAATGCATTTTATTTTCTTTAACAACTGTGTGCCTGTGAGACATTTAAAAGATCAAAATGTAAACAAAGCTGAACACCTGGAAAAGTTGTGATTCCATTCATGGTAAACATGTCTAAAATCCTCACTTTGGATTACACAAAAAATTGCAGGCACAGTGGAAACACAGGAATATTTGGTTCTTAACGTGACTGGGACAAGGTAAAGGTATAATTTTACAAAAACAAAAAACCCAAAAGGCATTAACTGGGAGTCCAGAATCAGAGAACTGAGCATTTATTTTTCTAAGGGATTTTGCCATATATAACTGTGGGACTTTAGGGGGAAAAGTACCATACCATTAGTTCTGCCTAACAGAACACACTTAAATTACCAATGACCACCAAAAAAAATACAATCTAAAATATGAAGTTTTGTTAATTACAGAGCATGAATCACAATCAAGTTGCTTTTGAGCAAACTGCTGGATATCATACTTATTTGATTTACAACCTATGGAAAACTAAAAAAACAAATGCTTACTTTTAAGTAATATTTTGGCAGAGAGTGTTGAAAAAATCAAATTGTCAATCCTGAAGGTTTAATGGAGCAAAAAGAATCATTCCATTTAACGACCTATGTTAAAGAAAAAAGTCACTTGTTAAGAAACGTTGCCTTTCCCTAAAATATAATTATATGTCTTTCCAGGGGTACATGCCCAAGACACACACACACACATACACACACACACACAAGCAAAGGAAAAAAATCAACTCAATATTTTCTTAAGAAAATTATAATAAAGAGGATAAATCTGTAGGGCATGCCATTAGACCATCATTCCATAGACACAACAAATATCAGTAAGAATCAGTGTGTATCACTGAGCCCCTATTTTGTAGAAAGTCCTATCCTAGGAACTGAGGAGCCCAAGAGAAAAAGAAAGTGAAGGAGAAAGATAAGAGGATGGAAGACATGGAGAAAGACAACCTTGTCTTTAGTCTTACAATATAGCTGGATAAATAAAATGTATATGCAAGTGAAAAGTTAATTAACAATACAAGGAAGTGAGTCTGATGATTTGTATGCTTAACATGAGCTCAGTGATATGGAAAGGAGAAATCACTACAGGTCAAAGAGTCAAGTATAATTTCACAGAAGGAGCGCAGATATAAAAATGACATTTCACACACATTGAATGGAATTGAAAAATAAACAGGGGATGATGTCTTAGCTTCGGCTGATAATAAAGTATGTAGACTAAGTGGCTTATAACCAAAAAGAATTTATTTTCCACGGTTCTGGAGTCTGGAAATCTTAGGTCAGGGTGTCAGCCTGGTCAGGTTCTGGTGAGAGCTCTCTTTTGGGGTTACAGACTGCCAACTTCTTGTTGTATCTTCACGTGGTCTAGGATCCCTTTCATACAGGCACTAATCCCATTCCTGAGGATTCCCCTGTTGTAACCTAATCACCTCCCAAAGGCCTCCACCTCTTAATACCACACTGGGGTTTCAACTTATGAATTTTATGGGGACACAAACTTTCAGTCCATTTCAGACATATTCCGGATATTAGGAGAGGAATAACAGTAGCCAAAGGGACTGATCCATGTGATCCATCCTTTCCCAGCTCCTCATAATGACAAGTGGAATGCATAGATGATCCACCAGCTTGTTTGAAGAAACAGGGAAAAGAATAAAAACTATGTGTAAGAGACCCAGAAGGATACTTTCTGCTTTGCTGGCTTCATCCCAACACACTCCCCTAGGTAGGCTAACTTAATTTGCTGAAAAGTTACCTAGAGAAAGTATTGAATATTTGGATATTATAATTTTTAAATAAATAAACAGAAACTGCAGAAGCAAGTAATGTAACAATTGAAGATAAATATGCCTAAACTCACATATTTAAATGAATGACCCCCTACCCCCCACTGCCCCTCACACCAAATTTATCATTTTGGACTGTAGGTCATGAAACCAAGAGTGGCCAGTCAGAGAAGCAACCTGTAGTGCTGCCTCACGGCTGTGTTCCATTTTTGACCAAAAATGGCATCATCCAGCTTAGATACCCACCTTAGTCATCATACTTGGCTACAAAGACCCTTAGTTGGATCCAAAATAAAATCCTCCTTCAAAGAGCAGTTTGCCACCACAGGGGATATTCAAAGAATGAACTGTAGCCTCCAAAGGCAAATTCAATGGATCCATTCCAGAAATACTGAAGCCGTGGCAGCATGACCAGGAGAGGGGTATGTACTTCCTTCCCAAATGACAACCTTAAAAGGGCCAAAGTGTTGTTGAATGTGGGCTTTGGTTTGTCCATTGTAATTAATCCTAACCCGATAATAGAATTCAACTCACAAAGCTGCACATAGAGGCTTACATTATGCAGGCATTTTCTTTTAAAATGTTATATTATTTTTTTCATTTCCCTCCCATTATACTGTCATTTTAATTGTTTGCTTAAAAAAGACATACCAGATTTGGTTTAAATGACTTTTTTTTTTTAAAGCCCAGAATCACTTGATGGTTTTCACTTTTAACTGTATCATTTTTCATGTGCTAAGCTCTCCGGCAAGCATGCATTTCCCATAAAAGTGCTCATCCAGATTTTATGCTCTTTTGCTATCTCTCTCTGAGTGGATTTTATGTTTCTTAATAATAGAACCACATTTTTTATTTTTTTTATAGCTCTCCTTCCTGTTGAGTTCCTAGAATTGTAGTTCACACAGAGTAGAAACTCAATAAAAGTTGTACTCATGATAAATATGGACATCCGGCAAAGAGCAACTGTGGGTTCGAACTTCAACAGTTACTAGGGATGAAGTAATTGCAAGGCAATCTGCCTTCTTGCAGCTCCTGAAGCTGACAGATCTGTGCTTGCATATTTCTTGGGTAGCTTGCAAATTACTTCATCTCTTTTGAGTTCCAGGCTCCTCTTTTTTAAAGAAAGATCTACCTAAAGGATTGTTCTAAACTAAGGGACATTCCAGGTGGAGCTTCTGACATACCCGAGTAATGTTACTATTATTATAGAGATTAATTTCTGGTGCACGTGACACTCAATCCCACAGCAACATATGGACTTAGCAGCTCAGGTGCTTTAGAAGGTTTCTCAGTAAGAGGAACTGATCCGAAATAAATTAGCCTGCGGAAGCTTCTAGAAACTGACAAGTTTATCCGCTCCAACAAAAGCATGGACAAGCTAGAGTTATCCATGCCCTGGAGGGTGCTACAATAGAACAAGTCATCCGGTGGTAAATTCTACTCCAGAAGATCAACCTATTTTTCCAAGTATTGAGTTAAGGGGAGAAATATTTTTTTGATGATGAAATTTAATCGATTCCCAATTTTATGAGTGTCCTTTTGAGAAATTTAATTTTCATTATAATTGAGACCAGATGATAAGGGCAGTGGCTATCTTAGTTGACCCAGGTCTTAGACTACTCCTTTACTGTCTCAGTGCTTGAAATAAAAATTCCATGTTCCCCTTTTCATGGGTTTACATTTCAGAATAAATTACAAAATAAATGGCATACATTTTTGATCAATCAATTTCCATGGAAAGTCAGAGCTTCTAGAAATATCAAATCATAATAATAAGAAAGGACAAATCTTCGGGTGTTTTTTTCTCTAAGTTCACTAGAAATGACACAAATTGTATTTCTCCTTTATTGTGATTTTTTTTCATGTAAAGAAACACATTGTCATATCTATTCAGATACACAGGGTATTGCGACTTCCTAAAAAGATTTTTTTTTAAACGATGAATGTTATTACCATAAAAGGAAATGTAGAACAAAAGTTTAAACATTGGGTAAAGGTACTAGGACTTTTTTAAAATTTATGATGGAATCTCATAGGCACTGTTACTTTCATGGCTATGACACTTTTTAGCAATATTTTGTTATCAGAGAATCCACAATAGCAGTATCTTAACTTGCCTGGGAAAAAGGTAGTATAAACTGAGACCTCTAGTGGAGCGAGGTGGGAATGTCCCACTTGCTTTCACCTCACACAGGAAGAGATTTTCCCCTGAAATACGTAGGGGTTTCAGTAGCTTTTAAAACCTGTCTTCTTACCTCTTGAACAGTTAGTAGTAACATTTTACTATATATTTAAATGGTTAAGAGTGAAAATGATGATATATAAAGTTTGAAAAACCAGTTGTGCAGCGCCTGGGTGGCTTAGTCGGTTAAGTGTCTGACTCCTGGTTTCAGCTCAAGCCATGATCTCAGGGTGGTGAGATGTGGCCCTGCCTCAGGCTCTGCACTCAACATGAAGTCTGCTAGAGCTTCTTTCTCTCTTCATCTCCCTCCCCCTTCCTCCTGCACAAGCTCTCTAAATAAATAAAGTCTTAAAAAAAAAAACCCACAAAAAACATTTGTTACGATTGTAAATGTTTCTGGGAATTTAACATACAGTCTGAAAGCTTAAACATCATTTGGATGGAAAGCTCTTTCACTCCCTAGTGAAATGACTCACTGTGATTTTGTGCCCTGGGAATGAAGGGCACACTGGGAGTCTGGAATCCTGTCGAAAGGATGATGCAGAGACTAAAAATACTTGACATTTCTACACTGTTTGACATACTGTGACATGAAAGCAGTGTTGCATTGCTGTATCACTATCCTAAGCCCAAACCAAATGATAAGCACTGCAATGTACCTCCTGAAATAGGAGACCAACTTGAGAAGGAGAAATGGCAAAAGGGAGGTCATACAAAATATTAATAGTGGGACTGTGAACAAAACCTAAATGTCTGCACAGATTTAAACAGCTGTACATAAGTTTGCTGACAAAGCAGTTTAGATCATATGTTTTCCATGTTCTTAAATTTATGGTTTTATTTGTTTGCAATTGTAAAACAAAAACCAGATTGAGTCTGAAAAGAGGATCCCTAAGGTATCATTTATAGATAACTCTGGTTGGAGATTATCCAAGAGGAATGAGACGATTCATCTTGGTAAACACTGTGTTCAAGTGGAATAGCTCTAAATTCAGTAGGAAAAAAAAATGCTCAAAAGATAAGGTTTAACATGACCATTAAAACGCCAGTGCTTCAGAATGAAAAATGTTGTTCCCAAAGTCATACATAAACATAATGTCAAAAACATTTGCCCCACACACATACACTTAACTACAAACCCAACATAAAGTTTAGAAATATACAGGAATGATCTTATACAGAACAGGATTGTGGTATGTTTTGTTTAATTCTTTTTGAGGGAGGGGAGAAATAGTTACTAATTATCTCTCTGTATAGAGAAGGGTAAGGCAGATAAAAGAATAAATTTCTCCATGCTTGAACTTTTCTTTGGGAAGTCAAAGTCAGATGAAACTACTAAACTACAACAAGAAACAATAACTGTGTAGTATGCTTTGCTACCAACAGTTAAGTTACAGATAAAATGGACCGTTGAGTGAGCAGAGAGTAATATAGATTTGGATACTTGGGAAAGGAAGACTTTGTGGAGGAAAAGGAATGTGAACTATTCCCTAAACAATGGGTGGGATTGGGATAGGCAAAAAAAGGCATTCCAGGATGTATGACAGGAACTGAAGCAAAATCTTAGCGGTGGAAATGAGGTTAGGACAAGAGTTTTGGGGGGGGGGAAATCATGGAGGAAAAAGTCTACAAAAGGAAGAAAGAAAGAAAGAAAGAAAGAAAGAAAGAAAGAAAGAAAGAAAGAAAGAAAGAAAGACCCACTGAGCCATTTTGGACTTGGGATAAAATAGGGGTAATAGCTATAAGCCACATGGGTTCCAAGGAAACCTGATGGGTGCTATGGGAGGGATGCTGGTGATTCCAGGAAGGAAGTCAGTGATAACTTGAGGCTTCAGAGGCTCCATATCAGTATTTGCTGAACAGTGAATTTCCTCTTAGTGTCTTAATAGGTGGTATTAGTAGATATTTAAAAAATATAAATCTTTATCCAAGCTTAAAGGAAAATGTAGGTCAATTATCAAGACAAAATTTGTCCTCAAAAATACTTGGAAACTCATACTAATAACTTATGAGTAATATGAAACCTGATGAATGGCTAAGATAAGTCAGAGGCTAAGAAATGATGAATCAATGAAGTTACAGAATTTAAACTTTCTATACATTTCATCCTGTTTTTAAAGGAAGTATATTATTATTATGATGGCTCAGTTTGTGTTCAAGTGAAATAGCTCTAAATTCAGTAGGAAAAAAAACTTGGGTAGGCTGAAGTCTTTAGATAGTGGACCAAACATGCTTTATATATTGCTGTGTAACTATTTTCTAGATGATATTAACATTTGAATTAATAGACTTTTGAGTAAATTATTCATCATAATATGGTGAGCCTCATCCAATCAGTTGAAGGCCTTAAGAAAAAGACTGACCTCTCCCAAGGAGGAGGGTAGTCTAGCTACAGACTGCCTTTGGACTTGAACTACATTATCAGCTCTTTGTTGGGTCTCCAGCCTGCTGGCCTCCTCTGTAGATTTGGGATTTGTCAAGCTCCACAATCCCATGAACCAATTCCTTAAAACAAATTTTTGTCTGTCTCTCTTTACACACACACACAACAATGAAAGCGCTAAACAAATCCCCGCATGTAGAGAACTTCATCAGATGTTCAAATGTGTTTTATTGGCCTGTTTTCTGTTTTGTCTTCTTTTCCTTGGAATGGAGGATTCATTTCAAAGCATGATCAGAAATAAAGTTAATTAGAAGAGGAAACCAGTGAAGAAATGGTCTACCCTAACACAGGTAGTGGTGAATTGGCCTAGAATCATATGATTAATGTGAAGCATTAACATAACATGAATGAAATGTAGCCATTAGGAAAAATGAAAAATCACGTATTTTTTTATATCACCAAATAACATATTTACTAGGAGAATGGTCCTCTTTCAAAGTATGACTTTACCAGTATGGTAGTTCCTCAAAAATTTAAACATAGCATTGTCATATGATCCAACAATTCTACCTCTGAGTATATATCCAAAAGAATTGAAAGCAGGGACTCAAACAGATATTTGTGTACCAATATTTGTAACAGTGTTATGTGCAATAGCCAAAAAGTGGAAACGACTCAAATGTCCATCAGTGAATGAATGAATGAACAAAATGGGACATATAGGTATGATAGAATATTACTCAACCTCAAAACAGGAATTAAATTCTGATATACACTACAGTATGGGTGAATTTAGAAACATTACGCTAAGAGGAGTGCCCGGTTGGCTCAGTTGGTTAAGCATCTGACTCTTGATTTTGGCTCAGGTCATGATCTCAGGGTTGTGAGATCCAGCCCCACAGTGGGCTCTACACTGGGTGTGGAGCCTGCTTAAGGTTCTCTCTCTCCCGTTTTCTTGGCCCCTACCCTCCTCCCTCGACTCCTCTCCCCCTCCCCCTCTAAAACAAACAAATAAAGAAACAAGCCAACATTATGCTAAGAGAAATAAACCAGAGACCAAAGGTCAAATGTTGAATGATTCTACCTACATGAGGTACTCAGAATGGTCAAATTCATAGAGAGAGAAAGTGGAATGTAGTTAGTATGGGCTGAGAGCAGGAGGGAAAGGGCAGCTTCTGTTTAGTGAGTACAGAGTTTCTATTTGAGATGACGAAAAAGTTCTGGAGATGGATAATGGTGACGATTGCACAACAATGTTAATGTCCCTGAATTGTGTACTTAAATACGGTTAAAGTGGTAAATTTCGTGTTGTACAATTTACCACAATAAAAATAGTACCTCTTTTCTGGGCAGGCAACTGAACCTACAGATGGGGCTGAAAAAAAAATAGGAGCTATCAGAGTTTGGCAGAGACATCCTGAGTTTAGGAAGAGAAAGATAATTAGACTGGGACTAACACTGGCAGAGATAAAGAAATCTGCTTAACGTGAACTTGAGGGTCCCAAGACAATGATAGTGTCTGTATCCTGTGCCAGTAAGAATCGAATGAGCCAAAATACACATAGTAGTGAGTAGCATAAGCCCCTCAGAGGATACGCCCCCACACAAAAACACACACAAGAACTTTCCATCTAAATATTTATTCATGAATAATAGTGGTGATTGCAAACAATCCTGAACTTGTTCTTGAAACAGTCCTATAATTAAAGTAAAAAAAAAAAATTATTGAGCTCCAACTGAACACAGAAAGAACATGGGCTATATGGGTTTTCCATTTGTCCCTGTTTCTCATTCCGTATGAACAAGTTCAATTTAATATATTATGGTCCTTTCTACTTCTTTACTAGAGGAATTTTAATTCATTAGAAGTACTCAAAATGCAAATTTCCAAGACCAGATATAACAAGACATGTTGGTTGTCTATTGCTACAAACAAAAGTCCTAAAAAAATGTAGTGACTTCAAACAACCATCAGTGAGTTAGCTCACAAATTTGTAGTTTGAGCGTGACTTTGTAGAACAGACTCTTCTCTGCTCTCTGAGGCGTCAGCTGGAACACCTCCGCACAGAACCCGAGGAGCCACTTCCCAAAGGGTTCATCCCCGACTGGGAAGGTGATGCTTGCTAACAGCACGGAGCTCACCTGGGCCTGTGGTTGATTCCTCTCCACATGTGAATTCCATGGGGCTCTAATCCCAAACTGTCTGGGCTTCCTCACAATATGGGAGTGGGATTCCAAGAGTAATTGTCCCAAGAGAAGGTCTTTTAGAGAGTAGCCTTGGAAGTCCTACCAGCTGTAAGTAAGCTGGCTCTAGTCTTAGCTTACCTAGCTCAGATTCAAAGAGGGAGGACTGGACTTAACTATCCCCTCACTGCCCAACGGGATGAGTGTCAACACCACCACATAAGCACGGCACGTGGGGTAGATATTATTGCAGCCATTTAGGGAAAATACCATCTGCCACCCTGGAAATGATAAAGGAGAAATACAGCCAAATACCAATTTTAAAATTTTAGTTTAGTTAAATTTAAACTGAATATCAGACTTAAACACATGGGGTCTCCTAAAAGTGACATCCTGAAGTTGAGTCTACTTTTGGCAACTTGCCAATTTGCCAGTTCCTCCTACTACTCCACTACTCCCCTCGGGGCCCTGAATTTTCCACAGGCCACTTCTAGAAGCTTCATTATCTCTGCCCCTGAAGGTGGCCTTCTGATCATCATGGCTAATAGTATTATGTTATTCTTCCCTTATCTTTAGCTCCCTGATACTTATTTTGAACCTCATCTTGAACTTTTCAAATAATTGTTATAGCAGGGGTGCCTGGGTCACTCAGTGGTTTAAGCTTCTGCCTTCTGCTAAGGTCACAATCTAGGGGTCCTGGGATCGAGCCCCGCATCCGGCTCTCTGCTCAGTGGGGAGCCGGCTTCCTCCTCTCTCTCTGCCTGCCTCTCTGCCTACTTGTGATCTCTCTGTCTCTATCAAATAAATAAATAAAATGTTTAAAAATTGTTAAATTAATATGTGATATAGAAAACTGATAGCTTGAGTTATACATGTATGTATACACACACACATACACACATATCTATCTTTTGATTGGTGAATCTTAAAATAAGATAAAATCATGATTCCCATACCAATATAAAATGAATACATGTCAAAGGTTTTCTGTAACTCATTAATTAGTGAGTGAACCAATGAGGTGGGATGACAGGTTCCAAGAACGCAAAGGACTGCACACCTATGGTAGAAATGTTGAAGTGAACTTACAGATGCCTGCCAAACTGGCAAAACTGCTCAGTACCCACAGGGTGATGATCTTCAGTTATGGTTCCCAAGGGACACAATGTATACTTGCACAGAGAGGAACTAGTTCCATTTCTATGGATTGTTACAAGTTAGCTTCTCTTTCTATGGAGATGTAAAAGAAGATAACTGAAGATAAAGGCACACCCCCCTGTAGGACAACTTGATTTGCAAAGCCTCCTGCATTTTCACCCAAAGGATATTCAATAATCTCTCCCGCCCATTTCTAAGTCTAACATGATCCTCCCTCAATCTTAAAGTATCATCATTATTGACTTCTAATATTTTAGTGTAAAAGTAGTAAGAACTCAAGATCAGATAGAAGGAACAGAAGGAGCACGCAACAAGGTGTACGTTGGTGGATGGCTCATTTCCAGATCCTTTCATCTCAACTTCCTGACTGATATGCACATATGTAATGTGCATTGGCTTTCCTGACATACACAGTCTTTTCCACCAAGACCGTACTCTAGAAGATGCGTGGCCACTACGGACAGGCCAATGGACGCAGTGCAAAGAGCATTCCCAACAGATGAACTTCCAGATGGCTATTAGGCCTTATGGGTGACCATGTTTCCACTCGTGCCCAGCAGCAAACAGGAGACCATTGTGGAAGTCCCAACTCAGCTGTTCAGGATTTACGATGACCTCTGCAGAAGCCAAGTCCTACATAAACAGGATTTCTGGGTGGTCATCCTGGCAGAATGAAGTATGATTCACTGAGGTAGGGAGTATTAGAGATGACAGAGGCACTGATGACCCCTACAAGGTTCAAATTAAAGAGAATCCAGGAGCAATAACAAATCCAAAGAGAAATTGAAGCTGAGTATTATTTTGTCCAAATTCAAACTACTCTCTCAGCAGGGAACATAGCCCATCAACAAACATCTCTTCATTTTATTGGGCTTGACACCAAACCAGATTTCCTCATTCAACTCTCTGTTATGCTCAGGCTCCACGCCGGAATTAACATGCAGTGTTTGTCTTATTTATTCCTGACTCTTTCACTGGGAACTAAAATATTTGGATTATGGTACCCACGACAGTGAGAGTTCTGGTGGTAAAAACATGGTCACAGTCGCCAAGCTCATCAGATACAGTGTTGCATGCCATACGTACACATTTGCTTAATGAGTTAGTGTTGTGTTTTAAGTTCTCTCCACATGTTTCCTCTTTAAAAAATAATCCTTTTATCCTTGCCATAAGTTCTAAGATAACTGAAGCAAGCACTGTCATCATAGATGATAGAAAAAGAAGCTGAGTTATAGCAACTTTGAATTTATTTTTCATATCATACACGATCATGGGGGTGGATACGTCGGCAAAAATCACATGCACACAAGACAGGAGATAGAAATAAACATTCTGACACCGAACCTGGTTCACCATGTGTATGAATAACAAATGACAAGGTTAGAGCACCCCTGGGGAGAAGAAATCGTGTCGCCAGATGTTTTCAACTCCAATTTCAGGCTCCTGAAATGGTTTATTTAGGTTGGTTGGCGTTTTGGTCACCAGTTTTGGAGTTTCAAAGGGGCTCTGACCTCGGACATAAAGGTAAGTGGAAATGAAAGGCAGTTTCTACAGCAGAAAAATAACACTGATGAGTTTGCTGACTTCTTATCATATTTTGCCTTTTAAAGAACTTAGAAATGGAAGAGCGGTCTGTGAACATTTGAAAAATGTACTTGAGCAAAGGAAATACCTTTATGCTGAATGTTTGTCACAGAAAGTTCCTTATGACTTCCTAAGCAAAGCGCAAGTATTAGAGCTTAGCAACTTACATGTTGGAGAGAGCAAAATGGAGTCTCTCATGTCAAACAATGACGCAGGCAGTTAAGGTCCTGCAGCTGGGAGATAGCGCCTGGACCAACGTCAGCTGACACCCCAGATCTGAGGATTAGCAGAAACAGAGGAGGTCTGAGGAGACCCCAAACCAACTAATTCCCTTTAAAAAGGTGAGGATTTGGGCAGCAAACTGTCAGACTCTTCAGATGTGACCCTTTTTTTAGGTGACCCTTAAAAAAGGCAACTGCCATGGAGGGCTCTGCCTGATTGATCTCTGAGCAGAATCAAATCCTTCACTGCTGGAACATAAGAAGTGCCAATAGCTGATCCCGACCAGACCGAGGCCTTATTTCAACTGCAAACCCAAGGACTGACTTCGTGGGGTTTTTTTGTTTGTTTGTTTGTTTGTTTTAAAAATCTCATTTATTTATTTGACAGAGAGATATCACATGTAGGCAGAGAGGCAGGCAGAGAGAGGGAAGCAGGTTCCCTGCTGAGCATAGAGCTTGACTCGAGGCTTGATCCCAGGACCCTGAGATCATGACCTGAGCGGAAGGCAGAGGCTTCAACCCTCTGAGCCACCCAGGTGCCCCTGACTTCGTGTTTTGTTTCCTAACTACCTACACCCTTCTGTTGCCTTGTCTGTTGTGTGGTTTGTCTTCTGCCCTGCAGTGTGTGCTGTGTAAGAAGCCACGTTTCATCACATGGTGAAACCTTATTGAGTTTAGAGTCCTGAACCTGCTTTATAATTGTGATTTAACTTTGCTTTATGATTGAAGAAAGCAGATACTGTGGAAAGACACAGTTTGTGTGTAGCCTCCATTGTGTGCTAATGACAGATAGTGACAGATAGAAGAGCAACGGCTCTATCAGATAAATATTTCTTGTTGTCCTATCTCAGATTGTGTCACCATAGGATGCAAGGACAGAAATAAAATCAGGGGTCCTTACCACTTGCTCCTTTACATCACGGTGTGAACAAGGGACTTTCAGTATCTTGGATGACTGAACAGGTCAAAGAAACACTGCTCCTTCTAGGTATATTTTTAACTTCAGTTTAGAAAGTGAAAGTGGGGCACCTGGGTGGCTCAGTTGGTTAAGCAGCTGCCTTCAACTCAGGTCATGATCCCAGGGTCCTGGGATTGAGTCCCACATTGGGCTCCCTGCTCAATGGAGAGCCTGCTTCTCCCTCTCCTTCTGCTTGCTGTTCTGCCTACTTGTGTTCTCTGTGTCTCTGTCAAATAAATAAATAAAATTTTTAAAAAAAGTTTTTTGGAAAGAAAGTGAAAGTGTATAGAAGTAAGGTTTTCCAAATTAAAATCCAATTTAACATCTAATACAGGTTAAAAAAAATATATGAACACAAAGTTGGTTTTTGCTTGTGTGTTTGGCTTTTGAACTAAGTGGGACTTTCCAACAGGCACATAGGTACCTACGCTCAGATCCTGAATTGTTATGGCTAGAACAACACTGTCCTTATAACAAAGCTTATGACAGATGAGTTTCAGGCACTGTTTTCATCACTTAAAAAAAAAAAGAAAGAAAAAACGAACTATTGTAATTTTCCTCTCAGTTCTAAAATCTGGAGATTAATGAATCTTTCATAAATAGATTTGGACAGGAAAAGCCTGTCAGGACAGCATCGTCTAGGTAAGTTCGAGAAAGTTTTATTTCTGATGTAGATGATGTATTTTTCCATCCTACTTTGACCGTCTCAAGATTGACTATTAAAAAAAAAAAAAGTGGAAGAAACGTCTAGTCAAAAGCAGGAATTGTAACCAAGCTGTTTAGAATTTGACAGTAGTTTTGCAAAGTAAGAATATTCTCTACTACCAAATCAGGAATTGATGATCCCTCCAAATGCATAAAAGCCCTTTGATGATGAAAGCAAACTCCCAGGACAATTTGAGTCCTTTTTTCCAAAGTGAGCCTCCACCCTAAATTTCCAACCATAATACTTAATTTGGCAAGGGGACAGTAGTATAAAAATGCATTTTGTTCATGAATTATTTTTTTTCCTGTTCTCCATGACATTTATGCATGCCAAATATAAATGACCACGCATGTATTAAGTAACAAAGGTGTCTTTCCTTTCCAGTAGCACATATTTTATTAATAAGGATTTGACCCAATAGTCAGAGTAAAGAAAAGCTTTAAACCAGTTTCTGGAAATAAATAGCATAGCCCATCTGAGGTAAATTATCTATTTTGAAGTTCCAGTTCCTTTTAGCATCTAAGAAGGTTACTTGCCCAAAAAATAAAAGTCATTTCTTGGAAGAAATGATTTACCTCAGGTGAAAAAGCAGCAAAGGTATAGCTCTCAACTTAACAAGCTCTCCAACCAAAGGTTTGGGATCACAATTATTGAGTGGATCTCAAGAGTCTAATATTGAACTTACATTGTAAGGTCTGACTGAAGCCATTGGCTTTTATTTATAATGTTATATTTGAAGGATCTTCTGATTTTAAAAGGGGTACTTAAAATGTGTTACCACAAAACCCACACCCTCACAAAACTCAGTACTAGTAGATTTTGCCAGATTACATACATTTTCTGAACTTTCTGGAGGAAATCACTCATAGAGATGAGATGCTAAGCTTGGTCTGGGGTATTTATTGGTACAGTAAGTTTTAAAATATTATCTCATTCCTTCTTGTTCTAGATATATATTCTTCCCAAGTAGCTTCCTTTGTGCCAGGAAACCTGAAAATCTGATTTACACATGGATGTGGGTACCTTCTGAATTCTGTGTTCATAATTCACTTTGTTTTACTTGTATTCAGTTTGCTCCATATGCGTATTTTAACTTCATTCTAGATTCTCACACCAGGGTTTAATGAGCTCTATGACATTCATTTCTCAACATTAATCTTCAGCAGCTGTTTTGTAATTACGTTCTAGGGGGCCTTAGGAAGAGTAGCGTTCTAGGTTCTATTTGCCTTTCTTTCTTTTTTTTTTTTTAAGATTTTATTTATTTATTTGTCAGAGAGGGAGAGCATGACCAGGGGGGAGGGGCAGAGAAGAGGGAGAAGCAGACTCCCTGCTGAGTGGGGACCCTGATGCAAGACTCAGTTCCAGAGCGCTGGGATCATGACCTGAGCCAAAGGCAGACACCTAACTGACTGAGCTACCCAGGCGCCCTCTACTTGCCTTTCTTTCTCATCTCGGAAGGTAACGCTTTGCTTCTATAGCACTCCCAGCTTTATTATCCTCACCCTGCGCAGACTGTCGTCTGGGAACTTCAAATTCCAGATTCAGAGATAGGAGAGGAAACAAAGACATAGTTTCTCTCTGTCACAAATATTCCCTAGTGACAGTTCTTTGGGCTGGCTTGAAGGAGGTTTTCAAAAGTGAAGATGATCTATCTAAGGAACTCGTCAAATTTCTTCTCCATGCAGAGAGGCATAAACAGATCAAAAACTGTAAACCGGGATTTCCTGTGTAAGTGAACCCTCCGTGACCGGTCGGGTGCATAATTTCAAGAGTATAAGTGCACTCACTTGACATAGGCGGCGGAGAGCAGAAGTGCAAATGCACATGGAAGCTGGAGTTTGAAGAGAAAAATCATTCTGACAACCTGCAGTAGGTATGGGTGTGGATGGTGATGGGCAATGAAGGTAAGAGAGGGAAAGACATATTGCACTTAGCGTTTCCTGAATAGTAACTTTTTTTTTTACATAAATAAAAAGTATTTGTTCAAGGTAATAAATCCCAGCTTAGCAATTTAAACTGAATTTACCCCTTGATTTGGATAATTCAGAGGGTACTCAGTATCTGTGGGAGGTTGGCATGAAGCTTGGGAAAGATCCCTAAGATGAAAAATTACACACAGGGAAAAAAGTTAAGGCAGATGAAGTTGGACCAAGAAAAGCACCCTGAGAATTGAAAGGAGGATAAACTGGAATATGGCAGGTTTTCTGCTACTCGCAGGGTCCCATGGCCAGGTTATGTGATTCTACTTGAGTGCTGTGGAGTGAACCAAACTAGAAACAGAAAGAGTTTTTCCAGTTAACACTCCACAGAAAATTAAGAGCACAGAGTATGACATGAACAGGGAACTCACAGGTGATGAGAAGGAAACTCATCACTACTGAAGTTCACATGTCTTTTCCACATGGCATCTCGAAGACAGTCACTGTTAGCTGGATTATGGATGTTGAATGCTGGGGGACAGTTTCTGCAGAGAAGCTGTATAGGACAATCTTGCCAATGACTGCGGTGATAAGAAACAATAAGTTATGGTGGTCTTGACACTGGCTTGTAGCACTTTTAGAAACATCAGACCCCTCAACAACTGATTACTATGTGAAGCCAATATAATACAAGAGGAAAATGGACATGCATGGTATATTTCAGAGCTGAGTTTGTGTACTCACAAAACATCCTCGGGAGATGTCCAGAAATATTTAGGAGGATTGACACAGGTTCCTATAGGTCTGGGATAACACATGGGTGAGAAGTCCGAGAACACTCAGGGAGACTTAGGATGACATATATTTTCACCCAAAAACCTGTGCGGTCTGAGGAAACCCATGTTATACCCATAAAGAGCTGTTGGTGTTGGTCAGAAAAATATGAAGCCGATATTGTGAGCTGGTGTGTTCAACTTCTGTTCATTCCTGCCGACAGAAATTTAAAATAAAATTCTCATTCTGGCTTGCTGTTAAGAAATAGCAGTGTAAAATGGTGCAGCCCAATGAGTCTCACAGAATTCTTCTCAAATGATAATGACAAGATCCTGTGAGAAGAAAGCTTTGGCCATTTATTCTTGCCCTCTTCTTTCTGTCTGGAATGAGGGTTGTGATGGCTGGAGTTGTGAAAATCCTTTTGTGAACATGAGGTCAAAGGTAGTACAAGACAACCTAGGGTTCCTCAGTGGCATTGTTGACATCTGCAAAAGCACTAGACTGTCTATTCCCAGACTTTCTGGCATATGAGAAAATAAACCATTTATTTAAGCCACTATTTGGTTGCCTGCTCACATGTAGTCTACTGGCTTCTAAGTTGTTTTGTTTGGTACACATTCTACTATTCTAAATAAGCTGTTCCTTAGCTGATAACAAATTTAAATTTACCGTTTTTCAGTTAGTCAGAATGACATAAAAAAAAGCCCCCAACATTTGTTTGATCATTGTTCTGTACCCCCAACATTTGTTGGTACAGAACAAAGAGGATCTTTTGAAGGGAAACTGTTCTTTTGAAAGACAGAACACCATATCTACATTTATTGTCTTTTCTTTCTTTTCATTTTTATAGCAGGGCAATAGAAATGGAAATAAAAATATCCTAAGATATTACCTGATTGACAATTGATAAATGGTAGCTTTCATCTTTTATCTAAGTTATAAAAAGAGAGTCAAAATTCCAGGGCCTTAGTGATACTAAATTTAAAACACCAAAAAGGAAGTATTTTAATATTCCAGTTTTTAGTTCCTGTTTTCCTGTAGCGTTGTACTTTCACATGTATTATATATTGTTAATCAAAATAGTTTATTCCATATGAATACACAAAAATCAGCAGGTATCTGTGTAACAATTCCTGGGAATCAAGCCTCGAGAAAAGTTGTAAGCTAAATGTGGGGGCCTGGTCTGCATTTTGGCAAATAGACCTCAACCAAGCTTGACCTAAAGCTTTTCTAGATTATAGAATTATCTCCAAAAGGGAAGGTTTTTGTGGTATATTTTAGTCCCACCTCCTCCCCAGACCTAATGTGTAGAAATGGGGGCAGAAGTTTTGAGCCGTTTGTGTCATGCAGACAAAATAAAATTTATTGCAGTTTTATTTTTTAATATCAGTAAAACCATCAAATATCCATTCAGAAGAGATAAAAGAAATGGGTAAAAGAAAAGGAAAAGGCACATCCAAGAGTTAGTGAGCCCTACTCTCCAGTGGAAATAGTGTCGGCACCTTGTATGCTCCACACACATACTGATTAGGATAATATGATCCAGATGGCCACGGCAAGAAGATTCCTTTCATGAGGAAAGTTCTGGGTGGGGTGGATTATTGTGATCAATGGAATAAACTGCAGCTGGATGAACTCTGGGTTACCTTTGAGAATTGCTAAATTAATGATGATTACATAGATTCTGACAAATTCTCCTGGAATTTTTCAAAGATGGCTGGTTGAAAAAAGAAGAAGAAAGAAAGAAAGAAAGAAAGAAAGAAAGAAAGAAAGAAAGAAAGAAAGAAAGAAAAAAAAGAAAATGTATTTAGGGGCTAGGTTCTTCTCATGGCAAGGAAAGGCAGCTTCCTAGAGACAGCTGAGCCTCCAGAAGGATTTAAGGTTATAGGATTGGTGAGCCCCCCACCAGAGTGTAGTAGGCAAGCGCCAATGCTGACTGATTTGGGCACTCCCTGTGCCAAATGAAAAATATTTTGAATATTACCCCTGCTTTTTGGCAGGGGTTATTGGATTCAATTTCCAGGGCAAACCAAAGGTGGGTCAATTCGATAAACCTTAAACATGTAAGTTGGGGTGGGAATAGAAATTAGTTTCGTCCATCAAGTACTCATGGAGTGCTCACCACACACACGGGTTTGTAGGTGATGCTAGATGTTCAGTTAATAATTCTTCATTTTGTGTCACACAATAGCTTAGGCTCCCTAGTGCTGGAACTCCTTAGATGTACCCCCAAATTATCTCCTTGAGTGATTCTGAATCAGTTCACTCCATTGGTATTCATGTATTGAGCCCTGCCTAGTGGTTTGATAGGGACTAAAGTTAAATGAATTAGGTGGGCCATGATTGGATACATTAATTCTTTTAAACCATTATATTTCAGAATACTTAGTAGTAATATGCTTAACCAAGTAAACATCTTAACTGTGTGACCCAGGAGCTCGGCTTCCTACCATAAAGGAAGGAAGGAAGGAAGGAAGGAAGGCAGGCAGGTGGGCAAAAATCTGGAAGCCTAATTTCCCAACTTAGGGTTTATGAAGAGACTGTTGGGCAGCATCCAACGTCCACAAGGTTACTCTTGATTTGGTCATTTTGGATAAAAATTTCAATAGACACCATCTTTAAAATAAAATAAAAGAATGGATTCTTAAATTTGGAGGAAAAAAAATCTCAGAAATTATGTTTACAGATAAAAAGAATATTTGACCAACACATACGCCTCCAAAACTCATTATTCTCCTCTGCCTTTATGGTTTTTTTCCTTATGAGATAGTCTTTGCTATGTTGGGGGAAGATTTTTGTGGGAAAGCATGAAACATGATGAGGCGGGGTGGGGAAAGAATTGAAAGAGAGGCCATGCCCTATTACAGAAGCAACTTCTCAAACACATTCACAGATGAGTAGGTGCACAACACTTTCTACTGCTACTAAGCCCAACAGTGCCCTATTGAATTAAGAAGTGTTAATTGGCTGCCGAAGAAAACCACAAGTTTTCCCCAATTCACAAAGCCCCAAGAGAGCAGGTTATGCTAAACCTGGGTGGAAGAAGAGAGGGACAAGGAGAGAAGACAAGCCTAAAGGAAGGAGTAGTAGAGGTGGGCAGAGCGGAAGGACAGTTCTCTGACTTGCATGATTGTTAATGTAATTATTGAGTTTTACAAATATTTCTTTAAAGACATTGCTTGAATTCCAGAATTAAAGTTGTGCTGTGCCATGGAGAGAACTGTATGAAATATTTTCCAAATGAGCACATATTTGTTTCATTCAACATGGAGAGCAATGTTAATAGTAAATTAAAAACCACATGACTACATTATCGCGAGCTGAGTAAGGTGGAGGATTGTTGAATCAGTATCTGAAACTAAGACAACCTTGTATGTTAATTCAATAAATAAATAATTAAAAATAATAAATAAAATCACAAAAAATCATAAAACACACAAGTATAATATCAAAATTCAAATTCCATTGCCAATTATATGTTGCATAATATGTCATTTCTACAAGGAAATGATAACCCCTCAAGAAGAATTTTCACATTTAATGGCTGCATACCCACAAGTCTCTAGTCTAGTTTCTCACAAAAACACGCCTTCAATCCATAAGGAGCTAGGGTTGGGTCTTCATGGTACCCAAGACATGGCCGATTGGTAACTGACAATTTTTCAGTGTTGGTTCTAATGGTTAGCATGTTAAGTATAGCCTAATTTGGAAAGCAAAAATTAAATGTACCAAAGAGACTAAAATCTATAGCATATTCACCAAAAGTAAGTCATGTGTGTCCACCACATAGTTCTGACTGAATCTGGCATGCAGTGTTAACAGATGAATTCTTTTTGGAGATATTGGCACTTCAGGAAATTCAGTTGATGAGTAAATATCAATGAACAAATAAAAGGAAATAGCAACACTTGTGATGATGATTATCTACAAGAAATGATTATGAAAAACAGGTTTGAGATCCTGGTGAAATCATTATAAAACCAAAGTTCCTATGATCCCATAAAATTAACTGCCTGGGTATGGAAAGGACCAAAAACCAGAAACAAAAACATAAGCAAACCAAAACACACACACACTCTCTTTAAGGTATTCATCTATCCACTTAGAAACGCAAATGTGGTAAAGATATCTAACAATGTCATTTGAAATACGATCCTTTTTCTGACCTCCTTAAATAAGCCCAGATCCCCACTGTATGTCTATGAACTTGGGGATATTGCTCTTTCGGCTTATTTGCTACAGGGAACAATGGACACAAATAAGAAAAACCACGTAACTTTTTAGGCGGTATTTCTAGCCTAAGGATACATTATTCATTCGCTTGATTTAAGCAAGTCTTTGACTTCTTAGGTTTAGCTAACTAGCATGAAATCTACAGCATACACCCAGCAAATGAAGACAGATGTGAGTGAAGGGAAAGCCCCTTCACGGTTCTCATAAAACCTCTCAAGTTGAAGGCTGATGGCATTTTCTCCTTAAAAGGTATCAAAAGTTACAATTACAAAAGTTTGCATGGTGGGAAATTGCATAATTCTCCCCACCAGCGCCTGTAAAAATTCTCATCATTTTCTCTCTTTTTTGATAATCGTTGGTTTGCCAAGGCGTTCGGTTTCCCTTGAGATCTTTTTTTTTACTTTTACTCTTTCACATCAAGAATTGAACATGTAGGGAAAAAAGTATTTTAAAATTTAAGGCTGTAACATTTTCTTTTGAAAAGTTTTGTCTCTCGGATGGAACGTGTGAATGGTAATGAATCACTGGAGCTTTCCATGATGTTCTGAGGCTGTGGTACACAGGACACTAAATTAATCATTGTAACTGCTTTTAATTTGAGATAATTGCATCCTTGCTTCACAGCAGTTTTCTCCTGAAGTCTCTCTCTGGCTCGTAGCAGATGTTGGGATGCTTGAAACTTGCTCAAATGCATTTCTTCTCCAGGGCTCTGTCATGAGAAGGTCACTAATGAGAAAACAGAATTTAAACAGAGCGTGGGACCCTGACCTGGTTGTGTACTTATCTGACCATTTGCGCAGATCCATTTTCTATGGGTTATAAAACTAGATGATGTTGAGTAAACTCCCAAATTAGCATTTTCTCTCTCTCAGTCTTCTGGAAACTCTCCAGATGGATTAAAATGAAAGTAACATCATGCATGACCATGAGGTCCCGGAGACAGATAAAGATAAGAAGGAGAGACCATAGAGTGGATCCCAGGTCTGTGATAAAAATGAATTCATCCAATATAGACTCTCAATTCCTAATTTAAAAATGCAGGTATGGGTGCTTGGGTGACTTAAACAGTTAAGTGGCTGACTCTTGATTTCAGCTCAGGTCATGATCTTAGGGTCCTGAGATCAAGCCCCGTATCGGGCTCCATGCTGGGCTTGGAGCATGCCTAAGACTCTCTCTCCCTCTTAGACCCTCTGTCCCTCCCCCACTCCCCCACACCCCTCCCTCAAAGGCAGGGATATAACCCATCCTTCTATTTTTGCCACACTGTAAAGCCATAGCTATTCTACAAATTGATTGTGTTCATCCTCTTCGGCTAGGTCACTTAGAAACCAAGTTCTAGCTTTACAGTAGTCATCTCATTTTTCTATCTTCCTCATTCTGTCTGCTCCTGCTACCAGTGAAGTTTAAGTCATAAGATGAAAAACAAAGAACATGGCCTCTGCTCATGGCATGTCCAGGAAATACGAGTAGATGTGGCTGGGTTGAAGGGGAGGGATGTGATGAACAATGGAGTAAAGCCTGAGACTAGGAAGGGGAGACAAGGGAACTCTTAAGTGAAGCAGCACAAAATACATACCAAAGCCATAAAAGGGCTCAACTCACAACCCCTGTCCTGTGTGTGTGCACCTACACATCTCCATACAATACATTACACATTGCTGCCTCTTTCTAGACTTCCATGGGGTGAGCACTCCAAGAGCCAGATAGGCTCTTAAAAAGCAGTCAGGTCTGGGCACCTGGGTGGCTCAGTCGTTTAAGCATCAGACTCTTGGTTTCAGCTTAGGTCATGATCTCATAGGTCGTGGGATCAAGGCCCTCATCAGGCTCCATGCTCAGCAGGGAATCTGCAAGAGTCTGTCCTTCCACCCCTCCCCCCACTTGTATGTTCTCTCTCTCTCTCTCTCTCTCTCTCTCTTTCTCTCTCTCAAATAAATAAATCTTGAAAAGAAAAGGGAAAAAAAAGAAAAGAAAAAAAATGAAATGCAGTCAGGTCAGCTGCCCCTTCTGCTCTCAGGTCTGATGGGGGGTGGGGGTGTTGCCCAGAATGGGTGATAGCACTTTCCATATAGGACAACTGAAATATCCAGACGGGGGACTGCATGTTCTATTCTCACGCTTTTCTCAGGAACAGAGGTGGGAGGGAGGCATAAGCAATTCAAGCAGTGGGTCTGGAGAGTCTGGATTGGAGGCATTCCTAAATGTGCGCCCAGAATAAACCACCCACATCTGGCCTTGACCTGCAGGAAGCAAGTGTCTTCTCAGGAAGAAGTCATGCTTGTGTCTATCTGCAGCTTTGGAAAGGGGGCAGTTGAAAGGAGTCATTTCTACTCAATCGGTGAAGAGGGATATAATCTCATCTACTTCTTTCTCCAGTTGTTTTTTTAATGTAAGATGCAGAGGGGTTGATTTGAATATAATCTTCATTCCATCCCTTTCTGATAACTTCTCTTCACGCATGATTTATAATATGTAACGGGATGTGGATAGTGATAGCATGGGACTTTCATGCAAGCAATTTTCCAGGATCAGAAAAGTAAAGGAGCCTCCAGAGCTTGTCTTCAAGGTCTGCCTTGTCTATCTCTGAGTCTTCCTTTGTCACATGATACGTGGTGAGGCACAGGTGGTGGTATTTGTTCATGGTGTCATAATGAAGCAGAACAAAGGGAATTCATCAGACAATGAGCGAGTGTGATGCTGGAACAGTAACCCAAGAAGTGTTAACAAGCACCATTCACTCAGTCCCATGGAGAAGCTGGCTGTCGTAAATGTGGAAACTGAGCAGGAAGATCTCTGACACCTCAAACCTTGACCCTGGAGGCTTCAGGCTTCACCCTTGGTGGAGTGTCAATTCCTTTCTGAACGGGATAAAGACAAGGAACCCTTTCCTCTGCTCTGCCTCCAAGCACACAGACACACAGACATGTCCGAGTGGATAAGCACTGGCCAGGAAGTCCCAGACTCCTGGAGCCACCGCACATGCCCTCAGTTCAAGAACTCTTGTCCCGAGAAGCCTTTATAAAGCCTCTTCGGGGATGTTTATAAAGGCTGGTTTGTTTGAGAGAGGATGATGTCATAGCTCATAGCTTTGAAAGCTTGTCCGAAATCAAGATTTCCTTTTGTGGAGTGTCCTTTTCATGCTAAGCACTTGATAAATATTTGCTGAGTGATAGAAATAAAACAAGTAAGTGAATATTCAATAAAATCGCATTTATCTATGTACTGTATAGCAGAGGCTAGTTTAAAGCCCTTTGTTGTATCTTGTTGACTGTGATGGTGGCATGGCGCTATGTGGCTGCCCACTCCACGGGGGCACAGACACGCTCCCTTAGGGCCTGGCCTGTTATTACATAGAGTTTAATGCAGCAATGAACGGAGAGAAACAAGTGAGACCGTCAATGTGCTGAGAATACATTTTCTATTCAGATTTATAATCAGTCATACCTCCTACCCTGGTGAGCAGAATAATGCCCTGCCTTCCAAAGCTGTCTATGTCCTAAACCTTGAAGCTATGAATCCGTCACCTTACAAGGAAAAAAAGAAAAGACTTTGAAGGTGTGACTAAGGTTACGGACCTTGCATTTATTCTGGATTATTCTGACGGACCAAGTGAAATCACAGGAGTCTTTAAAAAGCTGAGAACCTCTACCAGCTGCGGGCAGATAAAGATGGAGAAGGGACCAGAGAGACACACGTTGCTGGGTTGGAAGATGGAGAAAGGGAGCCATGAATGACAGAATGCAGGTGGTCTCCAGAGCAGAAAAAGGCAAGGAACTGGATTTTTTTTTTTAAGATTTTATTTATCTCTTTGACAGAGAGAAACACAGCCAGAGGGGGAGTGGAAGCAGGCTTCATGCTGAGCAGGGAGCCTGATGTGGGGCTTGATCCCAGGACCCTAAGATCATGACCTGAACCAAAGGCAGATGCTTAACAACTGAGCCACCCAGGTTCCCCAGGAACTGGAATTTTCTATCAAGCCTTTGGGGAGAAAAGCAACCCTGCTAACACCTAGACTTTAGTCCATTGAGATCCATGTCAGCATTCTGATCAAGGAAAATGTTGGATAACAGCATATGTGTTGTCTTAAGCTCCTGTGTATAGTGATTTGTTACAGCAGCAGTATGAAACCCATACACTCTCCAGTGACGGTGGGTGAGATTTCATGACCCCTGATGCTGTCCTAAGCATTCTACATGAATTGAACCAATTCTTATTAATTCTTTTGGGCATGTACTAATATTAACAATATATTGCAGAAAAGCAAGAAGAAATAGCTTTGAATGACCCAGTCTGACTCCAGGGAGTTACACACTTCCCCAGGGAATGCTTTAGGGAAGATGGTGATGGCTTAGGCCAGAGAGCTAGATGGGAGTTTTTGAAACTTTACTGTGAAGGATGAACGTGTCTGAACACAAGAGATGAGCACACATATCTGTGTTGGGGTGAACTGTGTGTTTTCCTGTGTAGCTGTCTTATCATCTGTGGGTAAGTCTGTGTATGCTGAGAGTGCAGCTAACTCAGCACAAAGAGAAATAAGTGACAATTTATAAAAGTTAAGAAAATGGCTATTGCATCTCCAGGTCTCTATCTATTGGAAAATTATAAACACCCTTTCAGGAAATGGAGATAGCACATCTTGGTAGCAACTGACTTGCAAAAAAAAAAAAAAAGAGAGAGAGAGAATTTAAAAAAAATGAAAGTCATCAGGCTTTTCAGGGTTTAAAACTTCCCCTCCCCCTGCTCTTTACATGTTTAAAGGATCTCTAAGGTAGAATTTCAAACACCAGTTTATAGTTGGAGTAGGAAGAGGCCAGAGAAGTCACACTGTGTTTATAGACTCATCTTGCATCTCTGGACGAAGTTAGAGTGGAATGTATCGTTAGTATTTGCTATGCTTTTTTCCTGGAAAAGGATCTCTGCCTCCAACCACTGGAGTTCTTTCTGGAACTGCTGTGTAATGTCAGATTTCCAGTCCTGGCCAAAGGAAAGAAAGTCCTGCACCATCAGGCCTAAATCAGTACATCAGTGAGTGCTCCGCAGGGTACATTTGTGACTTTTTTTTTTTCCTTGAAAATCTGGTATTGTTCTAAGGAAAGATTTAGGGAAAAGAGAGGACATCTTTTGATTAGCTTTCTAGAAGGAAAGCTGCCATTTTAAAATGTTATCCCATGAAAGCACTGAATAAATGTCAATAGAAGAAAGCATTTGCAATCATGATTTGATTTCTTATTTGTGCAAATTCCAAGATCTATTTCTGGCATAGTTTCATAGAGATACTCTTAAGCAAATGAAAATATATGCTGTATTTATTACTACAGAAAATTTTCAAAATATTCTATAATCGTTGACATATACTCTCAGAAAAAGAGATGGAGTACGTTGTAGATGATTTTATTAAAAACACAATGTCCATTAGGATATAGTTTGCATATGATTTATTTGAGTGAATAAGAGACATGTGTCTTTGTTCAGAAATCTTCAATTAGAAACTCCATGTGTTTCACAGATTTAGGAACTGGTTTGATAAGCATTTTCTTGAAAAGTTAAATGCCAGTTTCTGGGTATTGCCTATCATTTCATATTAGTTTCTTCTTGTCCTAAGTGTGTGTTGTTTTCATCTTAATGTTTCCCAAAGAAGATAAAACTGACCATCTTTAGGGACCGGTCATCTGAGCCAAAGTAGGGCTCAATCCAATAGTTTTTCTATGCTTTCAAAACAACCAGAGTCATCATCGGCCCCTCTCCTACGTAAATAAGGCCTGCTGGACAAGGTTTACAGCATCACAAAGAATGAATCACTGTTTTATTTATTTATGTTCTCTTTCTAGCTATCTCTAGAGAAAGAATTCTTTTGGCAGCCTTCCCACTACTTTTTCATAACCCCTCTCCACCAGCCTCCTCCAACCACGCACACTCATACACAGGCAAGGACATTATGCTAAGTGCGATGTCAGACAAAGACAAATAGTGCATGATATCACTTCCATGTGGAATCTAAGAAAACTGAGCTTGTAAAAACAGAGAGCAGAATGGTGTGATTACCAGGAGTGGGGGATGGGGAAACAGAAAAGATGTTCAAGGGTCTAAACTTGCAACTAGTAACAAATTAGTCCTGGGGATTTAAGGCACAGCAGAGTGATTATAGACAATAATACTGTGCCATAAACATCAAAATGTGCTGAGAGACTCGCTCTTAATTATTCCCACCACAAAAAAGAAATAATAAATATGGGAAATGATGGAGGTATTAGCTAAGGCTAGAATGGCAATCATATTGCAATCTATAAATCTATCAAATCAACATATTATATACTGGTATATAAATATATCAAATACCCCTTAAATTTACACAATGCTACGTGTCAAATAATTTTCAAAAAACAAATACACAACAACAATAAAAAAACTCCAGTTGCTTCTTTATGTCCAGGCTTAGCTTTGTTCCCTTCTGATACTGTGGCCACGGCTTGGTCATTACCCACTCTCCTTTGTTGTTATGGCTCTTCCTTCATAAAGAGGTGGTTTTCTGTCTGAAATTACTTTTTTTTTTTTTTTTTAAGATTTTGTTTATTTGAGAGCGAGAGCAAGGGGTGCCTGGGTGGTTCAGTCCTTATGCATCTGTCTTCAGCTCAGGTCATGATCCTGGGGTCCTGGACCCAGTGCTGCACTTTGGGCTCCTGCTCAGCCAGAAGTCTGCATCTCCCTCTTCTTCCCCTCCTGCTTGTGTTCTCTCTCTCGCTGTGTCTCTTTCTCTCTGTCAAATAAATAAATAAAATCTTTACAGAGAGAGAGAGAGAGAAAAAGCAAGCTTGAGCAGGGGGATGAGAAGAAAGAGAGAGAGAGAGAGAGAGAGAGAGAGAAAAGCAGACTGCCCACTGAGCAGCAAGCCCAACGCAAGGCTCGATTCCAGAACCCCAAGGCCATGACCTGAGCAGAAGGCAGATGCTCAATCGACTGAACCATCCAGGTGCCCCTGTCTGTAACTACTTTTTAGCCACTTTTTAAATGCTTAAAAAAATGTTATCAACAGCTTTAAAAATAAACCTTTTTATTGCTGAGAAATTTTTCATCTCTCCAATTCCTGAGGTTGAGAAGTCCTGGTAAAGAAGTCCTGGTTGAGAAATTGGATAGAAATCTTGGAAGAGATCCTCCCCTAAGCAATCCCCTAAGCTAATAGAGAGACATATATCCCCAGAGGACAGTTTTTTCAGGAGAGAGCCATCTACCTGAACTGAAATTTGGAAGGTCCCTCATGGAATTTGGAGGGAGAAAGGTCCCCATGCAACAGCTTTCCGAGGTGACTCTGCACCACCAAAAAACAGACAGATGCACAGTCCAATTATCATCTCTCAAATCTCTGACCCTTAATTCAGCATTCCTAGAGATGTGACTCAAAAGACATGCCCATGATCACTTCACAGTCCCTGTTTTTCTTGCCCATCAGAAACATTTGACACATTTGATCACTCTTCTCTCCTTGAAAGTATGTCTTCACTTGGCTTCCAGGAAACCACACTCCTGAATTATCTCCTACTTACTGGCCACATTTTCTCAGTCTCTTATCCCTAATCTATAGAATTTGTGGCTTTCCCAATTTGTGTCTTCACTAACTCTCTTCCTGGTTTTATTCTGTCTTTAGATATTAACATTACGTTGAGAACTCTCAGATTTATGTCCGCAGGTTAGAGCTGTCCTCTGAACTCCAGACTCCTAAATCTGATGACCATTTAGATATTTTCCTTTGAATGTCTAAAAGCATTTCAAAGTTAATATGTACAAAACGGAGATCCTAATCTCCTTTCTCTTGTCACCACCATTCTTACTTTATTAAAACACACACACACACACACACACACACACACACACACACACACACGGCACCTGGGTGGCTCAGTTGAACATCCAACTTGATTTTGGCTCAGGTCATGCTCTCAGGGCTGTGGGATGGAGGCTTGTCAGGCTCCCCGCTCAGCACTGAGTCTGCTTATTCCTCTCCCTCTACCTGCTTGTGCTCATGCTCTCTCTCTCAATCTCTCTCTCTCTCCCTCTCTAAAATAAATAAAATATTTAGGAAAACAAAAAGACAAAGACTGCTTGTAGTATATTCTCCGCCACCTCAGAAAACGGCAGTTCTACCTTCCATGTTTCCAGTCTTAAATCAGTGGAGTCAACTCTCACTTCTCTCTCTTTCATGCACTCCACACGTGATTGATCACAAGCAAATTCTAGGGTCTCTGCCATGAGATGTTTCCATCCTATCATGGTTACAACTTATACGGACACCATTCTGGTCCAAGCCACCGTTCTCTCGCACCTGGATTCTGGCAACGGCCTCCAGTGGGATCACCCAGTCTCTATTTGTTCTCCCTGACTCTGCTTAATTCGCTGATTTGAAATCAGAATGATCCTGTGAAAGTGTAAGTAGAATCCTGTCACTTCTTTGCTCAAAATCTTCTTTTCTAATTCATTCACAGTAAAAGCTAAAGTTACCATATCCAACAAGACTTCACCTGATTTGATTACCCTTCTCATTACTCAACTGACCTCACTTTCTGTATTTTCCCTCCTTATTCACTGAGCTGCCTCTACAGTTGCTACAGAAAGCATTTAACAAGCCAAGCATGTTCCTCTCACAGGTTTTTGTTGTTGTTGTTTTATTTTTGTTTGTTTTGTTTTGTTTTTTGCCCCTGCTTCTTTGTTTTCCCCAGAGGTCTGCATCACCAACTCCTCACCTTCTTAGTTCTTTGTTCATACGCCATCTTCTCAGTTATCTTAATTTCCATTATGAAATCTCTCTTCCACACCCCCTTTGTGCTTTTGTATTTTCTATAGAAATCATTGCCATTAGTATACTATATGCTCAAGCTACCTTAAAATGTGAGCTTCATTAGAGAATATATTTTAGACTCTTTTATTCATTGTCATACTCTCAATTTTGCCTTGGTCCCATTGCCTGCTTCATGGTAAGAACTCAAAAATATTTACTGAATGTTGGGAAAAATAAACAAATCAGGAAACAAGATTAGCACACGCATCCTATTTCAGGATAGAATGTATGATTTTCCCCCTTACATTTTTGCTTCTCAACCTGGTGAACAGGCTAGAGAGGACATTGTTTAATTATAAAACTATCCTTGTTTAAAGGCTAGATGGCATCCAGACATAGATAAAGGTACCCCTTACCCCAGATCCCACCATTCCCTAAAGAATTCTGTGGAGACTGGGGTGCCTGGATGGCTCAGTCGGTCAAGCTCTGTCTGCCTTCAATTCAGGTCATCATCCCAGGATCCTGGGATCAAGCTCTGCATTGAGCTCCCTGATCAGCAGGGAGTCTGATTCTCTCTCTACCCTTCCCCCCACCCCACTCATGATCAATCTCTCTCTCTCTCTCACTCTCTCGCTCTCAAATAAATAAATAACATCTTAAAGAAGAAGAATTTCGTTAAGACAAGGGTCCTCTAGTGCCCAAAGCAAACATAACTCCACTTCACCACACCAGCAACAGAAAGAGCTGAGGAGGAACACATTTTTTAAAAATTTTTTTAAGAAGATTTTATTTATTTATTTGACCGAGAGAGAGAACACAAGCAGGCGGAGTGGGAGAGGGAGAGGCAGGCTTCCTGTCTAAGCAGAGAGCCCGATGTAGGGCTTGATCCCAGGACGCTGGGACCATGACCTGAGCCAAAGGCAGATGCTCAACCACTGAACCACTCAGGTACCCTAGGAGGAACACATTTTTTTTTTTAAGATTTTTTTTTTTAAGATTTTATTTATTTATTTGACAGAGAGAGATCACAAGTAGGCAGAGAGGCAGGCAGGGAGAGAGAAAGGGGGGAGAAGCAGGTTCCCCACTGAGCAGAGAGCCCGATGCGGGACTCGATCCCAGGATCCTGGGATCATGACCTGAGCCGAAGGCAGCGGCTTAACCCACTGAGCCACCCAGGTGCCCGGAGGAACACATTTTTAACCTGTTCTTCCAACACAACCCTTGAAGCTCTGCACCTAACTGTGTGCATTATCTCCTTTATAACTCTATTTGATCTTTGATTACTATGAGAGATTATCTTCGTTATTATATACTGGAACATGTGTAAGTTTACGTCAAGAGGAAACACACCAGTGTTCTTGGGTGGAACAAGGGAAGCAGTGGATGAAAGACGTAGTAGACAAGAGAAAGGAAAGGAAATGGGCCTGCCCGTCTAAATGGCTTGAAAATGTAGTTATTAAAATTCCATTGCTTCAAAACTCAAGGAATCAATTTCAAAGTTAAGAGATAATTTGAGAGCTTTCTAGCTTTCATTTTTCTCTGTCCTAGAAATTAATATTAAGACAAAATCATCCCAGATGATCAGGTAATTCTTTTTATGCTCAGACAAAATTTCTAACAGAAAGACGTGTAATAACTCTGATGTCCTTGATCTCACCAGCCCATGGCTAGAAAGTAAAATTACATTTTGATTTTGTGCAATGAGCAGGATAGTGAATGAGAAAGGCATATCCTAGATTTGAGAAAGAACAAGATCAAGAGCTAAATAAAATGGCTATGCTCTAACTCTCTTAAGTTCTGCGATGGCTTGTTGCAAAGAAGAGCTTGTTCATACAAGGACTGCACCCAAGCTGGGTCTACTATTGGATGTAACATCAGGGTAGTTGACTGGAATTGGGAGGGAAGTTAAGGAGCTAATAAAGTGAGCGGTACTTGCATCACTGAGGGGGCAAGGGCAAAGTGGACCCAGAAAACAGGAGAGGTACAAATAGAATTAAAGACTGGGTTGGGGCGGAATGGAAGTAGGAAGAAGTAGAATAGCAACAAGATTAGTTATGAGTCCATTATTGTTAAAGCTGAGTAATAGGAACACTGAATTCATTAAATTATTTTGTAAACATTGTATGGTTTGAAATTCTCCAAGATAAACAGTTGAAAAACAAGCAAAGAGAGAGGTTTGCCAAGCAAATCCACTCAAATTAGTTTCTTCAAGGTAAGAAGCTTGTAATAACTCATATTTCCCCACCAGATATTGGGCCTGTTAGAAAGTGAAGGTCTCTATAGTAGGCTTTTTGTTCATAATATTTTCAGGACCTTTCGCAAACAATGCATCTAACATACTATTTTCCTTTAAGAGATATCCTAATGAAGTTTTATCCTAATTAGCGTCTCTGAAGAGAATAAAATATCGGTTTCTTTCCACAAAACAAAAAAAGAAAGACATTTGGGAACTAACCACACAATCATTCTTTATATCCTAACTACTAGGCCTGGGTATGGAATGATAGGGCTGTACATGAAGGTGGGAACTGGAGTAGAGATGAAGGGACAAATAGAAGACCTACTAGAGAAGTCCAGGATTGGAGATGTATTTTCCGGAAGGGTTTCTGGAGAGGTAAAAATGAAACTGTGAGGGCGAATGAAACAGTCATCAATGGAAAAGACGAGCAGGATTTCTGAGGACTGACACTTGTACCACACTTTCCTTGAGGAAGTGGGAGACAGAAGCAGTAGGAACAAGAGACAGAGGGCCACAGCTGAGAGGTAGGAGGCAACCTTGAGAGCTGGGTGTCTTAGAAGAGATTACAACCAGGAGGGGCCAGTCAACATCAGGGATGCTAAGAGAGGTCAAGAGTAGGTCAGTGGGGAAAGGGACAGTAACAGGAGAAAAATGTTTTCTTAGCTGCACTGAACTTTATTCTGATTCCCTACTGCTTTTTTAATATGATTATTCCAAAACTGTTAGGCTTTTCCTGTGAAATGAATCATCTCCCTTTTATCTGTACTCCCAGTTTTGGCAGGAACCATCAGTCCATTTAGTGAGGACTTTCTTTGCTGTATATCATCACCCAGTTTGCTCTGAATTAGGAAGTCAGTGGTAACCGTACAGAATTAAATTTGTAAATATTGTTATTCCAAAACAGATTCTAGAAAAATAGACTTCAAGGAAATAGTCTTAACTTGTAAGAAAAACAAGAGAAATAAAACTGAGACTAAAGAGGGCAAAATGTTATTTTCTTTTAGTTGGTGTAGTTGTGATCTGTGCCATGCCAGACCATAAGGGAGCCTAAGACAAAGGTAGAACCAGTAAAACATTCTGATATTCCGTTCACCACAGCTTTTTTGCATTAGGAGACTGTGGACTCTGAGAAACAAACTAAGGGTTTTGGAAGGGAGGGGGGTGAAGGGATGAATGAGCCTGGTGGTGGGTAATACGGAGGGCATGATTACATGGAGCACTGGGTGTGGTGCATAAACAATGAATCTTGGAATACTGAAAAAATAAAATTAAATTTAAAAAAAAGAAAAAATAGAATCACATTTGGCTGTTTAAAAATAAAGTTAGATCACAAAAACAAAAACAAAAACAAAAACAAAAAGAACTATTGCATGAGGGGTCTTGGGTAGCTCAGTTGGTTAAGTGTCTGCCTTGACTCAGGTCATGATTCCAGGGTTCTGGGGTCAAGTCTTGCATCTGCTCCTTGCTTGGTGGGTAGTCTGCTTCTCCTTCTGCACCTCCTCCCTGCCTGTGCACTCTCTCTCTCACAAAAATAAATAAATAAAATCTTTTAAAATATATAAAAGATTAAAAAAATACATTTTTTGATACCCCTTAAATACTTACCTCAAGCTGAATGGGATACTGGTTATAAATGTTCACATTTGATGGCAGAGGAGAAAATAATAAATATATGTTGTAAAGCCAGCCTGGAAATACTCATAGATCCAAGTAAATGAAGTTATTCAATACTCTTCATGGTCTTATGTATCAATATTTATTATCATAGAACCTTGTTCATCTAGCTCATAAGCGATCAGACTAAAATGCATCAGAGACAAACATTGAACAGGGTAACTAAAGCCTGTGAGGTAACTCATGGCAGAATCTTCTGTTCAATCAGGTATGAATTATATCTGATAGATTCTAACTTTCAGGTATCTGAGTTAAGAATGCACAGAGAATTGTTTAGTTAGCAGTGAGATCAGAGAGTGAACAAGTCCATAAAGATGGGTCATTGTTCTCAAGAAAAGACTATGAGGAAGCATTAAATACAAGAAAGCAGACTGTAGATAGTGAAAGAGCCAGTTGGTAGGAAGAGATAAGAAACAAGATGAATCCCACTTGGTCGTGGTGAATAATCCTTTTAATGTACTGTTGAATCCTATTGGCTAGTATTTTGTTGAGTATTTTCGCATCTGTGTTCATCAAGGATATTGGTCTATAGCTCTCTTTTTTGATGGGATCCTTGCATGGAGGTTCCTCAAAATGTTGAAAATAGAACTGCCCTATGACCCAGCAATTGCACTACTGGGTATTTACCCTAAAGATACAAACGTAGTGATCCAAAGGGGCATGTGCACCCGAATGTTTATAGCAGCAATGTCCACAATAGCCAAACTATGGAAAGAACCTAGATGTCCATCAACAGATGAATAGATCAAGAAGATGTGGTATATATACACAATGGAATACTATGGAGCCATCAAAAGAAATGAAATCTTGCCATTTGCGACAACATGGATGGAACTAGAGCGTATCATGCTTAGCGAAATAAGTCAAGCAGAGAAAGACAACTATCATATGATCTCCCTGATATGAGGAAGTGGAGATGCAACATGGGGGCTTAAGTGGGTAGGAGAAGAATCAATGAAACAAGATGGGATTGGGAGGGAGACAAACCATAAGTGACTCTTAATCTCACAAAACAAACTGAGGGTTGCTGGGGGGAGGGGTTTTGGGAGAAGGGGGTGGGATTATGGACATTGGGGAGGGTATGTGCTTTGGTGAGTGCTGTGAAGTGTGTAAACCTGGTGATTCACAGACCTGTACCCCTGGGGATAAAAATATATGTTTATAAAAAATAAAAAATTAAAAAAAAAAAAAAGAAACAAGATGAAGAAGAAGACCAGAAAGAATGGACGAAGAAAGCCAATGGTGGAACACCAAAGTTTCATGGCCTCCTGCTTGAAGTCAGTGGTGGAGACTCATAACACTGCTGCCTTTGCCTAAACATATAAAGCTTCTACTTTCTCTACTTTCATATTATTATGGGCTGCCTTACATTTTCTTGAGCTATTCTCATGAATCTTTGTTTCTAGCAGTCACATCCTAATTAAAACTCCAAAGACAAAACAAAAGGGAAGATAAAAGAAAGGGACTATGATGAAGGGGGAGAACAAAAGCCTAGAACATTCAGGACCGAACACAACCAGAGAGCCAATGAGGGGTGAGTGCCACTGAAGAAGAAAGACACTTTCACATCTGCAACACAGAGGAAAATAAATCAAGGGTAAAGCCAAGGACAGTTTGTAAGCCAGGCAGAAGAGTAAGGGAGAATTTCCACTGGATGAAATCAGTCATTTGGTACTGGTAGGGTTGGAAGGGAAGCTAGGAGGACCTTGAATAGGTTTAAGAGTATGTGGGCGATACATAAAAAATGTATAAAACTGGGGTGCATGGCTGGCTCAGTAGATGAAGCATCTGCCTTCTGCTCAGGTCATGATTCCAGGGTCCAGGGATCCAGTCCTGAGTGGAGCTCCTTGCTCAGAGAGGAGCCTGCTTCTCCTTCTGCTCCCACTCCCCCTGCTATTTTCTCTCTCTGACAAATAAATGAATAAAAATCTTAAAAAATAAAAACAAAAAACCTTTAGAAATGTATAAAATTATCCATTTGCTGTTCTACATATCTATTCGTGGCCTTTTGTTGTAAGGAATTTAATTTGTCATGTAGACTTTCTATGTTTTAATATCGTACCATCATATCTCCTTCAATGCATTCATTTGTTATATATATGAGGCTCCGAGCTTTTTGTTCTACCAGACAACCCCAAACCAGGCAGGCGTTTCCTTTCTTTATTTTCTCCCTCCTCCTTTCCCATGGTCCAACGTGAGGTACTCCTCTTAAACAAATCCCGAGCCAAGTGCTATTTTCAGTGATTGCCGGGCCAAACCCTCCCCCACGCACTCCTGCTCAGTTCCACTTGCATCAACACTGATTTCCACGGCAATTGTGCGTAAGAAAACGGAGGCGGGAACTGACCCCAAGTTGTGTGCAGCAGTAACTGACAGCCAGCGTTTGGCCCCAGCTGAGCACATCTACTTTTAGCAGAGTCATTTGTTGATAATATCCTTCGCCAACTTGACTGCTAACGCCAAGGCAGCTCAGGTTGGGAACTCTTATGTAAATCATGGACTAATTACAAACGTGAACCAAAATATAAACAAGCGTAACTGCTCAGACTATGACCATTGTCAATCGACGTTAGGGAACACGTAAAAAAAACAAGTGAAGGAAATACAAAGATAAGTTTGTGTAACATAGAAAAGGGTTTTCAAGGAAAATAAAAATAAAAGCAGAAAAAGATGATGGTTCAACGCTATAGATAGACATAGACAGCCTATATATTATCAAGTTTGCTAAGAACGTAAGTAATACGTTACTCAAAGTAGTGTTAATAGCTTAAATAATTAATAACTTAAATTAGTGTTACTATGACTCCAGTACATTTCAAGGCCAGGGAAGAAAATTTATTTTTCTCATATTACTTCATCCTAAGGAAATGATCTAAGGGTTCCATCCTTTAAAAATAAAAGATACAAAAATTACATTTCTAGAATATTGTCTGTCAGGGATGCTTTTATGTAAAATTACCTGTCAAATAGAATAATTCATGAGAAAGTAGAGAAGAATCAAAATAAAGACATAAGAGTCTGCCACACAGAAGACTAAAATCTAAAATCATTAACGTCACGAGAGCCATCCTTATCTGTTAAGGACACATCTCATTAACTTTATGTTTTGTTCAGTAATAACAATGTACATCCTTAGAAATTTATTGTTCCATTTGTTGTAGCAAAGCCAATAGGATAGTCTATTATATTCTTTACGATTTCCTTTGTTATTTTTAGACTAAACTAAACAAGTCCTCACATCTCAAAAAGAAATCATTTTCACAAAACAATGGATGAGACACTCATGTATCATGTTACATCAATAAAGACAAAAATAATATGGAAGATGTTTTACGTTAGTTCAGCCAATTGCTGGATGTTTTTAAAAGGAGAAATATTAAAAACCATGTAGATTGTATTAATATTACTCTTAATATTATAGCTCTTAAACTATAAAATATTTGACTTAGGTGTGTGATGTATCTCAAATACTTAATTAGGAAATTTAGCCTTAAAAACAAATATATATTTTATTTTCTCCTAATTGTTTTCCCCTTCCTGACCTTTTAGTTTAATTTTTTTCTCAATATGTGAAATATAATTTAGACATAGAATGTGTCTGAAGAAATCATAAGTCTTTGGTTTTCTTAGTTTTCATTTATTATGACTTCTGTAAACATCAGTAAAGGGGAATTTTATAGAAAGTAGAATATATATGAGGAATTCTCTTGGATAAAAATGACTAGGGCTATTCTGGATTGGCTAAGAGAGCAAAATCTGGACTAAATAGAGAAGTTTGGTGCTCAGTCCAATGAAAAATCTTTACTGACTAGAACTGTTTTGTAAGTAATGAGGTTCTGGAAATGTTCCAAGAAAAGGCCATGTGATCATGGGTCAAAGTATGCAAGGGCAATTTCTACAGTAACTTAACTTCTAAATGTTTCTTCAAACACTAGAATCTTTGTTGTATAACCTCTGCATTCACAATATAAATATTCGATTATATTGAGGATAATGTTTATTTTAGCAACTGACTGGTTGGTGTATTCAGAGGGGTAAATTACTACTCAAACCTTGGTTATAATTATTGGATTCTGAATCTGTTGTCTATAAAATCAGCATTTGATGAATCATGCATCTAAGGGGGAAACTGAGTGAAATTATATTTGAAAATAAAGAAAAATCTGCACCAATTTCAAATAGAACTAATGAGGAAGACACTTTCAAATTTTAAGTCACGATCACATAACATGTAAGCAAATAAAAGAAACTGAGGTGTAAAGTGGGTGAAGTCTAATTTCTTTAGAAATTTCATTTTATGTTCCTATAAAATAAATTTATAGAAATAGAACTCCATCCAATTTTAAGCTGTTCATGGATTGAAAAAGAAATTCTAAATTTAAGTATATATTGTTTTGCACATGCCATGGAATTCTGTAGCTATGTTTTCCTAAGGAAATGTTCATAGAGTCACAAAAAATTAAGAGTTATTCAGTGATTATAATTGCACACATAAATGATCTAAGTAGATAAATTTTTCTCTTTTCGTATATATAATTTCCTCAAATGTGAACTCATTATTAGCACACATCTAATAAGTCTTGAGTATGGACTATAATGGTAAACTGGAATGGTCTGATTCCAGTCAGATTAGCTGCTCATTTTGGAATTAGGAGGTGGAAATCTCAAAGGCTGAAGAAACTTTTTTTGTTGTTGTTAAGATTTTTTTTTATTTGAGAGAGAGCATGAGAAAAGAGAGGTCAGCAGGAGAAGCAGACTCCCTGCTGAGCAGGGAGCCTGATGTGGGACTCAGTCCCTCCAGGATCATGAGCTGAGAGGAAGACAGTTGCTTAACCAACTGAGCCACCCAGGCACCCTGAAGAAACTTTCTAAACACAGTTTAAAACATGTGGTTCTTTAGGATTACTTATCGAATGTTCTAGAAGCTGAATAAAACAAATCTCTGTGTAGAGAGAAGACAGAAGACAAAATTCCTAGGAAAGAAATCTGAACAGATCCATTGAGGCTTAGAACAGCATGCCAGCAGAAAGCACAACCCATAGTTCTCCAGGGGGGGCTTTCCAAACACCTGACCCACAAACAGTTGTGGTCTGACAGAGTTATTCTCTGAAAGTTTGCCCTTAATGTGTCTCTAAATGGCTGTAATTGATAAGAAGTTATTAAGCATGCAAGTCAGCTGAGATGTATGTGCTCTGCACTGGACTTTACTAACATAAAGTCACGTCTAGAAAGTTTATTTTTATTTGTTTTTTGGTTACTGAATTTGTTCCTGAATTTGTTACTTGAATGTTGATAGATAAACTATTTTTCAGAATCCCTCTCTCAGGTAAAACTCCAAGTTCTAAGTTCTGAAGGTGGGATATAGGCAGAAGTGGGCGACCACAACAGGAAGCGGTCATGGAAAGAATACGGTTAACAATCGGCATGATAAATGCAAAGGGGAATGCTATAAGGAAAAGAGACAATCTCATGACTCTTTCTTCTCATCTGTATCCCTCACAGTTCCAGTGTGGAAAAGCCCATCTCATAATGTGTTTTTAGCAATAGATCCAAAGAGAAAAGGACTTTGGAAAGAGACAGATCTGGGAAAACACAAACCATCTTGAGAAGAGGAGAAAAATAGAGGAGAAGACTAAGAAGGGTAACAAAAAGATGAATGGGTTTAGGAAGCCCTAATTTTAATCTGGAGTTCCCTCTCTGGATTCTTGTTGGTGACATAGGGAAGCTTGGGCAAGATTCGAAAAGGTTTTGTATGCGGTAGGTCATGTCTCAAGGGGTTATTCATGTTGCTCTAATGAAGTTCAGATGACATGTGTTGTCTGGATTTTCACTGCAGGGACACCAATTTTGGCTTAGTGAGGACGTCCAGTTCTTCCTGGTTTCTTCCTCTCTTCGTAACTGCAGGATCTGTCCAGAATTGCAGTGGCTCTGTGGCGTGATGTGGAGTCCATCTGGCCTCTGCTAGGAAAAGGTGATCCCAAAGATGTGTTCTCAATCCCATCAGCTGTGATCTTATTTCAGAGGCAGGATAGGGTAGTAGATGGGGGGAATATAATGCTGATTTTCATGTTCAACGCATTACATTGATTCTATGTTAACGTGGACAGGTGACCCAACCTCTGTTCTCAGTTTCCTAGTCTGTACAAGGGACAAAATTAGAGTATGCCAAGGATTATTAGTTTTATACATGCAATGTGCTTAATACAGTGTTTGGATAATAACATATTTCACATAAGTGTTAGTTAATCATGTTATTATCATAAGGTAGAATAAGGACTTATTTCTCCCTGGAACTATGCACATTCCTGGCTCCATGAGCCTTGCTAGTGTTCCCTCATGTGCCCTGTAAACTAGAGTCTTCCCTAAACAATGGCTCTGAGTCTTGTATATTCTATAGGGTAGGAAATTGATGGACTCTGAAATTAAAGTGCTTTCTTGAGGGTTACTGCTTTTGTTTCTTCTAGGAAACTAAGCAAGGAGGAAGATTTGCCAAACAACAAACAAACAAAACAAAACAAACACATGTTTCAAATGCTCTTTATTTTGCTCTCATCTCCAAAGGGACAGTTTAACTGTTGAAAATATCTTTGTAAAACTTGATTGTTTTTTTTTCAGACTATGGCCAATGCACTCATAATTTTTCTGGCAAAATCAAAGTGTATGTCCCCCTACTCAGGCTCCCACTAACCAACTCCTTGGATAAGAGATGACAGACATAGTTAAGAAACAAAGAAAGAAACCATAACAGCATATCTCTATAATGCTTTAGATAAAATTCCATTGAATAAAGTTAAATTAATGGGCAAGTCAGGGTATATGTTCTTAATATTTATTAGAATCTTTTTGAGAAAGTCTCCATGATTCATTTTGAAATCTCTTCTTAGGCATTTTCTGACAGTGCCAGTCTTCTTACAGACAGCCTTGAATTCTGAGTGGTGTTTTCTATAAATTCTCTTCAAAATTTTCCTACCAAGAAAATTCCCTAAGACAATGTTCCTGTGAGTAAAATCATACTTTGACTG